>NC_091476.1:117139966-117445351 GCF_036971445.1 Narcine bancroftii
CCACCTCTGATTCCCCAGCTCTGATTCCCCGCCTCTGATTCCCCGCATCTGATTCCCTGCATCTGATTCCAAGCCTCTGATTCCCTGCCTCTGATTCCCAACCTCTGATTCCCCACCTCTGATTCCCCATATCTGATTCCCCGCCTCTGTTTCCCCGCCTTGGATTCCCCGCCTCAGTTTCCCCATATCTGATTCCCGGCCTCTGATTCCCCGCCTCTGATTCCCCGCTTCTGATTCCCTGCCTCTGATTCCCCATCTCCGATTCCCTGCCTCTGATTCCCAACCTCTGATTCCCCACCTCTGATTCCCCATATCTGATTCCCCGCCTCTGTTTCCCCGCCTCTGATTCCCCGCCTCTGATTCCCCAGCTCTGATTCCCCGTGTTTGATTCCCTGCCTCTGATTCCCTGCCCTGATTCCCCATCTCTGTTTCACCGCCTTTGATTCGCCACCTCTGATTCCACATATCTGATTCCCCGCCTCTGTTTTCCCGACTCTGATTCCCTTCCTCTGATTCCCAACCTCTGATTCCACACCTCTGATTCCCCATATCTGATTCCCCGCCTCTATTTCCCCATATCTGATTCCCCGCCTCTGTTTCCCCGCCTCTGATTCCCCGCCTCTGATTCCCCATATCTGATTCCCTGCCTCTGATTCCCCAACTCTGATTCCCCGCCTCTGATTCCCCAGCTCTGAATCCCCGCCTCTGATTCCCCGTGTCTGATTCCCTGCCTCTGATTCCCCGCCTTGATTCCCCATCTCTGATTCACAACCTCTGATTCCCCACCTCTGATTCCCTATATTTGATTCCCCGCCTCTGTTTCCCCGCCTCTGATTCCCCGCCTCTGATTCCCCATATCTGATTCCCCGCCTCTGATTGCCCACCTCTGATTCCCTGCCTCTGATTCGCCAGCTCTGATTCCCCGCCTCTGATTCCCCGCATCTGATTCCCTGCCTCTGATTCCCCGCCTCTGATTCCCCATCTCTGATTCACCGCCTTTGATTCGCCACCTCTGATTCCCCATATCTGATTCCCCACCTCTGTTTCCCGGCCTCTGATTCCCCGCCTCTGATTCTCCATATCTCATTCCCCGCCTCTGAATCCCCATCTCTGATTCCCGGACTCTGATTCCCCACCTCTGATTCCCGGCCTCTTATTCCCAGCATCTGATTCCCGGCCTCTGATTCCCGGCCTCTGATTCCCCGCTTCTGATTCTGATTCCCTGCCTCTGATTCCCCATCTCTGATTCCGCACATCTGATTCCCTGCCTCTGATTCCCCACCACTGATTCCCCACATCTGATTTCCCGCCTCTGTTTCCCCGCCTCTGATTCCCCGCCTCTGTTTCCCTATATCTAATTCCCCACCTCTGATGCCCCAACTCTGATTCCCCGCCTCTGATTCCCCAGCTCTGATTCCCCGCCTCTGATTCCCCGCATCCGATTCCCCATATCTGATTCCCCGCCTCTGTTTCCCCGCCTCTGATTCCCCGCCTCTGTTTCCCCATATCTGATTCCCCGCCTCTGATTCCCAACTATGATTCCCCGCCTCTGATTCCCCAGCTCTGATTCCCTGCGTCTGATTCCCTGCGTTCTATTCCCTGCCTCTGATTCCCCACCTGTGATTCCCCATCACTGATTCACCACCTCTGATTCCCCACCTCTGATTCCCCATATCTAATTCCCCGCCTCTGTTTGCCCGCCTCTGATTCCCCGCCTCTGTTTCCCCATATCTGATTCCCCGTCTCTGAATCCCCAACTCTGATTCCCTGCCTCTGATTCCCCAGCTCTGATTCCCCGCCTTTGATTCCCCCCGTCTGATTCCCAGCCTCTGAATCCCCGTGTCTGATTTCCTGCCTCTGATTCCCCGCCTCTGATTCCCCATCCCTGTTCCTCTGATTCCCCACATCTGATTCACCATCTCTGATTCCGCACATCCGATTCCCTGCCTCTGATTCCCCAACTCTGATTCCCCACCTCTGATTCCCCAGCTCTGATTCCCCGCCTCAGATTCCCCGCGTCTGATTCCCTGCCTCTGATTCCCCGCCTCTGATTCCCCATCTCTGATTCCCCACCTCTGATACCCCGTGTCTGATTCCCTGCCTCTGATTCCCCGCCTCTGAATCCCAGCCTCTGATTCCCCATATCTGATTCCCCGCCTCTGATTCCCTGCCTCTGATTCCCCAGCTCTGATTCCCCGCCTTTGATTCCCCCCGTCTGATTCCCAGCCTCTGAATCCCCGTGTCTGATTTCCTGCCTCTGATTCCCCGCCTCTGATTCCCCATCTCTGATTCACCGCCTCTGATTCCCCATCTCTGATTCCCCACCTCTGATTCCCCATATCTGATTCCCTGCCTCTGTTTCCCCGCCTCTGATTCCCCACCTCTGTTTCCCCATATCTGATTCCCCGCCTCTGATTCCCCAACTCTAATACCCCGCCTCTGATTCCCCAGCTCTAATTCCCCGCCTCTGATTCCCCGCATCTGATTCCCCACCTCTGTTTCCCCGCCTCTGATTCCCCGCCTCTGATTCTCCATATCTCATTCCCCGTCTCTGAATCCCCATCTCTGATTCCCGGACTCTGATTCCCCTCCTCTGATTCCCGGCCTCTTATTCCCAGCATCTGATTCCCGGCCTCTGATTCCCGGCCTCTGATTCCCCGCTTCTGATTCCCTGCCTCTGATTCCCCATCTCTGATTCCGCACATCTGATTCCCTGCCTCTGATTCCCCACCTCTTATTCCCCATATCTGATTCCCCGCCTCTGAGTCCCCGCCTCTGATTCCCCGCCTCTGTTTCCCTATATCAAATTCCCCACCTCTGATGCCCCAACTCTGATTCCCCGCCTCTGATTCCCCAGCTCTGATTCCCCGCCTCTGATTCCCTGCATCCGATTCCCCATATCTGATTCTCCGCCTCTGTTTCCCCGCCTCTGATTCCCCGCCTCTGTTTCCCCATATCTGATTCCCGCCTCTGATTCCCAACTATGATTCCCCGCCTCTGATTCCCCAGCTCTGATTCCCTGCCTCTGATTCCCCGCGTTCTATTCCCTGCCTCTGATTCCCCGCCTGTGATTCCCCATCACTGATTCACCACCTCTGATTCCCCACCTCTGATTCCCCATATCTAATTCCCCGCCTCTGTTTGCCCGCCTCTGATTCCCCGCCTCTGTTTCCCCATATCTGATTCCCCGCCTCTGAATCCCCAACTCTGATTCCCTGCCTCAGATTCCCCAGCTCTGATTCCCCGCCTTTGAATCCCCCCGTCTGATTCCCAGCCTCTGAATCCCCGTGTCTGATTTCCTGCCTCTGATTCCCCGCCTCTGATTCCCCATCTCTAATTCACCGCCTCTTATTCCCCACCTCTGATTTCCCATCTCTGATTCCGCACATCCAATTCCCTGCCTCTGATTCCCCAACTCTGATTCCCCAACTCTGATTCCCCAGCTCTGATTCCCCGCCTCAGATTCCCCGCGTCTGATTCCCTGCCTCTGATTCCCCGCCTCTGATTCCCTGCCTCCGATTCCCCATATCTGATTCCCCGCCTCTGATTCCCCAACTCTGATTCCCCGCTTCTGATTCCCCAGCTCTGAATCCCTGCCTCTGATTCCCCGCGTCTGATTCCCTGCCTCTGATTCCCCGCCTCTGATTCCCCATCTGTGATTCACAACCTCTGATGCCCCACCTCTGATTCCCCATATCTGATTCCCCGCCTCTGTTTCCCCATATCTGATTCCCCACCTCTGATTCTCCTACTCTGCTTCCCCGCCTCTGATTCCCCAGCTCTGATTCCCCGCCTCTGATTCCCCGTTTTTGATTCCCTGCCTCTGATTCCCCGCCTCTGATTCCCCATCTCTGATTCACCGCCTTTGATTCGCCACTTCTGTTTCCCAATATCTGATTCCCCACCTCTGTTTCCCCGCCTCTGATTCCCCGCCTCTGATTCCCCATATCTGATTCCCCGGCTCTGATTGCCCACCTCTGATTCCCCGCCTCTGATTCGCCAGCTCTGATTCCCGGCCTCTTATTCCCAGCATCTGATTCCCGGCCTCTGATTCCCGGCCTCTGATTCCCCGCTTCTGATTCTGATTCCCTGCCTCTGATTCCCCATCTTTGATTCCGCACATCTGATTCCCTGCCTCTGATTCCCCACCTCTGATTCCCCATATCTGATTCCCCGCCTCTGTTTCCCCGCCTCTGATTCCCCGCCTCTGTTTCCCTATATGTAATTCCCCACCTCTGATGCCCCAACTCTGATTCCCCGCCTCTGATTCCCCAGCTCTGATTCCCCGCCTCTGATTCCCCGCATCCGATTCCCCATATCTGATTCCCCGCCTCTGTTTCCCCGCCTCTGATTCCCCGCCTCTGTTTCCCCATATCTGATTCCCCGCCTCTGATTCCCAACTATGATTCCCCGCCTCTGATTCCCCAGCTCTTATTCCCTGCCTCTGATTCCCTGCGTTCTATTCCCTGCCTCTGATTCCCCGCCTGTGATTCCCCATCACTGATTCACCACCTCTGATTCCCCACATCTGATTCCCCATATCTAATTCCCCGCCTCTGTTTGCCCGCCTCTGATTCCCCGCCTCTGTTTCCCCATATCTGATTCCCCGTCTCTGAATCCCCAACTCTGATTCCCTGCCTCTGATTCCCCGCCTCTGATTCCCCATCTCTGATTCACCGCCTCTGATTCCCCACCTCTGATTTCCCATCTCTTATTCTGCACATCCGATTCCCTGCCTCTGATTCCCCAACTCTGATTCCCCGCCTTTGATTCCCCATCTCTGATTCCCCACCTCTGATTCCCCGTGTCTGATTCCCTGCCTCTGATTCCCCGCTTCTGAATACCAGCCTCTGATTCCCCATATCTGATTCCCCGCCTCTGATTCCCTGCCTCTGATTCCCCAGCTCTGATTCCCCGCCTTTGATTCCCCCCGTCTGATTCCCAGCCTCTGAATCCCCGTGTCTGATTTCCTGCCTCTGATTCCCCGCCTCTGATTCCCCATCTCTGATTCACCGCCTCTGATTCCCCATCTCTGATTCCCCACCTCTGATTCCCCGTGTCTGATTCCCCGTGTCTGATTCCCTGCCTCTGATTCCACGCCTCTGATTCCCCATATCTGATTCCCTGCCACTGATTCCCCGCCTCTGATTCCCCATCTCTGATTCACCACCTCTGATTCCCGGCCTCTGATTGCCCACCTCTGATTCCCCGCCTCTGATTCGCCAGCTATGATTCCTCCCCTCTGATTCCCCGTGTCTGATTCCCCGCCTCTGATTCCCCAACTCTAATACCCCGCCTCTGATTCCCCAGCTCTGATTCCCCTCCTCTGATTCCCCGCATCTGATTCCCTGCCTCTGATTCCCCGCCTCTGATTCCAGGCCTCTGATTCCCAACCTCTGATTCCCCACCTCTGATTCCCAATATCTGATTCCCCGCCTCTGTTTCACCGCCTCTGATTCCCCGCCTCTGTTTCCCCATATCTGATTCCCCGCCTCTGATTCCCCAACTCTGATTCCCCGCCTGTGATTCCCCAGCTCTGATTCCCCGCCTCTGATTCCCCATATCTGATTCCCATCCTCTGATTGCCCACCTCTGATTCCCCGCCTCTGATTCGCCAGCTATGATTCCCCGCCTCTGATTCCCCGCATCTGATTCCCTGCCTCTGATTCCCCGCTTGATTCCCATCTCTGATTCCCCGCCTGTGATTCCCCAGCTCTGATTCCCCGCCTCTGATTCCCCAGCTCTGATTCCCAGCCTCTGATTCCCCGTGTTTGATCCCCTGCCTCTGATTACCTTCCTCTGATTCCCGGCCACTGATACCCCGCTTCTGATTCTGATTCCCTGCCTCTGATTCCCCATCTCTGATTCACCACATCTAATTCCCTGCCTCTGATTCCACGCCCCTGATTCCCCACCTCTGATTCCCCATATCTGAATCCCCGCCTCTGTTTCCACGCCTCTGATTCCCTGCCTCTGATTCCCAACCTCTGATTCCCCACCCCTGATTCCCCATATCTGATTCCCCGCCTCTGTTTCCCTGCCTCTGATTCCCCGCCCCTGTTTCCCCATATCTGATTCCCCGCCTCTGATTCCCCAACTCTGATTCCCCGCCTCTGATTCCCCAGCTCTGATTACCCGCCTCTGATTCCCCGTGTTTGATTCCCTGCCTCTGATTCCCCGCCTCTGATTCCCCATCTCTGATTCACCGCCTTTGATTCGCCACCTCTGATTCCCCATATCTGATTCCCCACCTCTGTTACCCCGCCTCTGATTCCCCGCCTCTGATTCCCCATATATCATTCCCCGCCTCTGAATCCCCATCTCTGATTCCCGGACTCTGATTCCCCACCTCTGATTCCCGGCCTCTTATTCCCGGCATCTGAATCCCGGCCTCTGATTCCCGGCCTCTGATTCCCCGCTTCTGATTCTGATTCCCTGCCTCTGATTCCCCATCTCTGATTCCGCACATCTGATTCCCTGCCTCTGATTCCCCACCTCTGATTCCCCATATCTGATTCCTCGCCTCTGTTTCCCCGCCTCTGATTCCCCGCCTCTGTTTCCCCATATCTAATTCCCCACCTCAGATGCCACAACTCTGATACCCCGCCTCTGATTCCCCAGCTCTGATTTCCCGCCTCTGATTCCCCGCATCCGATTCCCCATATCTGATTCCCCGCCTCTGTTTCCCCGCCTTTGATTCCCCGCCTCTGTTTCCCCATATCTGATTCCCCGCCTCTGATTCCCAACTATGATTCCCCGCCTCTGATTCCCCAGCTCTGATTCCCCGCCTCTGATTCCCCGCGTTCTATTCCCTGCCTCTGTTTCCCCGCCTGTGATTCCCCATCTCTGATTCACCACCTCTGATTCCCCACCTCTGATTCACCATATCTAATTCCCCGCCTCTGTTTGCCCGCCTCTGATTCCACGCCTCTGTTTCCCCATATCTGATTCCCCGTGTCTGATTCCCTGCCTCTGATTCCCCGCCTCTGATTCCCCGCCTCTGATTCCCTGCCACTGATTCCCTGCCCCTGATACCCCACCTCTGATTCCCCATATCTGATTCCCTGCCTCTGTTTCCCCGCCTCTGATTCCCCGCCTCTGATTCCCCATATCTGATTCCCCGCCTCTGATTCCCCAACTCTGATTCCCCGCCTCTGATTCCCCAGCTCTGAATCCCCGCCTCTTATTCCCCGCATCTGTTTCCCCGCCTCTGATTCCCCGCCTCTGTTTCCCCATATCTAAGTCCCCGACTCTGATTCCCCAACTCTGATTCCCCACCTCTGATTCCCCAGCTCTGATTCCCCGCCTCTGATTTCCCGCATCTGATTCCCTGCATCTGATTCCCAGCCTCTGATTCCCCGCCTCTGATTCCCCGCCTCTGTTTCCCCATATCTGATTCTCGGCCTCTGATTCTCCGCCTCTGATTCCCCGCCTCTGTTTCCCCATATCTGATTCTCGGCCTCTGATTCTCCGCCTCTGATTCCCCGCCTCTGATTCCCTGCCTCTGATTCCCCATCTCCGATTCCGCACATCGGATTCCCTGCCTCTGATTCCCCGCCTCTGATTCCCCGCCTCTGATTCCCTGCTTCTGATTCCCAACCTCTGATTCCCCACCTCTGATTCCCCATATCTGATTCACCGCCTCTGTTTCCCCGCCTCTGATTCCCCGCCTCTGATTCCCCAACTCTGAATCCCCGCCTCTGATTCCCCAGCTCTGATTCCCCGCCTCTGATTCCCCGCATCTGATTCCCTGCCTCTGATTCCCCGCCTCTGATTCCAGGCCTCTGATTCCCAGCATCTGATTCCGGCCTTTGATTCCCGGCCTCTGATTCCCTGCTTCTGATTCTGATTCCCTGCCTCTGATTCCCCATCTCTGATTCCGCACATCTGATTCCTTGCCTCTGATTCCCCACCTCTGATTCCCCATATCTGATTCCCCACCTGGGTTTCCCCGCCTCTGATTCCCCGCCTCTGTTTCCCAATATCTAAGTCCCCGCCTCTGATTCCCCAAATCTGATTCCCCACCTCTGATTCCCCAGCTCTGATTCCCCGCCTCTGATTCCCCGCATCTGATTCCCTGCATCTGATTCCAAGCCTCTGATTCCCTGCCTCTGATTCCCAACCTCTGATTCCCCACCTCTGATTCCCCATATCTGATTCCCCGCCTCTGTTTCCCCGCCTCGGATTCCCCGCCTCTGTTTCCCCATATCTGATTCCCGGCCTCTGATTCCCGGCCTCTGATTCCCCGCCACTGATTCCCCGCCTCTGATTCCCTGCCTCTGATTCCCCATCTCCGATTTCGCACATCTGATTCCCTTCCTCTGATTCCCCGCCTCTGATTTTCCGCCTCTGATTCCCTGCCTCTGATTCCCAACCTCGGATTCCCCACCTCTGATTCCCCATATCTGATTCCCCGCCTCTGTTTCCCCGCCTCTGATTCCCCGCCTCTGATTCCCAACTTTGATTCCCCGCCTCTGATTCCCCAGCTCTGATTCCCCGTGTTTGATTCCCTGCCTCTGATTCCCTGCCCTGATTCCCCATCTCTGTTTCACCGCCTTTGATTCACCACCTCTGATTCCCCATATCTGATTCCCCGCCTCTGTTTCCCCGACTCTGATTCCCTGCCTCTGATTCCCAACCTCTGATTCCACACCTCTGATTCCCCATATCTGATTCCCCGCCTCTATTTCCCCATATCTGATTCCCCGCCTCTGATTCCCCAACTCTGATTCCCCGCCTCTGATTCCCCAGCTCTGATTCCCCGCCTCTGATTCCCGGCATCCGATTCCCTGCCTCTGATTCCCTGCCTCTGATTCCCCATCTCTGATTCCCCGCCTCTGATTCCCCGTGTCTGATTCCCTGCCTTTGATTCCCCGCCTCTGATTCCCCGCCTCTGATTCCCTGTCACTGATTCCCAGCCCCTGATTCCCCACCTCTGATTCCCCACATCTGATTCCCGGCCTCTGTTTCCCCGCCTCTGATTCCCCGCCTCTGATTCCCCATATCTGATTCACTGCCTCTGATTCCCCAACTCTGATTCCCCGCCTCTGATTCCCCAGCTCTGAATCCCCGCCTCTGATTCCCCGCGTCTGATTCCCTGCCTCTGATTCCCCGCCTTGATTCCCCATCTCTGATTCACAACCTCTGATTCCCCACCTCTGATTCCCTATATTTGATTCCCCGCCTCTGTTTCCCCGCCTCTGATTCCCCGCCTCTGATTCCCCATATCTGATTCCCCGCCTCTGATTGCCCACCTCTGATTCCCAGCCTCTGATTCGCCAGCTCTGATTCCCCGCCTCTGATTCCCCGCATCTGATTCCCTGCCTCTGATTCCCCGCCTCTGATTCCCCATCTCTGATTCACCGCCTTTGATTCGCCACCTCTGATTCCCCATATCTGATTCCCCACCTCTGATTCCCGGCCTCTTATTCCCAGCATCTGATTCCCGGCCTCTGATTCCCGGCCTCTGATTCCTCGCTTCTGATTCTGATTCCCTGCCTCTTATTCCCCATCTCTGATTCCGCACATCTGATTCCCTGCCTCTGATTCCCCACCTCTGATTCCCCATATCTGATTCCCCGCCTCTGTTTCCCTGCCTCTGATTCCCCGCCTCTGTTTCCCTATATCTAATTCCCCACCTCTGATGCCCCAACTCTGATTCCCCGCCTCTGATTCCCCAGCTCTGATTCCCCGCCTCTGATTCCCTGCATCCGATTCCCCATATCTGATTCCCCGCCTCTGTTTCACCGCCTCTGATTCCCCGCCTCTGTTTCCCCATATCTGATTCCCGCCTCTGATTCCCAACTATGAATCCCCTCCTCTGATTCCCCAGCTCTGATTCCCTGCCTCTGATTCCCCGCGTTCTATTCCCTGCCTCTGATTCCCCGCCTGTGATTCCCCATCACTGATTCACCACCTCTGATTCCCTACCTCTGATTCCCCATATCTAATTCCCCGCCTCTGTGTGCCCGCCTCTGATTCCCCGCCTCTGTTTCCCCATATCTGATTCCCCGCCTCTGAATCCCCAACTCTGATTCCCTGCCTCAGATTCCCCAGCTCTGATACCCCGCCTTTGATTCCCCCCGTCTGATTCCCAGCCTCTGAATCCCCGTGTCTGATTTCCTGCCTCTGATTCCCCGCCTCTGATTCCCCATCTCTGATTCACCGCCTCTGATTCCCCACCTCTGATTCCCCCTCTCTGATTCCGCACATCCAATTCCCTGCCTCTGATTCCCCAACTCTGATTCCCCACCTCTGATTCCCCAGCTCTGATTCCCCGCCTCAGATTCCCCGCGTCTGATTCCCTGCCTCTGATTCCCCGCCTCTGATTCCCTGCCTCTGATTCCCCATATCTGATTCCCCGCCTCTGATTCCCCAACTCTGATTCCCCGCTTCTGATTCCCCAGCTCTGAATCCCCGCCTCTGATTCCCCGCGTCTGATTCCCTGCCTCTAATTCCCCGCCTCTGATTCCCCATCTGTGATTCACAACCTCTGATGCCCCACCTCTGATTTCCCATATCTGATTCCCTGCCTCTGTTTCCCTGCCTCTGATTCCCCACCTCTGTTTCCCCATATCTGATTCCCCGCCTCTGATTCCCCAACTCTAATACCCCGCCTCTGATTCCCCAGCTCTGATTCCCCACCTCTGATTCCCCGCATCTGATTCCCTGCCTCTTATTCCCCACCTCTGATTCCAGGCCTCTTATTCCCAGCATCTGATTCCGGCCTCTGATTCCCGGCCTCTGATTCCCTGCTTCTGATTCTGATTCCCTGCCTCTGATTCCCCATCTCTGATTCCGCACATCTGATTCCCTGCCTCTGATTCCCCACCTCTGATTCCCCATTCTGATTCCCCGCCTCTGTTTCCCCGCCTCTGATTCCCCGCCTCTGTTTCCCAATATCTAAGTCCCCACCTCTGATTCCCCAAATCTGATTCCCCACCTCTGATTCCCCAGCTCAGATTCCCCGCCTCTGATTCCCCGCATCTGATACCCTGCATCTGATTCCAAGCCTCTGATTCCCTGCCTCTGATTCCCAACCTCTGATTCCCCACCTCTGATTCCCCATATCTGATTCCCCGCCTCTGTTTCCCCGCCTCGGATTCCCCGCCTCTGTTTCCCCATATCTGATTCCCGGCCTCTGATTCCCCGCCTCTGATTCCCCATATCTGATTCCCTGCCTCTGATTCCCCAACTCTGATTCCCCGCCTCTGATTCCCCAGCTCTGAATCCCCGCCTCTGATTCCCCGCATCTGATTCCCTGCCTCTGATTCCCCGCCTTGATTCCCCATCTCTGATTCACAACCTCTGATTCCCCACCTCTGATTCCCTATATTTGATTCACCGCCTCTGTTTCCCCGCCTCTGATTCCCCGCCTCTGATTCCCCATATCTTATTCCCCGCCTCTGATTGCCCACCTCTGATTCCCAGCCTCTGATTCGCCAGCTCTGATTCCCCGCCTCTGATTCCCCGCATCTGATTCCCTGCCTCTGATTCCCCGCCTCTGATTCCCCATCTCTGATTCACCGCCTTTGATTCGCCACCTCTGATTCCCCATATCTGATTCGCCTCCTCTGTTTCCCCGCCTCTGATTCCCCGCCTCTGATTCTCCATATCTCATTCCCCGCCTCTGAATCCCCATCTCTGATTCCCGGACTCTGATTCCCCTCCTCTGATTCCCGGCCTCTTATTCCCAGCATCTGATTCCCGGCCTCTGATTCCCGGCCTCTGATTCCCCGCTTCTGATTCCCTGCCTCTGATTCCCCATCTCTGATTCCGCACATCTGATTCCCTGCCTCTGATTCCCCACCTCTGATTCCCCATATCTGATTCCCCGCCTCGGTTTCCCCGCCTCTGATTCCCCGCCTCTGTTTCCCTATATCAAATTCCCCACCTCTGATGCCCCAACTCTGATTCCCCGCCTCTGATTCCCCAGCTCTGATTCCCCGCCTCTGATTCCCCTCATCCGATTCCCCATATCTGATTCCCCGCCTCTGTTTCCCCGCCTCTGATTCCCCGCCTCTGTTTCCCCATATCTGATTCCCCGCCTCTGAATCCCCAACTCTGATTCCCTGCCTCAGATTCCCCAGCTCTGATTCCCCGCCTTTGATTCCCCCCATCTGATTCCCAGCCTCTGAATCCCCGTGTCTGATTTCCTGCCTCTGATTCCCCGCCTCTGATTCCCCATCTCTGATTCACCGCCTCTGATTCCCCACCTCTGATTCCCCATCTCTGATTCCGCACATCCAATTCCCTGCCTCTGATTCCCCAACTCTGATTCCCCACCTCTGATTCCCCAGCTCTGATTCCCCGCCTCAGATTCCCCGCGTCTGATTCCCTGCCTCTGATTCCCAGCCTCTGATTCCCTGCCTCTGATTCCCAATATCTGATTCCCCACCTCTGATTCCCCAACTCTGATTCCCCGCTTCTGATTCCCCAGCTCTGAATCCCCGCCTCTGATTCCCCGCGTCTGATTCCCTGCCTCTGATTCCCCGCCTCTGATTCCCCATCTGTGATTCACAACCTCTGATGCCCCACCTCTGATTCCCCATATCTGATTCCCCGCCTCTGTTTCCCCGCCTCTGATTCCCCGCCTCTGATTCCCCATATCTGATTCCCCGCCTCTGATTGCCCACCTCTGATTCCACGCGTCTGATACCCTGCCTCTGATTCCCCGCCTCTGATTCCCCATCTCTGATTCACCACCTCTGATTCCCGGCCTCTGATTCCCCATCTCTGATTCCGCACGTCCGATTCCCTGCCTATGATTCCCCACCTCTGATTCCCCATATCTGATTCCCTGCCTCTGTTTCCCCGCCTCTGATTCCCTACCTCTGTTTCCCCATATCTGATTCCCCGCCTCTGATTCCCCAACTCTAATACCCCGCCTCTGATTCCCCAGCTCTGATTCCCCGCCTCTGATTCCCCGCATCTGATTCCCTGCCTTTGATTCCCCGCCACTGATTCCAGGCCTCTGATTCCCATCATCTGATTCCGGCCTCTGATTCCCGGCCTCTGATTCCCTGCTTCTGATTCTGATTCCCTGCCTCTGATTCCCCATCTCTGATTCCGCACATCTGATTCCCTGCCTCTGATTCCCCACCTCTGATTCCCCATACCTGATTCCCCGCCTCTGTTTCCCCGCCTCTGATTCCCCGCCTCTGTTTCCCAATATCAAAGTCCCCACCTCTGATTCCCCAAATCTGATTCCCCACCTCTGATTCCCCAGCTCTGATTCCCCGCCTCTGATTCCCCGCATCTGATTCCCTGCATCTGATTGCAAGCCTCTGATTCCCTGCCTCTGATTCCCAACCTCTGATTCCCCACCTCTGATTCCCCATATCTGATTCCCCGCCTCTGTTTCCCCGCCTCGGATTCCCCGCCTCAGTTTCCCCATATCTGATTCCCGGCCTCTGATTCCCCGCCTCTGATTCCCCGCCTCTGATTCCCTGCCTCTGATTCCCCATCTCCGATTCCCTGCCTCTGATTCCCAACCTCTGATTCCCCACCTCTGATTCCCCATATCTGATTCCCCGCCTCTGTTTCCCCGCCTCAGATTCCCCGCCTCTGATTCCCAACTCTGATTCCCCGCATCTGATTCCCCAGCTCTGATTCCCCGTGTTTGATTCCCTGCCTCTGATTCCCTGCCCTGATTCCCCATCTCTGTTTCACCGCCTTTGATTCGCCACCTCTGATTCCACATATCTGATTCCCCGCCTCTGTTTCCCCGACTCTGATTCCCTTCCTCTGATTCCCAACCTCTGATTCCACACCTCTGATTCCCCATATCTGATTCCCCGCCTCTATTTCCCCATATCTGAATCCCCGCCTCTGATTCCCCAACTCTGATTCCCCGCCTCTGATTCCCCAGCTCTGATTCCCCGACTCTGATTCCCGGCGTCCGATTCCCTGCCTCTGATTCCCCGCCTCTGATTCCCCATCTCTGATACCCCGCCTCTGATTCCCCGTGTCTGATTCCCTGCCTCTGATTCCCCGCCTCTGATTCCCCGCCTCTGATTCCCTGACACTGAATCCCTGCCCCTGATTCCCCACCTCTGATTCCCCATATCTGATTCCCCGCCTCTGTTTCCCCGCCTCTGATTCCCCGCCTCTGATTCCCCATATCTGATTCCCTGCCTCTGATTCCCCAACTCTGATTCCCCGCCTCTGATTCCCCAGCTCTGAATCCCCGCCTCTGATTCCCCGTGTCTGATTCCCTGCCTCTGATTCCCCGCCTTGATTCCCCATCTCTGATTCACAACCTCTGATTCCCCACCTCTGATTCCCTATATTTGAATCCCCGCCTCTGTTTCCCCGCCTCTGATTCCCCGCCTCTGATTCCCCATATCTGATTCCCCGCCTCTGATTGCCCACCTCTGATTCCCTGCCTCTGATTCACCAGCTCTGATTCCCCGCCTCTGATTCCCCGCATCTGATTCCCTGCCTCTGATTCCCCGCCTCTGATTCCCCATCTCTGATTCACCGCCTTTGATTCGCCACCTCTGATTCCCCATATCTGATTCCCCACCTCTGTTTCCCGTCCTCTGATTCCCCGCCTCTGATTCTCCATATCTCATTCCCCGCCTATGAATCCCCATCTCTGATTCCCGGACTCTGATTCCCCACCTCTGATTCCCGGCCTCTTATTCCCAGCATCTGATTCCCGGCCTCTGATTCCCGGCCTCTGATTCTCCGCTTCTGATTCTGATTCCCTGCCTCTGATTCCCCATCTCTGATTCCGCACATCTGATTCCCTGCCTCTGATTCCCCACCACTGATTCCCCATATCTGATTCCCCGCCTCTGTTTCCCCGCCTCTGATTCCCCGCCTCTGTTTCCCTATATCTAATTCCCCACCTCTGATGCCCCAACTCTGATTCCCCGCCTCTGATTCCCCAGCTCTGATTCCCCGCCTCTGATTCCCCGCATCCGATTCCCCATATCTGATTCCCCGCCTCTGTTTCCCCGCCTCTGATTCCCCGCCTCTGTTTCCCCATATCTGATTCCCCGCCTCTGATTCCCAACTATGATTCCCCGCCTCTGATTCCCCAGCTCTGATTCCCTGCGTCTGATTCCCTGCCTGTGATTCCCCATCACTGATTCACCACCTCTGATTCCCCACCTCTGATTCCCCATATCTAATTCCCCGCCTCTGTTTGCCCGCCTCTGATTCCCCGCCTCTGTTTCCCCATATCTGATTCCCCGTCTCTGAATCCCCAACTCTGATTCCCTGCCTCTGATTCCCCAGCTCTGATTCCCCGCCTTTGATTCCCCCCGTCTGATTCCCAGCCTCTGAATCCCCGTGTCTGATTTCCTGCCTCTGATTCCCCGCCTCTGATTCCCCATCCCTGTTCCTCTGATTCCCCACATCTGATTCCCCATCTCTGATTCCGCACATCCGATTCCCTGCCTCTGATTCCCCACCTCTGATTCCCCAGCTCTGATTCCCCGCCTCAGATTCCCCGCGTCTGATTCCCTGCCTCTGATTCCCCGCCTCTGATTCACCATCTCTGATTCCCCACCTCTGATTCCCCGTGTCTGATTCCCTGCCTCTCATTCCCCGCCTCTGAATCCCAGCCTCTGATTCCCCATATCTGATTCCCCGCCTCTGATTCCCTGCCTCTGATTCCCCAGCTCTGATTCCCCGCCTTTGATTCCCCCCGTCTGATTCCCAGCCTCTGAATCCCCGTGTCTGATTTCCTGCCTCTGATTCCCCGCCTCTGATTCCCCACCTCTGATTCACCGCCTCTGATTCCCCATCTCTGATTCCCCACCTCTGATTCCCCATATCTGATTCCCTGCCTCTGTTTCCCCGCCTCTGATTCCCCACCTCTGTTTCCCCATATCTGATTCCCCGCCTCTGATTCCCCAACTCTAATACCCCGCCTCTGATTCCCCAGCTCTGATTCCCCGCCTCTGATTCCCCGCATCTGATTCCCCACCTCTGTTTCCCCGCCTCTGATTCCCCGCCTCTGATTCTCCATATCTCATTCCCCGCCTCTGAATCCCCATCTCTGATTCCCGGACTCTGATTCCCCTCCTCTGATTCCCGGCCTCTTATTCCCAGCATCTGATTCCCGGCCTCTGATTCCCGGCCTCTGATTCCCCGCTTCTGATTCCCTGCCTCTGATTCCCCATCTCTGATTCCGCACATCTGATTCCCTGCCTCTGATTCCCCACCTCTTATTCCCCATATCTGATTCCCCGCCTCTGTTTCCCCGCCTCTGATTCCCCGCCTCTGTTTCCCTATATCAAATTCCCCACCTCTGATGCCCCAACTCTGATTCCCCGCCTCTGATTCCCCAGCTCTGATTCCCCGCCTCTGATTCCCTGCATCCGATTCCCCATATCTGATTCCCCGCCTCTGTTTCCCCGCCTCTGATTCCCCGCCTCTGTTTCCCCATATCTGATTCCCGCCTCTGATTCCCAACTATGATTCCCCGCCTCTGATTCCCCAGCTCTGATTCCCTGCCTCTGATTCCCCGCGTTCTATTCCCTGCCTCTGATTCCCCGCCTGTGATTCCCCATCACTGATTCACCACCTCTGATTCCCCACCTCTGATTCCCCATATCTAATTCCCCGCCTCTGTTTGCCCGCCTCTGATTCCCCGCCTCTGTTTCCCCATATCTGATTCCCCGCCTCTGAATCCCCAACTCTGATTCCCTGCCTCAGATTCCCCAGCTCTGATTCCCCGCCTTTGAATCCCCCCGTCTGATTCCCAGCCTCTGAATCCCCGTGTCTGATTTCCTGCCTCTGATTCCCCGCCTCTGATTCCCCATCTCTGATTCACCGCCTCTGATTCCCCACCTCTGATTTCCCATCTCTGATTCCGCACATCCAATTCCCTGCCTCTGATTCCCCAACTCTGATTCCCCAACTCTGATTCCCCAGCTCTGATTCCCCGCCTCAGATTCCCCGCGTCTGATTCCCTGCCTCTGATTCCCCGCCTCTGATTCCCTGCCTCCGATTCCCCATATCTGATTCCCCGCCTCTGATTCCCCAACTCTGATTCCCCGCTTCTGATTCCCCAGCTCTGAATCCCCGCCTCTGATTCCCCGCGTCTGATTCCCTGCCTCTGATTCCCCGCCTCTGATTCCCCATCTGTGATTCACAACCTCTGATGCCCCACCTCTGATTCCCCATATCTGATTCCCCGCCTCTGTTTCCCCTCCTCTGATTCCCCGCCTCTGATTCCCCATATCTGATTCCCCGCCTCTGATTGCCCACCTCTGATTCCCCGCGTCTGATACCCTGCCTCTGATTCCCCGCCTCTGATTCCCCATCTCTGATTCACCACCTCTGATTCCCGGCCTCTGATTCCCCATATCTGATTCCCTGCCTCTGTTTCCCCGCCTCTGATTCCCTACCTCTGTTTCCCCATATCTGATTCCCCGCATCTGATTCCCCAACTCTAATACCCCGCCTCTGATTCCCCAGCTCTGATTCCCCGCCTCTGATTCCCCGCATCTGATTCCCTGCCTTTGATTCCCCGCCTCTGATTCCAGGCCTCTGATTCCCATCATCTGATTCCGGCCTCTGATTCCCGGCCTCTGATTCCCTGCTTCTGATTCTGATTCCCTGCCTCTGATTCCCCATCTCTGATTCCGCACATCTGATTCCCTGCCTCTGATTCCCCACCTCTGATTCCCCATATCTGATTCCCCGCCTCTGTTTCACCGCCTCTGATTCCCCGCCTCTGTTTCCCAATATCTAAGTCCCCACCTCTGATTCCCCAAATCTGATTCCCCACCTCTGATTCCCCAGCTCTGATTCCCCGCCTCTGATTCCCCGCATCTGATTCCCTGCATCTGATTCCAAGCCTCTGATTCCCTGCCTCTGATTCCCAACCTCTGATTCCCCACCTCTGATTCCCCATATCTGATTCCCCGCCTCTGTTTCCCCGCCTCGGATTCCCCGCCTCAGTTTCCCCATATCTGATTCCCGGCCTCTGATTCCCCGCCTCTGATTGCCCACCTCTGATTCCCTGCCTCTGATTCGCCAGCTCTGATTCCCCGCCTCTGATTCCCCGCATCTGATTCCCTGCCTCTGATTCCCCGCCTCTGATTCCCCATCTCTGATTCACCGCCTTTGATTCGCCACCTCTGATTCCCCATATCTGATTTCCCACCTCTGTTTCCCGGCCTCTGATTCCCCGCCTCTGATTCTCCATATCTCATTCCCCGCCTCTGAATCCCCATCTCTGATTCCCGGACTCTGATTCCCCACCTCTGATTCCCGGCCTCTTATTCACAGCATCTGATTCCCGGCCTCTGATTCCCGGCCTCTGATTCCCCGCTTCTGATTCTGATTCCCTGCCTCTGATTCCCCATCTCTGATTCCGCACATCTGATTCCCTGCCACTGATTCCCCACCACTGATTCCCCATATCTGATTCCCCGCATCTGATTCCCTGCCTCTGATTCCCCGCTTGATTCCCATCTCTGATTCCCCGCCTGTGATTCCCCAGCTCTGATTCCCCGCCTCTGATTCCCCAGCTCTGATTCCCAGCCTCTGATTCCCCGTGTTTGATCCCCTGCCTCTGATTACCTTCCTCTGATTCCCGGCCACTGATACCCCGCTTCTGATTCTGATTCCCTGCCTCTGATTCCCCATCTCTGATTCACCACATCTAATTCCCTGCCTCTGATTCCACTCCCCTGATTCCCCACCTCTGATTCCCCATATCTGAATCCCCGCCTCTGTTTCCACGCCTCTGATTCCCTGCCTCTGATTCCCAACCTCTGATTCCCCACCCCTGATTCCCCATATCTGATTCCCCGCCTCTGTTTCCCTGCCTCTGATTCCCCGCCCCTGTTTCCCCATATCTGATTCCCCGCCTCTGATTCCCCAACTCTGATACCCCGCCTCTGATTCCCCAGCTCTGATTCCCCGCTGATTCCCCGTGTTTGATTCCCTGCCTCTGATTCCCCGCCTCTGATTCCCCATCTCTGATTCACCGCCTTTGATTCGCCACCTCTGATTCCCCATATCTGATTCCCCACCTCTGTTACCCCGCCTCTGATTCCCCGCCTCTGATTCCCCATATATCATTCCCCGCCTCTGAATCCCCATCTCTGATTCCCGGACTCTGATTCCCCACCTCTGATTCCCGGCCTCTTATTCCCGGCATCTGAATCCCGGCCTCTGATTCCCGGCCTCTGATTCCCCGCTTCTGATTCTGATTCCCTGCCTCTGATTCCCCATCTCTGATTCCGCACATCTGATTCCCTGCCTCTGATTCCCCACCTCTGATTCCCCATATCTGATTCCTCGCCTCTGTTTCCCCGCCTCTGATTCCCCGCCTCTGTTTCCCCATATCTAATTCCCCACCTCAGATGCCACAACTCTGATACCCCGCCTCTGATTCCCCAGCTCTGATTCCCCGCCTCTGATTCCCCGCATCCGATTCCCCATATCTGATTCCCCGCCTCTGTTTCCCCGCCTTTGATTCCCCGCCTCTGTTTCCCCATATCTGATTCCCCGCCTCTGATTCCCAACTATGATTCCCCGCCTCTGATTCCCCAGCTCTGATTCCCCGCCTCTGATTCCCCGCGTTCTATTCCCTGCCTCTGTTTCCCCGCCTGTGATTCCCCATCTCTGATTCACCACCTCTGATTCCCCACCTCTGATTCCCCATATCTAATTCCCCGCCTCTGTTTGCCCGCCTCTGATTCCACGCCTCTGTTTCCCCATATCTGATTCCCCGTGTCTGATTCCCTGCCTCTGATTCCCCGCCTCTGATTCCCCGCCTCTGATTCCCTGCCACTGATTCCCTGCCCCTGATACCCCACCTCTGATTCCCCATATCTGATTCCCTGCCTCTGTTTCCCCGCCTCTGATTCCCCGCCTCTGATTCCCCATATCTGATTCCCCGCCTCTGATTCCCCAACTCTGATTCCCCGCCTCTCATTCCCCAGCTCTGAATCCCCGCCTCTTATTCCCCGCGTCTGTTTCCCCGCCTCTGATTCCCCGCCTCTGTTTCCCCATATCTAAGTCCCCGACTCTGATTCCCCAACTCTGATTCCCCACCTCTGATTCCCCAGCTCTGATTCCCCGCCTCTGATTTCCCGCATCTGATTCCCTGCATCTGATTCCCAGCCTCTGATTCCCTGCCTCTGATTCCCAACCTCTGATTCCCCACCTCTGATTCCCCATATCTGATTCCCCGCCTCTGTTTCCCCGCCTCTGATTCCCCGCCTCTGTTTCCCCATATCTGATTCTCGGCCTCTGATTCTCCGCCTCTGATTCCCCGCCTCTGATTCACTGCCTCTGATTCCCCATCTCCGATTCCGCACATCGGATTCCCTGCCTCTGATTCCCCGCCTCTGATTCCCCGCCTCTGATTCCCTGCTTCTGATTCCCAACCTCTGATTCCCCACCTCTGATTCCCCATATCTGATTCCCCGCCTCTGTTTCCCCGCCTCTGATTCCCCGCCTCTGATTCCCCGCCTTTGATTCCCCCCGTCTGATTCCCAGCCTCTGAATCCCCGTGTCTGATTTCCTGCCTCTGATTCCCCGCCTCTGATTCCCCACCTCTGATTCACCGCCTCTGATTCCCCATCTCTGATTCCCCACCTCTGATTCCCCATATCTGATTCCCTGCCTCTGTTTCCCCGCCTCTGATTCCCCACCTCTGTTTCCCCATATCTGATTCCCCGCCTCTGATTCCCCAACTCTAATACCCCGCCTCTGATTCCCCAGCTCTGATTCCCCGCCTCTGATTCCCCGCATCTGATTCCCCACCTCTGTTTCCCCGCCTCTGATTCCCCGCCTCTGATTCTCCATATCTCATTCCCCGCCTCTGAATCCCCATCTCTGATTCCCGGACTCTGATTCCCCTCCTCTGATTCCCGGCCTCTTATTCCCAGCATCTGATTCCCGGCCTCTGATTCCCGGCCTCTGATTCCCCGCTTCTGATTCCCTGCCTCTGATTCCCCATCTCTGATTCCGCACATCTGATTCCCTGCCTCTGATTCCCCACCTCTTATTCCCCATATCTGATTCCCCGCCTCTGTTTCCCCGCCTCTGATTCCCCGCCTCTGTTTCCCTATATCAAATTCCCCACCTCTGATGCCCCAACTCTGATTCCCCGCCTCTGATTCCCCAGCTCTGATTCCCCGCCTCTGATTCCCTGCATCCGATTCCCCATATCTGATTCCCCGCCTCTGTTTCCCCGCCTCTGATTCCCCGCCTCTGTTTCCCCATATCTGATTCCCGCCTCTGATTCCCAACTATGATTCCCCGCCTCTGATTCCCCAGCTCTGATTCCCTGCCTCTGATTCCCCGCGTTCTATTCCCTGCCTCTGATTCCCCGCCTGTGATTCCCCATCACTGATTCACCACCTCTGATTCCCCACCTCTGATTCCCCATATCTAATTCCCCGCCTCTGTTTGCCCGCCTCTGATTCCCCGCCTCTGTTTCCCCATATCTGATTCCCCGCCTCTGAATCCCCAACTCTGATTCCCTGCCTCAGATTCCCCAGCTCTGATTCCCCGCCTTTGAATCCCCCCGTCTGATTCCCAGCCTCTGAATCCCCGTGTCTGATTTCCTGCCTCTGATTCCCCGCCTCTGATTCCCCATCTCTGATTCACCGCCTCTGATTCCCCACCTCTGATTTCCCATCTCTGATTCCGCACATCCAATTCCCTGCCTCTGATTCCCCAACTCTGATTCCCCAACTCTGATTCCCCAGCTCTGATTCCCCGCCTCAGATTCCCCGCGTCTGATTCCCTGCCTCTGATTCCCCGCCTCTGATTCCCTGCCTCCGATTCCCCATATCTGATTCCCCGCCTCTGATTCCCCAACTCTGATTCCCCGCTTCTGATTCCCCAGCTCTGAATCCCCGCCTCTGATTCCCCGCTTCTGATTCCCTGCCTCTGATGCCCCGCCTCTGATTCCCCATCTGTGATTCACAACCTCTGATGCCCCACCTCTGATTCCCCATATCTGATTCCCCGCCTCTGTTTCCCCTCCTCTGATTCCCCGCCTCTGATTCCCCATATCTGATTCCCCGCCTCTGATTGCCCACCTCTGATTCCCCGCGTCTGATACCCTGCCTCTGATTCCCCGCCTCTGATTCCCCATCTCTGATTCACCACCTCTGATTCCCGGCCTCTGATTCCCCATATCTGATTCCCTGCCTCTGTTTCCCCGCCTCTGATTCCCTACCTCTGTTTCCCCATATCTGATTCCCCGCATCTGATTCCCCAACTCTAATACCCCGCCTCTGATTCCCCAGCTCTGATTCCCCGCCTCTGATTCCCCGCATCTGATTCCCTGCCTTTGATTCCCCGCCTCTGATTCCAGGCCTCTGATTCCCATCATCTGATTCCGGCCTCTGATTCCCGGCCTCTGATTCCCTGCTTCTGATTCTGATTCCCTGCCTCTGATTCCCCATCTCTGATTCCGCACATCTGATTCCCTGCCTCTGATTCCCCACCTCTGATTCCCCATATCTGATTCCCCGCCTCTGTTTCACCGCCTCTGATTCCCCGCCTCTGTTTCCCAATATCTAAGTCCCCACCTCTGATTCCCCAAATCTGATTCCCCACCTCTGATTCCCCAGCTCTGATTCCCCGCCTCTGATTCCCCGCATCTGATTCCCTGCATCTGATTCCAAGCCTCTGATTCCCTGCCTCTGATTCCCAACCTCTGATTCCCCACCTCTGATTCCCCATATCTGATTCCCCGCCTCTGTTTCCCCGCCTCGGATTCCCCGCCTCAGTTTCCCCATATCTGATTCCCGGCCTCTGATTCCCGCCTCTGATTGCCCACCTCTGATTCCCTGCCTCTGATTCGCCAGCTCTGATTCCCCGCCTCTGATTCCCCGCATCTGATTCCCTGCCTCTGATTCCCCGCCTCTGATTCCCCATCTCTGATTCACCGCCTTTGATTCGCCACCTCTGATTCCCCATATCTGATTTCCCACCTCTGTTTCCTGGCCTCTGATTCCCCGCCTCTGATTCTCCATATCTCATTCCCCGCCTCTGAATCCCCATCTCTGATTCCCGGACTCTGATTCCCCACCTCTGATTCCCGGCCTCTTATTCACAGCATCTGATTCCCGGCCTCTGATTCCCGGCCTCTGATTCCCCGCTTCTGATTCTGATTCCCTGCCTCTGATTCCCCATCTCTGATTCCGCACATCTGATTCCCTGCCTCTGATTCCCCACCACTGATTCCCCATATCTGATTCCCCGCATCTGATTCCCTGCCTCTGATTCCCCGCTTGATTCCCATCTCTGATTCCCCGCCTGTGATTCCCCAGCTCTGATTCCCCGCCTCTGATTCCCCAGCTCTGATTCCCAGCCTCTGATTCCCCGTGTTTGATCCCCTGCCTCTGATTACCTTCCTCTGATTCCCGGCCACTGATACCCCGCTTCTGATTCTGATTCCCTGCCTCTGATTCCCCATCTCTGATTCACCACATCTAATTCCCTGCCTCTGATTCCACGCCCCTGATTCCCCACCTCTGATTCCCCATATCTGAATCCCCGCCTCTGTTTCCACGCCTCTGATTCCCTGCCTCTGATTCCCAACCTCTGATTCCCCACCCCTGATTCCCCATATCTGATTCCCCGCCTCTGTTTCCCTGCCTCTGATTCCCCGCCCCTGTTTCCCCATATCTGATTCCCCGCCTCTGATTCCCCAACTCTGATACCCCGCCTCTGATTCCCCAGCTCTGATTCCCCGCTGATTCCCCGTGTTTGATTCCCTGCCTCTGATTCCCCGCCTCTGATTCCCCATCTCTGATTCACCGCCTTTGATTCGCCACCTCTGATTCCCCATATCTGATTCCCCACCTCTGTTACCCCGCCTCTGATTCCCCGCCTCTGATTCCCCATATATCATTCCCCGCCTCTGAATCCCCATCTCTGATTCCCGGACTCTGATTCCCCACCTCTGATTCCCGGCCTCTTATTCCCGGCATCTGAATCCCGGCCTCTGATTCCCGGCCTCTGATTCCCCGCTTCTGATTCTGATTCCCTGCCTCTGATTCCCCATCTCTGATTCCGCACATCTGATTCCCTGCCTCTGATTCCCCACCTCTGATTCCCCATATCTGATTCCTCGCCTCTGTTTCCCCGCCTCTGATTCCCCGCCTCTGTTTCCCCATATCTAATTCCCCACCTCAGATGCCACAACTCTGATACCCCGCCTCTGATTCCCCAGCTCTGATTCCCCGCCTCTGATTCCCCGCATCCGATTCCCCATATCTGATTCCCCGCCTCTGTTTCCCCGCCTTTGATTCCCCGCCTCTGTTTCCCCATATCTGATTCCCCGCCTCTGATTCCCAACTATGATTCCCCGCCTCTGATTCCCCAGCTCTGATTCCCCGCCTCTGATTCCCCGCGTTCTATTCCCTGCCTCTGTTTCCCCGCCTGTGATTCCCCATCTCTGATTCACCACCTCTGATTCCCCACCTCTGATTCCCCATATCTAATTCCCCGCCTCTGTTTGCCCGCCTCTGATTCCCCGCCTCTGTTTTCCCATATCTGATTCCCCGCCTCTGAATCCCCAACTCTGATTCCCTGCCTCTGATTCACCAGCTCTGATTCCCCGCCTTTGATTCCCCCCGTCTGATTCCCAGCCTCTGAATCCCCGTGTCTTATTTCCTGCCTCTGATTCCCCGCCTCTGATTCCCCACCTCTGATTCACCGCCTCTGATTCCCCATCTCTGATTCCCCGCCTCTGATTCCAGGCCTCTGATTCCCATCATCTGATTCCGGCCTCTGATTCCCGGCCTCTGATTCCCTGCTTCTGATTCTGATTCCCTGCCTCTGATTCCCCATCTCTGATTCCGCACATCTGATTCCCTGCCTCTGATTCCCCACCTCTGATTCCCCATATCTGATTCCCCGCCTCTGTTTCACCGCCTCTGATTCCCCGCCTCTGTTTCCCAATATCTAAGTCCCCACCTCTGATTCCCCAAATCTGATTCCCCACCTCTGATTCCCCAGCTCTGATTCCCCGCCTCTGATTCCCCGCATCTGATTCCCTGCATCTGATTCCAAGCCTCTGATTCCCTGCCTCTGATTCCCAACCTCTGATTCCCCACCTCTGATTCCCCATATCTGATTCCCCGCCTCTGTTTCCCCGCCTCGGATTCCCCGCCTCAGTTTCCCCATATCTGATTCCCGGCCTCTGATTCCCCGCCTCTGATTGCCCACCTCTGATTCCCTGCCTCTGATTCGCCAGCTCTGATTCCCCGCCTCTGATTCCCCGCATCTGATTCCCTGCCTCTGATTCCCCGCCTCTGATTCCCCATCTCTGATTCACCGCCTTTGATTCGCCACCTCTGATTCCCCATATCTGATTTCCCACCTCTGTTTCCCGGCCTCTGATTCCCCGCCTCTGATTCTCCATATCTCATTCCCCGCCTCTGAATCCCCATCTCTGATTCCCGGACTCTGATTCCCCACCTCTGATTCCCGGCCTCTTATTCACAGCATCTGATTCCCGGCCTCTGATTCCCGGCCTCTGATTCCCCGCTTCTGATTCTGATTCCCTGCCTCTGATTCCCCATCTCTGATTCCGCACATCTGATTCCCTGCCACTGATTCCCCACCACTGATTCCCCATATCTGATTCCCCGCATCTGATTCCCTGCCTCTGATTCCCCGCTTGATTCCCATCTCTGATTCCCCGCCTGTGATTCCCCAGCTCTGATTCCCCGCCTCTGATTCCCCAGCTCTGATTCCCAGCCTCTGATTCCCCGTGTTTGATCCCCTGCCTCTGATTACCTTCCTCTGATTCCCGGCCACTGATACCCCGCTTCTGATTCTGATTCCCTGCCTCTGATTCCCCATCTCTGATTCACCACATCTAATTCCCTGCCTCTGATTCCACGCCCCTGATTCCCCACCTCTGATTCCCCATATCTGAATCCCCGCCTCTGTTTCCACGCCTCTGATTCCCTGCCTCTGATTCCCAACCTCTGATTCCCCACCCCTGATTCCCCATATCTGATTCCCCGCCTCTGTTTCCCTGCCTCTGATTCCCCGCCCCTGTTTCCCCATATCTGATTCCCCGCCTCTGATTCCCCAACTCTGATACCCCGCCTCTGATTCCCCAGCTCTGATTCCCCGCTGATTCCCCGTGTTTGATTCCCTGCCTCTGATTCCCCGCCTCTGATTCCCCATCTCTGATTCACCGCCTTTGATTGGCCACCTCTGATTCCCCATATCTGATTCCCCACCTCTGTTACCCCGCCTCTGATTCCCCGCCTCTGATTCCCCATATATCATTCCCCGCCTCTGAATCCCCATCTCTGATTCCCGGACTCTGATTCCCCACCTCTGATTCCCGGCCTCTTATTCCCGGCATCTGAATCCCGGCCTCTGATTCCCGGCCTCTGATTCCCCGCTTCTGATTCTGATTCCCTGCCTCTGATTCCCCATCTCTGATTCCGCACATCTGATTCCCTGCCTCTGATTCCCCACCTCTGATTCCCCATATCTGATTCCTCGCCTCTGTTTCCCCGCCTCTGATTCCCCGCCTCTGTTTCCCCATATCTAATTCCCCACCTCAGATGCCACAACTCTGATACCCCGCCTCTGATTCCCCAGCTCTGATTCCCCGCCTCTGATTCCCCGCATCCGATTCCCCATATCTGATTCCCCGCCTCTGTTTCCCCGCCTTTGATTCCCCGCCTCTGTTTCCCCATATCTGATTCCCCGCCTCTGATTCCCAACTATGATTCCCCGCCTCTGATTCCCCAGCTCTGATTCCCCGCCTCTGATTCGCCGCGTTCTATTCCCTGCCTCTGTTTCCCCGCCTGTGATTCCCCATCTCTGATTCACCACCTCTGATTCCCCACCTCTGATTCCCCATATCTAATTCCCCGCCTCTGTTTGCCCGCCTCTGATTCCACGCCTCTGTTTCCCCATATCTGATTCCCCGTGTCTGATTCCCTGCCTCTGATTCCCCGCCTCTGATTCCCCGCCTCTGATTCCCTTCCACTGATTCCCTGCCCCTGATACCCCACCTCTGATTCCCCATATCTGATTCCCTGCCTCTGTTTCCCCGCCTCTGATTCCCCGCCTCTGATTCCCCATATCTGATTCCCCGCCTCTGATTCCCCAACTCTGATTCCCCGCCTCTCATTCCCCAGCTCTGAATCCCCGCCTCTTATTCCCCGCGTCTGTTTCCCCGCCTCTGATTCCCCGCCTCTGTTTCCCCATATCTAAGTCCCCGACTCTGATTCCCCAACTCTGATTCCCCACCTCTGATTCCCCAGCTCTGATTCCCCGCCTCTGATTTCCCGCATCTGATTCCCTGCATCTGATTCCCAGCCTCTGATTCCCTGCCTCTGATTCCCAACCTCTGATTCCCCACCTCTGATTCCCCATATCTGATTCCCCGCCTCTGTTTCCCCGCCTCTGATTCCCCGCCTCTGTTTCCCCATATCTGATTCTCGGCCTCTGATTCTCCGCCTCTGATTCCCCGCCTCTGATTCCCTGCCTCTGATTCCCCATCTCCGATTCCGCACATCGGATTCCCTGCCTCTGATTCCCCGCCTCTGATTCCCCGCCTCTGATTCCCTGCTTCTGATTCCCAACCTCTGATTCCCCACCTCTGATTCCCCATATCTGATTCCCCGCCTCTGTTTCCCCGCCTCTGATTCCCCGCCTCTGATTCCCCGCCTTTGATTCCCCCCGTCTGATTCCCAGCCTCTGAATCCCCGTGTCTGATTTCCTGCCTCTGATTCCCCGCCTCTGATTCCCCACCTCTGATTCACCGCCTCTGATTCCCCATCTCTGATTCCCCACCTCTGATTCCCCATATCTGATTCCCTGCCTCTGTTTCCCCGCCTCTGATTCCCCACCTCTGTTTCCCCATATCTGATTCCCCGCCTCTGATTCCCCAACTCTAATACCCCGCCTCTGATTCCCCAGCTCTGATTCCCCGCCTCTGATTCCCCGCATCTGATTCCCCACCTCTGTTTCCCCGCCTCTGATTCCCCGCCTCTGATTCTCCATATCTCATTCCCCGCCTCTGAATCCCCATCTCTGATTCCCGGACTCTGATTCCCCTCCTCTGATTCCCGGCCTCTTATTCCCAGCATCTGATTCCCGGCCTCTGATTCCCGGCCTCTGATTCCCCGCTTCTGATTCCCTGCCTCTGATTCCCCATCTCTGATTCCGCACATCTGATTCCCTGCCTCTGATTCCCCACCTCTTATTCCCCATATCTGATTCCCCGCCTCTGTTTCCCCGCCTCTGATTCCCCGCCTCTGTTTCCCTATATCAAATTCCCCACCTCTGATGCCCCAACTCTGATTCCCCGCCTCTGATTCCCCAGCTCTGATTCCCCGCCTCTGATTCCCTGCATCCGATTCCCCATATCTGATTCCCCGCCTCTGTTTCCCCGCCTCTGATTCCCCGCCTCTGTTTCCCCATATCTGATTCCCGCCTCTGATTCCCAACTATGATTCCCCGCCTCTGATTCCCCAGCTCTGATTCCCTGCCTCTGATTCCCCGCGTTCTATTCCCTGCCTCTGATTCCCCGCCTGTGATTCCCCATCACTGATTTACCACCTCTGATTCCCCACCTCTGATTCCCCATATCTGATTCCCCGCCTCTGAATCCCCAACTCTGATTCCCTGCCTCAGATTCCCCAGCTCTGATTCCCCGCCTTTGAATCCCCCCGTCTGATTCCCAGCCTCTGAATCCCCGTGTCTGATTTCCTGCCTCTGATTCCCCGCCTCTGATTCCCCATCTCTGATTCACCGCCTCTGATTCCCCACCTCTGATTTCCCATCTCTGATTCCGCACATCCAATTCCCTGCCTCTGATTCCCCAACTCTGATTCCCCAACTCTGATTCCCCAGCTCTGATTCCCCGCCTCAGATTCCCCGCGTCTGATTCCCTGCCTCTGATTCCCCGCCTCTGATTCCCTGCCTCCGATTCCCCATATCTGATTCCCCGCCTCTGATTCCCCAACTCTGATTCCCCGCTTCTGATTCCCCAGCTCTGAATCCCCGCCTCTGATTCCCCGCGTCTGATTCCCTGCCTCTGATTCCCCGCCTCTGATTCCCCATCTGTGATTCACAACCTCTGATGCCCCACCTCTGATTCCCCATATCTGATTCCCCGCCTCTGTTTCCCCTCCTCTGATTCCCCGCCTCTGATTCCCCATATCTGATTCCCCGCCTCTGATTGCCCACCTCTGATTCCCCGCGTCTGATACCCTGCCTCTGATTCCCCGCCTCTGATTCCCCATCTCTGATTCACCACCTCTGATTCCCGGCCTCTGATTCCCCATATCTGATTCCCTGCCTCTGTTTCCCCGCCTCTGATTCCCTACCTCTGTTTCCCCATATCTGATTCCCCGCATCTGATTCCCCAACTCTAATACCCCGCCTCTGATTCCCCAGCTCTGATTCCCCGCCTCTGATTCCCCGCATCTGATTCCCTGCCTTAGATTCCCCGCCTCTGATTCCAGGCCTCTGATTCCCATCATCTGATTCCGGCCTCTGATTCCCGGCCTCTGATTCCCTGCTTCTGATTCTGATTCCCTGCCTCTGATTCCCCATCACTGATTCCGCACATCTGATTCCCTGCCTCTGATTTCCCACCTCTGATTCCCCATATCTGATTCCCCGCCTCTGTTTCACCGCCTCTGATTCCCCGCCTCTGTTTCCCAATATCTAAGTCCCCACCTCTGATTCCCCAAATCTGATTCCCCACCTCTGATTCCCCAGCTCTGATTCCCCGCCTCTGATTCCCCGCATCTGATTCCCTGCATCTGATTCCAAGCCTCTGATTCCCTGCCTCTGATTCCCAACCTCTGATTCCCCACCTCTGATTCCCCATATCTGATTCCCCGCCTCTGTTTCCCCGCCTCGGATTCCCTGCCTCAGTTTCCCCATATCTGATTCCCGGCCTCTGATTCCCCGCCTCTGATTGCCCACCTCTGATTCCCTGCCTCTGATTCGCCAGCTCTGATTCCCCGCCTCTGATTCCCCGCATCTGATTCCCTGCCTCTGATTCCCCGCCTCTGATTCCCCATCTCTGATTCACCGCCTTTGATTCGCCACCTCTGATTCCCCATATCTGATTTCCCACCTCTGTTTCCTGGCCTCTGATTCCCCGCCTCTGATTCTCCATATCTCATTCCCCGCCTCTGAATCCCCATCTCTGATTCCCGGACTCTGATTCCCCACCTCTGATTCCCGGCCTCTTATTCACAGCATCTGATTCCCGGCCTCTGATTCCCGGCCTCTGATTCCCCGCTTCTGATTCTGATTCCCTGCCTCTGATTCCCCATCTCTGATTCCGCACATCTGATTCCCTGCCTCTGATTCCCCACCACTGATTCCCCATATCTGATTCCCCGCATCTGATTCCCTGCCTCTGATTCCCCGCTTGATTCCCATCTCTGATTCCCCGCCTGTGATTCCCCAGCTCTGATTCCCCGCCTCTGATTCCCCAGCTCTGATTCCCAGCCTCTGATTCCCCGTGTTTGATCCCCTGCCTCTGATTACCTTCCTCTGATTCCCGGCCACTGATACCCCGCTTCTGATTCTGATTCCCTGCCTCTGATTCCCCATCTCTGATTCACCACATCTAATTCCCTGCCTCTGATTCCACGCCCCTGATTCCCCACCTCTGATTCCCCATATCTGAATCCCCGCCTCTGTTTCCACGCCTCTGATTCCCTGCCTCTGATTCCCAACCTCTGATTCCCCACCCCTGATTCCCCATATCTGATTCCCCGCCTCTGTTTCCCTGCCTCTGATTCCCCGCCCCTGTTTCCCCATATCTGATTCCCCGCCTCTGATTCCCCAACTCTGATACCCCGCCTCTGATTCCCCAGCTCTGATTCCCCGCTGATTCCCCGTGTTTGATTCCCTGCCTCTGATTCCCCGCCTCTGATTCCCCATCTCTGATTCACCGCCTTTGATTCGCCACCTCTGATTCCCCATATCTGATTCCCCACCTCTGTTACCCCGCCTCTGATTCCCCGCCTCTGATTCCCCATATATCATTCCCCGCCTCTGAATCCCCATCTCTGATTCCCGGACTCTGATTCCCCACCTCTGATTCCCGGCCTCTTATTCCCGGCATCTGAATCCCGGCCTCTGATTCCCGGCCTCTGATTCCCCGCTTCTGATTCTGATTCCCTGCCTCTGATTCCCCATCTCTGATTCCGCACATCTGATTCCCTGCCTCTGATTCCCCACCTCTGATTCCCCATATCTGATTCCTCGCCTCTGTTTCCCCGCCTCTGATTCCCCGCCTCTGTTTCCCCATATCTAATTCCCCACCTCAGATGCCACAAATCTGATACCCCGCCTCTGATTCCCCAGCTCTGATTCCCCGCCTCTGATTCCCCGCATCCTATTCCCCATATCTGATTCCCCGCCTCTGTTTCCCCGCCTTTGATTCCCCGCCTCTGTTTCCCCATATCTGATTCCCCGCCTCTGATTCCCAACTATGATTCCCCGCCTCTGATTCCCCAGCTCTGATTCCCCGCCTCTGATTCCCCGCGTTCTATTCCCTGCCTCTGTTTCCCCGCCTGTGATTCCCCATCTCTGATTCACCACCTCTGATTCCCCACCTCTGATTCCCCATATCTAATTCCCCGCCTCTGTTTGCCCGCCTCTGATTCCACGCCTCTGTTTCCCCATATCTGATTCCCCGTGTCTGATTCCCTGCCTCTGATTCCCCGCCTCTGATTCCCCGCCTCTGATTCCCTGCCACTGATTCCCTGCCCCTGATACCCCACCTCTGATTCCCCATATCTGATTCCCTGCCTCTGTTTCCCCGCCTCTGATTCCCCGCCTCTGATTCCCCATATCTGATTCCCCGCCTCTGATTCCCCAACTCTGATTCCCCGCCTCTCATTCCCCAGCTCTGAAGCCCCGCCTCTTATTCCCCGCGTCTGTTTCCCCGCCTCTGATTCCCCGCCTCTGTTTCCCCATATCTAAGTCCCCGACTCTGATTCCCCAACTCTGATTCCCCACCTCTGATTCCCCAGCTCTGATTCCCCGCCTCTGATTTCCCGCATCTGATTCCCTGCATCTGATTCCCAGCCTCTGATTCCCTGCCTCTGATTCCCAACCTCTGATTCCCCACCTCTGATTCCCCATATCTGATTCCCCGCCTCTGTTTCCCCGCCTCTGATTCCCCGCCTCTGTTTCCCCATATCTGATTCTCGGCCTCTGATTCTCCGCCTCTGATTCCCCGCCTCTGATTCCCTGCCTCTGATTCCCCATCTCCGATTCCGCACATCGGATTCCCTGCCTCTGATTCCCCGCCTCTGATTCCCCGCCTCTGATTCCCTGCTTCTGATTCCCAACCTCTGATTCCCCACCTCTGATTCCCCATATCTGATTCCCCGCCTCTGTTTCCCCGCCTCTGATTCCCCGCCTCTGATTCCCCAACTCTGAATCCCCGCCTCTGATTCCCCAGCTCTGATTCCCCGCCTCTGATTCCCCGCATCTGATTCCCTGCCTCTGATTCCCCGCCTCTGATTCCAGGCCTCTGATTCCCAGCATCTGATTCCGGCCTTTGATTCCCGGCCTCTGATTCCCTGCTTCTGATTCTGATTCCCTGCCTCTGATTCCCCATCTCTGATTCCGCACATCTGATTCCTTGCCTCTGATTCCCCACCTCTGATTCCCCATATCTGATTCCCCACCTGGGTTTCCCCGCCTCTGATTCCCCGCCTCTGTTTCCCAATATCTAAGTCCCCGCCTCTGATTCCCCAAATCTGATTCCCCACCTCTGATTCCCCAGCTCTGATTCCCCGCCTCTGATTCCCCGCATCTGATTCCCTGCATCTGATTCCAAGCCTCTGATTCCCTGCCTCTGATTCCCAACCTCTGATTCCCCACCTCTGATTCCCCATATCTGATTCCCCGCCTCTGTTTCCCCGCCTCGGATTCCCCGCCTCTGTTTCCCCATATCTGATTCCCGGCCTCTGATTCCCGGCCTCTGATTCCCCGCCACTGATTCCCCGCCTCTGATTCCCTGCCTCTGATTCCCCATCTCCGATTTCGCACATCTGATTCCCTTCCTCTGATTCCCCGCCTCTGATTTTCCGCCTCTGATTCCCTGCCTCTGATTCCCAACCTCGGATTCCCCACCTCTGATTCCCCATATCTGATTCCCCGCCTCTGTTTCCCCGCCTCTGATTCCCCGCCTCTGATTCCCAACTCTGATTCCCCGCCTCTGATTCCCCAGCTCTGATTCCCCGTGTTTGATTCCCTGCCTCTGATTCCCTGCCCTGATTCCCCATCTCTGTTTCACCGACTTTGATTCACCACCTCTGATTCCCCATATCTGATTCCCCGCCTCTGTTTCCCCGACTCTGATTCCCTGCCTCTGATTCCCAACCTCTGATTCCACACCTCTGATTCCCCATATCTGATTCCCCGCCTCTATTTCCCCATATCTGATTCCCCGCCTCTGATTCCCCAACTCTGATTCCCCGCCTCTGATTCCCCAGCTCTGATTCCCCGCCTCTGATTCCCGGCATCCGATTCCCTGCCTCTGATTCCCTGCCTCTGATTCCCCATCTCTGATTCCCCGCCTCTGATTCCCCGTGTCTGATTCCCTGCCTTTGATTCCCCGCCTCTGATTCCCCGCCTCTGATTCCCTGCCACTGATTCCCTGCCCCTGATTCCCCACCTCTGATTCCCCACATCTGATTCCCGGCCTCTGTTTCCCCGCCTCTGATTCCCCGCCTCTGATTCCCCATATCTGATTCCCTGCCTCTGATTCCCCAACTCTGATTCCCCGCCTCTGATTCCCCAGCTCTGAATCCCCGCCTCTGATTCCCCGCGTCTGATTCCCTGCCTCTGATTCCCCGCCTTGATTCCCCATCTCTGATTCACAACCTCTGATTCCCCACCTCTGATTCCCTATATTTGATTCCCCGCCTCTGTTTCCCCGCCTCTGATTCCCCGCCTCTGATTCCCCATATCTGATTCCCCGCCTCTGATTGCCCACCTCTGATTCCCAGCCTCTGATTCGCCAGCTCTGATTCCCCGCCTCTGATTCCCCGCATCTGATTCCCTGCCTCTGATTCCCCGCCTCTGATTCCCCATCTCTGATTCACCGCCTTTGATTCGCCACCTCTGATTCCCCATATCTGATTCCCCACCTCTAATTCCCGGCCTCTTATTCCCAGCATTTGATTCCCGGCCTCTGATTCCCGGCCTCTGATTCCCCGCTTCTGATTCTGATTCCCTGCCTCTTATTCCCCATCTCTGATTCCGCACATCTGATTCCCTGCCTCTGATTCCCCACCTCTGATTCCCCATATCTGATTCCCCGCCTCTGTTTCCCTGCCTCTGATTCCCCGCCTCTGTTTCCCTATATCTAATTCCCCACCTCTGATGCCCCAACTCTGATTCCCCGCCTCTGATTCCCCAGCTCTGATTCCCCGCCTCTGATTCCCCGCATCTGATTCCCTGCCTCTGATTCCCCGCCTCTGATTCCCCATCTCTGATTCACCGCCTTTGATTCGCCACCTCTGATTCCCCATATCTGATTCCCCACCTCTAATTCCCGGCCTCTTATTCCCAGCATTTGATTCCCGGCCTCTGATTCCCGGCCTCTGATTCCCCGCTTCTGATTCTGATTCCCTGCCTCTTATTCCCCATCTCTGATTCCGCACATCTGATTCCCTGCCTCTGATTCCCCACCTCTGATTCCCCATATCTGATTCCCCGCCTCTGTTTCCCTGCCTCTGATTCCCCGCCTCTGTTTCCCTATATCTAATTCCCCACCTCTGATGCCCCAACTCTGATTCCCCGCCTCTGATTCCCCAGCTCTGATTCCCCGCCTCTGTTTCCCCATATCTGATTCCCGCCTCTGATTCCCAACTATGAATCCCCTCCTCTGATTCCCCAGCTCTGATTCCCTGCCTCTGATTCCCCGCGTTCTATTCCCTGCCTCTGATTCCCCGCCTGTGATTCCCCATCACTGATTCACCACCTCTGATTCCCTACCTCTGATTCCCCATATCTAATTCCCCGCCTCTGTGTGCCCGCCTCTGATTCCCCGCCTCTGTTTCCCCATATCTGATTCCCCACCTCTGAATCCCCAACTCTGATTCCCTGCCTCAGATTCCCCAGCTCTGATTCCCCGCCTTTGATTCTCCCCGTCTGATTCCCAGCCTCTGAATCCCCGTGTCTGATTTCCTGCCTCTGATTCCCCGCCTCTGATTCCCCATCTCTGATTCACCGCCTCTGATTCCCCACCTCTGATTCCCCCTCTCTGATTCCGCACATCCAATTCCCTGCCTCTGATTCCCCAACTCTGATTCCCCACCTCTGATTCCCCAGCTCTGATTCCCCGCCTCAGATTCCCCGCGTCTGATTCCCTGCCTCTGATTCCCCGCCTCTGATTCCCTGCCTCTGATTCCCCGCCTCTGATTCCCCGCCTCTGATTCCCCAACTCTGATTCCCCGCTTCTGATTCCCCAGCTCTGAATCCCCGCCTCTTATTCCCCGCGTCTGAATCCCTGCCTCTGATTCCCCGCCTCTGATTCCCCATCTGTGATTCACAACCTCTGATGCCCCACCTCTGATTCCCCATATCTGATTCCCTGCCTCTGTTTCCCTGCCTCTGATTCCCCACCTCTGTTTCCCCATATCTGATTCCCCGCCTCTGATTCCCCAACTCTAATACCCCGCCTCTGATTCCCCAGCTCTGATTCCCCACCTCTGATTCCCCGCATCTGATTCCCTGCCTCTTATTCCCCACCTCTGATTCCAGGCCTCTTATTCCCAGCATCTGATTCCGGCCTCTGATTCCCGGCCTCTGATTCCCTGCTTCTGATTCTGATTCCCTGCCTCTGATTCCCCATCTCTGATTCCGCACATCTGATTCCCTGCCTCTGATTCCCCACCTCTGATTCCCCATTCTGATTCCCCGCCTCTGTTTCCCCGCCTCTGATTCCCCGCCTCTGTTTCCCAATATCTAAGTCCCCACCTCTGATTCCCCAAATCTGATTCCCCACCTCTGATTCCCCAGCTCAGATTCCCCGCCTCTGATTCCCCGCATCTGATACCCTGCATCTGATTCCAAGCCTCTGATTCCCTGCCTCTGATTCCCAACCTCTGATTCCCCACCTCTGATTCCCCATATCTGATTCCCCGCCTCTGTTTCCCCGCCTCGGATTCCCCGCCTCTGTTTCCCCATATCTGATTCCCGGCCTCTGATTCCCCGCCTCTGATTCCCCATATCTGATTCCCTGCCTCTGATTCCCCAACTCTGATTCGCCGACTCTGATTCCCCAGCTCTGAATCCCCGCCTCTGATTCCCCGCATCTGATTCCCTGCCTCTGATTCCCCGCCTTGATTCCCCATCTCTGATTCACAACCTCTGATTCCCCATTCTGATTCCCTATATTTGATTCCCCGCCTCTGTTTCCCCGCCTCTGATTCCCCGCCTCTGATTCCCCATATCTTATTCCCCGCCTCTGATTGCCCACCTCTGATTCCCAGCCTCTGATTCGCCAGCTCTGATTCCCCGCCTCTGATTCCCCGCATCTGATTCCCTGCCTCTGATTCCCCGCCTCTGATTCCCCATCTCTGATTCACCGCCTTTGATTCGCCACCTCTGATTCCCCATATCTGATTCCCCACCTCTGTTTCCCCGCCTCTGATTCCCCGCCTCTGATTCTCCATATCTCATTCCCCGCCTCTGAATCCCCATCTCTGATTCCCGGACTCTGATTCCCCTCCTCTGATTCCCGGCCTCTTATTCCCAGCATCTGATTCCCGGCCTCTGATTCCCGGCCTCTGATTCCCCGCTTCTGATTCCCTGCCTCTGATTCCCCATCTCTGATTCCGCACATCTGATTCCCTGCCTCTGATTCCCCACCTCTGATTCCCCATATCTGATTCCCCGCCTCGGTTTCCCCGCCTCTGATTCCCCGCCTCTGTTTCCCCATATCAAATTCCCCACCTCTGATGCCCCAACTCTGATTCCCCGCCTCTGATTCCCCAGCTCTGATTCCCCGCCTCTGATTCCCTGCATCCTATTCCCCATATCTGATTCCCCGCCTCTGTTTCCCCGCCTCTGATTCCCCGCCTCTGTTTCCCCATATCTGATTCCCCGCCTCTGAATCCCCAACTCTGATTCCCTGCCTCAGATTCCCCAGCTCTGATTCCCCGCCTTTGATTCCCCCCGTCTGATTCCCAGCCTCTGAATCCCCGTGTCTGATTTCCTGCCTCTGATTCCCCGCCTCTGATTCCCCATCTCTGATTCACCGCCTCTGATTCCCCACCTCTGATTCCCCATCTCTGATTCCGCACATCCAATTCCCTGCCTCTGATTCCCCAACTCTGATTCCCCACCTCTGATTCCCCAGCTCTGATTCCCCGCCTCAGATTCCCCGCGTCTGATTCCCTGCCTCTGATTCCCAGCCTCTGATTCCCTGCCTCTGATTCCCAATATCTGATTCCCCACCTCTGATTCCCCAACTCTGATTCCCCGCTTCTGATTCCCCAGCTCTGAATCCCCGCCTCTGATTCCCCGCGTCTGATTCCCTGCCTCTGATTCCCCGCCTCTGATTCCCCATCTGTGATTCACAACCTCTGATGCCCCACCTCTGATTCCCCATATCTGATTCCCCGCCTCTGTTTCCCCGCCTCTGATTCCCCGCCTCTGATTCCCCATATCTGATTCCCCGCCTCTGATTGCCCACCTCTGATTCCCCGCGTCTGATACCCTGCCTCTGATTCCCCGCCTCTGATTCCCCATCTCTGATTCACCACCTCTGATTCCCGGCCTCTGATTCCCCATCTCTGATTCCGCACGTCCGATTCCCTGCCTATGATTCCCCACCTCTGATTCCCCATATCTGATTCCCTGCCTCTGTTTCCCCGCCTCTGATTCCCTACCTCTGTTTCCCCATATCTGATTCCCCGCCTCTGATTCCCCAACTCTAATACCCCGCCTCTGATTCCCCAGCTCTGATTCCCCGCCTCTGATTCCCCGCATCTGATTCCCTGCCTTTGATTCCCCGCCACTGATTCCAGGCCTCTGATTCCCATCATCTGATTCCGGCCTCTGATTCCCGGCCTCTGATTCCCTGCTTCTGATTCTGATTCCCTGCCTCTGATTCCCCATCTCTGATTCCGCACATCTGATTCCCTGCCTCTGATTCCCCACCTCTGATTCCCCATATCTGATTCCCCGCCTCTGTTTCCCCGCCTCTGATTCCCCGCCTCTGTTTCCCAATATCAAAGTCCCCACCTCTGATTCCCCAAATCTGATTCCCCACCTCTGATTCCCCAGCTCTGATTCCCCGCCTCTGATTCCCCGCATCTGATTCCCTGCATCTGATTCCAAGCCTCTGATTCATTGCCTCTGATTCCCAACCTCCGATTCCCCACCTCTGATTCCCCATATCTGATTCCCCGCCTCTGTTTCCCCGCCTCGGATTCCCCGCCTCAGTTTCCCCATATCTGATTCCCGGCCTCTGATTCCCCGCCTCTGATTCCCCGCCTCTGATTCCCTGCCTCTGATTCCCCATCTCCGATTCCCTGCCTCTGATTCCCAACCTCTGATTCCCCACCTCTGATTCCCCATATCTGATTCCCCGCCTCTGTTTCCCCGCCTCTGATTCCCCGCCTCTGATTCCCAACTCTGATTCCCCGCCTCTGATTCCCCAGCTCTGATTCCCCGTGTTTGATTCCCTGCCTCTGATTCCCTGCCCTGATTCCCCATCTCTGTTTCACCGCCTTTGATTCGCCACCTCTGATTCCACATATCTGATTCCCCGCCTCTGTTTCCCCGACTCTGATTCCCTTCCTCTGATTCCCAACCTCTGATTCCACACCTCTGATTCCCCATATCTGATTCCCCGCCTCTATTTCCCCATATCTGAATCCCCGCCTCTGATTCCCCAACTCTGATTCCCCGCCTCTGATTCCCCAGCTCTGATTCCCCGACTCTAATTCCCGGCGTCCGATTCCCTGCCTCTGATTCCCCGCCTCTGATTCCCCATCTCTGATACCCCGCCTCTGATTCCCCGTGTCTGATTCCCTGCCTCTGATTCCCCGCCTCTGATTCCCCGCCTCTGATTCCCTGACACTGAATCCCTGCCCCTGATTCCCCACCTCTGATTCCCCATATCTGATTCCCCGCCTCTGTTTCCCCGCCTCTGATTCCCCGCCTCTGATTCCCCATATCTGATTCCCTGCCTCTGATTCCCCAACTCTGATTCCCCGCCTCTGATTCCCCAGCTCTGAATCCCCGCCTCTGATTCCCCGTTTCTGATTCCCTGCCTCTGATTCCCCGCCTTGATTCCCCATCTCTGATTCACAACCTCTGATTCCCCACCTCTGATTCCCTACATTTGATTCCCCGCCTCTGTTTCCCCGCCTCTGATTCCCCGCCTCTGATTCCCCATATCTGATTCCCCGCCTCTGATTGCCCACCTCTGATTCCCTTCCTCTGATTCGCCAGCTCTGATTCCCCGCCTCTGATTCCCCGCATCTGATTCCCTGCCTCTGATTCCCCGCCTCTGATTCCCCATCTCTGATTCACCGCCTTTGATTCGCCACCTCTGATTCCCCATATCTGATTCCCCACCTCTGTTTCCCGGCCTCTGATTCCCCGCCTCTGATTCTCCATATCTCATTCCCCGCCTATGAATCCCCATCTCTGATTCCCGGACTCTGATTCCCCACCTCTGATTCCCGGCCTCTTATTCCCAGCATCTGATTCCCGGCCTCTGATTCCCGGCCTCTGATTCCCCGCTTCTGATTCTGATTCCCTGCCTCTGATTCCCCATCTCTGATTCCGCACATCTGATTCCCTGCCTCTGATTCCCCACCACTGATTCCCCATATCTGATTCCCCGCCTCTGTTTCCCCGCCTCTGATTCCCCGCCTCTGTTTCCCTATATCTAATTCCCCACCTCTGATGCCCCAACTCTGATTCCCCGCCTCTGATTCCCCAGCTCTGATTCCCCGCCTCTGATTCCCCGCATCCGATTACCCATATCTGATTCCCCGCCTCTGTTTCCCCGCCTCTGATTCCCCGCCTCTGTTTCCCCATATCTGATTCCCCGCCTCTGATTCCCAACTATGATTCCCCGCCTCTGATTCCCCAGCTCTGATTCCCTGCGTCTGATTCCCTGCGTTCTATTCCCTGCCTCTGATTCCCCGCCTGTGATTCCCCATCACTGATTCACCACCTCTGATTCCCCACCTCTGATTCCCCATATCTAATTCCCCGCCTCTGTTTGCCCGCCTCTGATTCCCCGCCTCTGTTTCCCCATATCTGATTCCCCGTCTCTGAATCCCCAACTCTGATTCCCTGCCTCTGATTCCCCAGCTCTGATTCCCCGCCTTTGATTCCCCCCGTCTGATTCCCAGCCTCTGAATCCCCGTGTCTGATTTCCTGCCTCTGATTCCCCGCCTCTGATTCCCCATCCCTGTTCCTCTGATTCCCCACATCTGATTCCCCATCTCTGATTCCGCACATCCGATTCCCTGCCTCTGATTCCCCACCTCTGATTCCCCAGCTCTGATTCCCCGCCTCAGATTCCCCGCGTCTGATTCCCTGCCTCTGATTCCCCGCCTCTGATTCCCCATCTCTGATTCCCCACCTCTGATTCCCCGTGTCTGATTCCCTGCCTCTGATTCCCCGCCTCTGAATCCCAGCCTCTGATTCCCCATATCTGATTCCCCGCCTCTGATTCCCTGCCTCTGATTCCCCAGCTCTGATTCCCCGCCTTTGATTCCCCCCGTCTGATTCCCAGCCTCTGAATCCCCGTGTCTGATTTCCTGCCTCTGATTCCCCGCCTCTGATTCCCCATCTCTGATTCACCGCCTCTGATTCCCCATCTCTGATTCCCCACCTCTGATTCCCCATATCTGATTCCCTGCCTCTGTTTCCCCGCCTCTGATTCCCCACCTCTGTTTCCCCATATCTGATTCCCCGCCTCTGATTCCCCAACTCTAATACCCCGCCTCTGATTCCCCAGCTCTGATTCCCCGCCTCTGATTCCCCGCATCTGATTCCCCACCTCTGTTTCCCCGCCTCTGATTCCCAGCCTCTGATTCTCCATATCTCATTCCCCGCCTCTGAATCCCCATCTCTGATTCCCGGACTCTGATTCCCCTCCTCTGATTCCCGGCCTCTTATTCCCAGCATCTGATTCCCGGCCTCTGATTCCCGGCCTCTGATTCCCCGCTTCTGATTCCCTGCCTCTGATTCCCCATCTCTGATTCCGCACATCTTATTCCCTGCCTCTGATTCCCCACCTCTTATTCCCCATATCTGATTCCCCGCCTCTGTTTCCCCGCCTCTGATTCCCCGCCTCTGTTTCCCTATATCAAATTCCCCACCTCTGATGCCCCAACTCTGATTCCCCGCCTCTGATTCCCCAGCTCTGATTCCCCGCCTCTGATTCCCTGCATCCGATTCCCCATATCTGATTCCCCGCCTCTGTTTCCCCGCCTCTGATTCCCCGCCTCTGTTTCCCCATATCTGATTCCCGCCTCTGATTCCCAACTATGATTCCCCGCCTCAGATTCCCCAGCTCTGATTCCCCGCCTTTGATTCCCCCCGTCTGATTCCCAGCCTCTGAATCCCCGTGTCTGATTTCCTGCCTCTGATTCCCCGCCTCTGATTCCCCATCTCTGATTCACCGCCTCTGATTCCCCACCTCTGATTCCCCATCTCTGATTCCGCACATCCAATTCCCTGCCTCTGATTCCCCAACTCTGATTCCCCACCTCTGATTCCCCAGCTCTGATTCCCCGCCTCAGATTCCCCGCGTCTGATTCCCTGCCTCTGATTCCCAGCCTCTGATTCCCTGCCTCTGATTCCCAATATCTGATTCCCCACCACTGATTCCCCAACTCTGATTCCCCGCTTCTGATTCCCCAGCTCTGAATCCCCGCCTCTGATTCCCCGCGTCTGATTCCCTGCCTCTGATTCCCCGCCTCTGATTCCCCATCTGTGATTCACAACCTCTGATTCCCCGCCTCTGATTCTCCATATCTCATTCCCCGCCTATGAATCCCCATCTCTGATTCCCGGACTCTGATTCCCCACCTCTGATTCCCGGCCTCTTATTCCCAGCATCTGATTCCCGGCCTCTGATTCCCGGCCTCTGATTCCCCGCTTCTGATTCTGATTCCCTGCCTCTGATTCCCCATCTCTGATTCCGCACATCTGATTCCCTGCCTCTGATTCCCCACCACTGATTCCCCATATCTGATTCCCCGCCTCTGTTTCCCCGCCTCTGATTCCCCGCCTCTGTTTCCCTATATCTAATTCCCCACCTCTGATGCCCCAACTCTGATTCCCCGCCTCTGATTCCCCAGCTCTGATTCCCCGCCTCTGATTCCCCGCATCCGATTCCCCATATCTGATTCCCCGCCTCTGTTTCCCCGCCTCTGATTCCCCGCCTCTGTTTCCCCATATCTGATTCCCCGCCTCTGATTCCCAACTATGATTCCCCGCCTCTGATTCCCCAGCTCTGATTCCCTGCGTCTGATTCCCTGCGTTCTATTCCCTGCCTCTGATTCCCCGCCTGTGATTCCCCATCACTGATTCACCACCTCTGATTCCCCACCTCTGATTCCCCATATCTAATTCCCCGACTCTGTTTGCCCGCCTCTGATTCCCCGCCTCTGTTTCCCCATATCTGATTCCCCGTCTCTGAATCCCCAACTCTGATTCCCTGCCTCTGATTCCCCAGCTCTGATTCCCCGCCTTTGATTCCCCCCGTCTGATTCCCAGCCTCTGAATCCCCGTGTCTGATTTCCTGCCTCTGATTCCCCGCCTCTGATTCCCCATCCCTGTTCCTCTGATTCCCCACATCTGATTCCCCATCTCTGATTCCGCACATCCGATTCCCTGCCTCTGATTCCCCACCTCTGATTCCCCAGCTCTGATTCCCCGCCTCAGATTCCCCGCGTCTGATTCCCTGCCTCTGATTCCCCGCCTCTGATTCCCCATCTCTGATTCCCCACCTCTGATTCCCCGTGTCTGATTCCCTGCCTCTGATTCCCCGCCTCTGAATCCCAGCCTCTGATTCCCCATATCTGATTCCCCGCCTCTGATTCCCTGCCTCTGATTCCCCAGCTCTGATTCCCCGCCTTTGATTCCCCCCGTCTGATTCCCAGCCTCTGAATCCCCGTGTCTGATTTCCTGCCTCTGATTCCCCGCCTCTGATTCCCCATCTCTGATTCACCGCCTCTGATTCCCCATCTCTGATTCCCCACCTCTGATTCCCCATATCTGATTCCCTGCCTCTGTTTCCCCGCCTCTGATTCCCCACCTCTGTTTCCCCATATCTGATTCCCCGCCTCTGATTCCCCAACTCTAATACCCCGCCTCTGATTCCCCAGCTCTGATTCCCCGCCTCTGATTCCCCGCATCTGATTCCCCACCTCTGTTTCCCCGCCTCTGATTCCCCGCCTCTGATTCTCCATATCTCATTCCCCGCCTCTGAATCCCCATCTCTGATTCCCGGACTCTGATTCCCCTCCTCTGATTCCCGGCCTCTTATTCCCAGCATCTGATTCCCGGCCTCTGATTCCCGGCCTCTGATTCCCCGCTTCTGATTCCCTGCCTCTGATTCCCCATCTCTGATTCCGCACATCTGATTCCCTGCCTCTGATTCCCCACCTCTTATTCCCCATATCTGAGTCCCCGCCTCTGTTTCCCCGCCTCTGATTCCCCGCCTCTGTTTCCCTATATCAAATTCCCCACCTCTGATGCCCCAACTCTGATTCCCCGCCTCTGATTCCCCAGCTCTGATTCCCCGCCTCTGATTCCCTGCATCCGATTCCCCATATCTGATTCCCCGCCTCTGTTTCCCCGCCTCTGATTCCCCGCCTCTGTTTCCCCATATCTGATTCCCGCCTCTGATTCCCAACTATGATTCCCCGCCTCAGATTCCCCAGCTCTGATTCCCCGCCTTTGATTCCCCCCGTCTGATTCCCAGCCTCTGAATCCCCGTATCTGATTTCCTGCCTCTGATTCCCCGCCTCTGATTCCCCATCTCTGATTCACCGCCTCTGATTCCCCACCTCTGATTCCCCATCTCTGATTCCGCACATCCATTTCCCTGCCTCTGATTCCCCAACTCTGATTCCCCACCTCTGATTCCCCAGCTCTGATTCCCCGCCTGAGATTCCCCGCGTCTGATTCCCTGCCTCTGATTCCCAGCCTCTGATTCCCTGCCTCTGATTCCCAATATCTGATTCCCCACCACTGATTCCCCAACTCTGATTCCCCGCTTCTGATTCCCCAGCTCTGAATCCCCGCCTCTGATTCCCCGCGTCTGATTCCCTGCCTCTGATTCCCCGCCTCTGATTCCCCATCTGTGATTCACAACCTCTGATGCCCCACCTCTGATTCCCCATATCTGATTCCCCGCCTCTGTTTCCCCGCCTCTGATTCCCCGCCTCTGATTCCCCATATCTGATTCCACGCCTCTGATTGCCCACCTCTGATTCCCCGCGTCTGATACCCTGCCTCTGATTCCCCGCCTCTGATTCCCCATCTCTGATTCACCACCTCTGATTACCGGCCTCTGATTCCCCATCTCTGATTCCGCACGTCCGATTCCCTGCCTATGATTCCCCACCTCTGATTCCCCATATCTGATTCCCTGCCTCTGTTTCCCCGCCTCTGATTCCCTACCTCTGTTTCCCCATGTCTGATTCCCCGCCTCTGATTCCCCAACTCTAATACCCCGCCTCTGATTCCCCAGCTCTGATTCCCCGCCTCTGATTCCCCGCATCTGATTCCCTGCCTTTGATTCCCCGCCACTGATTCCAGGCCTCTGATTCCCATCATCTGATTCCGGCCTCTGATTCCCGGCCTCTGATTCCCTGCTTCTGATTCTGATTCCCTGCCTCTGATTCCCCATCTCTGATTCCGCACATCTGATTCCCTGCCTCTGATTCCCCACCTCTGATTCCCCATATCTGATTCCCCGCCTCTGTTTCCCCGCCTCTGATTCCCCGCCTCTGTTTCCCAATATCAAAGTCCCCACCTCTGATTCCCCAAATCTGATTCCCCACCTCTGATTCCCCAGCTCTGATTCCCCGCCTCTGATTCCCCGCATCTGATTCCCTGCATCTGATTCCAAGCCTCTGATTCCCAGCCTCTGATTCCCAACCTCTGATTCCCCACCTCTGATTCCCCATATCTGATTCCCCGCCTCTGTTTCCCCGCCTCGGATTCCCCGCCTCAGTTTCCCCATATCTGATTCCCGGCCTCTGATTCCCCGCCTCTGATTCCCCGCCTCTGATTCCCTGCCTCTGATTCCCCATCTCCGATTCCCTGCCTCTGATTCCCAACCTCTGATTCCCCACCTCTGATTCCCCATATCTGATTCCCCGCCTCTGTTTCCCCGCCTCTGATTCCCCGCCTCTGATTCCCAACTCTGATTCCCCGCCTCTGATTCCCCAGCTCTGATTGCCCGCCTCTGATTCCCCAGCTCTGATTCCCCGACTCTGATTCCCGGCGTCCGATTCCCTGCCTCTGATTCCCCGCCTCTGATTCCCCATCTCTGATACCCCGCCTCTGATTCCCCGAGTCTGATTCCCTGCCTCTGATTCCCCGCCTCTGATTCCCCGCCTCTGATTCCCTGACACTGAATCCCTGCCCCTGATTCCCCACCTCTGATTCCCCATATCTGATTCCCCGCCTCTGTTTCCCCGCCTCTGATTCCCCGCCTCTGATTCCCCATATCTGATTCCCTGCCTCTGATTCCCCAACTCTGATTCCCCGCCTCTGATTCCCCAGCTCTGAATCCCCGCCTCTGATTCCCCGTGTCTGATTCCCTGCCTCTGATTCCCCGCCTTGATTCCCCATCTCTGATTCACAACCTCTGATTCCCCACCTCTGATTCCCTATATTTGATTCCCCGCCTCTGTTTCCCCGCCTCTGATTCCCCGCCTCTGATTCCCCATATCTGATTCCCCGCCTCTGATTGCCCACCTCTGATTCCCTGCCTCTGATTCGCCAGCTCTGATTCCCCGCCTCTGATTCCCCGCATCTGATTCCCTGCCTCTGATTCCCCGCCTCTGATTACCCATCTCTGATTCACCGCCTTTGATTCGCCACCTCTGATTCCCCATATCTGATTCCCCACCTCTGTTTCCCGGCCTCTGATTCCCCGCCTCTGATTCTCCATATCTCATTCCCCGCCTATGAATCCCCATCTCTGATTCCCGGACTCTGATTCCCCACCTCTGATTCCCGGCCTCTTATTCCCAGCATCTGATTCCCGGCCTCTGATTCCCGGCCTCTGATTCCCCGCTTCTGATTCTGATTCCCTGCCTCTGATTCCCCATCTCTGATTCCGCACATCTGATTCCCTGCCTCTGATTCCCCACCACTGATTCCCCATATCTGATTCCCCGCCTCTGTTTCCCCACCTCTGATTCCCCGCCTCTGTTTCCCTATATCTAATTCCCCACCTCTGATGCCCCAACTCTGATTCCCCGCCTCTGATTGCCCAGCTCTGATTCCCCGCCTCTGATTCCCCACATCCGATTCCCCATATCTGATTCCCCGCCTCTGTTTCCCCGCCTCTGATTCCCCGCCTCTGTTTCCCCATATCTGATTCCCCGCCTCTGATTCCCAACTATGATTCCCCGCCTCTGATTCCCCAGCTCTGATTCCCTGCGTCTGATTCCCTGCGTTCTATTCCCTGCCTCTGATTCCCCGCCTGTGATTCCCCATCACTGATTCACCACCTCTGATTCCCCACCTCTGATTCCCCATATCTAATTCCCCGCCTCTGTTTGCCCGCCTCTGATTCCCCGCCTCTGTTTCCCCATATCTGATTCCCCGTCTCTGAATCCCCAACTCTGATTCCCTGCCTCTGATTCCCCAGCTCTGATTCCCCGCCTTTGATTCCCCCCGTCTGATTCCCAGCCTCTGAATCCCCGTGTCTGATTTCCTGCCTCTGATTCCCCGCCTCTGATTCCCCATCCCTGTTCCTCTGATTCCCCACATCTGATTCCCCATCTCTGATTCCGCACATCCGATTCCCTGCCTCTGATTCCCCACCTCTGATTCCCCAGCTCTGATTCCCCGCCTCAGATTCCCCGCGTCTGATTCCCTGCCTCTGATTCCCCGCCTCTGATTCCCCATCTCTGATTCCCCACCTCTGATTCCCCGTGTCTGATTCCCTGCCTCTGATTCCCCGCCTCTGAATCCCAGCCTCCGATTCCCCATATCTGATTCCCCGCCTCTGATTCCCTGCCTCTGATTCCCCAGCTCTGATTCCCCGCCTTTGATTCCCCCCGTCTGATTCCCAGCCTCTGAATCCCTGTGTCTGATTTCCTGCCTCTGATTCCCCGCCTCTGATTCCCCATCTCTGATTCACCGCCTCTGATTCCCCATCTCTGATTCCCCACCTCTGATTCCCCATATCTGATTCCCTGCCTCTGTTTCCCCGCCTCTGATTCCCCACCTCTGTTTCCCCATATCTGATTCCCCGCCTCTGATTCCCCAACTCTAATACCCCGCCTCTGATTCCCCAGCTCTGATTCCCCGCCTCTGATTCCCCGCCTCTGATTCCCCGCCTCTGTTTCCCTATATCAAATTCCCCACCTCTGATGCCCCAACTCTGATTCCCCGCCTCTGATTCCCCAGCTCTGATTCCCCGCCTCTGATTCCCTGCATCCGATTCCCCATATCTGATTCCCCGCCTCTGTTTCCCCGCCTCTGATTCCCCGCCTCTGTTTCCCCATATCTGATTCCCGCCTCTGATTCCCAACTATGATTCCCCGCCTCTGATTCCCCAGCTCTGATTCCCTGCCTCTGATTCCCCGCGTTCTATTCCCTGCCTCTGATTCCCCGCCTGTGATTCCCCATCACTGATTCACCACCTCTGATTCCCCACCTCTGATTCCCCATATCTAATTCCCCGCCTCTGTTTGCCCGCCTCTGATTCCCCGCCTCTGTTTCCCCATATCTGATTCCCCGCCTCTGAATCCCCAACTCTGATTCCCTGCCTCAGATTCCCCAGCTCCGATTCCCCGCCTTTGAATCCCCCCGTCTGATTCCCAGCCTCTGAATCCCCGTGTCTGATTTCCTGCCTCTGATTCCCCGCCTCTGATTCCCTGCCTCTGATTCCCCAGCTCTGATTCCCCGCCTTTGATTCCCCCCGTCTGATTCCCAGCCTCTGAATCCCTGTGTCTGATTTCCTGCCTCTGATTCCCCGCCTCTGATTCCCCATCTCTGATTCACCGCCTCTGATTCCCCATCTCTGATTCCCCACCTCTGATTCCCCATATCTGATTCCCTGCCTCTGTTTCCCCGCCTCTGATTCCCCACCTCTGTTTCCCCATATCTGATTCCCCGCCTCTGATTCCCCAACTCTAATACCCCGCCTCTGATTCCCCAGCTCTGATTCCCCGCCTCTGATTCCCCGCCTCTGATTCCCCGCCTCTGTTTCCCTATATCAAATTCCCCACCTCTGATGCCCCAACTCTGATTCCCCGCCTCTGATTCCCCAGCTCTGATTCCCCGCCTCTGATTCCCTGCATCCGATTCCCCATATCTGATTCCCCGCCTCTGTTTCCCCGCCTCTGATTCCCCGCCTCTGTTTCCCCATATCTGATTCCCGCCTCTGATTCCCAACTATGATTCCCCGCCTCTGATTCCCCAGCTCTGATTCCCTGCCTCTGATTCCCCGCGTTCTATTCCCTGCCTCTGATTCCCCGCCTGTGATTCCCCATCACTGATTCACCACCTCTGATTCCCCACCTCTGATTCCCCATATCTAATTCCCCGCCTCTGTTTGCCCGCCTCTGATTCCCCGCCTCTGTTTCCCCATATCTGATTCCCCGCCTCTGAATCCCCAACTCTGATTCCCTGCCTCAGATTCCCCAGCTCCGATTCCCCGCCTTTGAATCCCCCCGTCTGATTCCCAGCCTCTGAATCCCCGTGTCTGATTTCCTGCCTCTGATTCCCCGCCTCTGATTCCCCATCTCTGATTCACCGCCTCTGATTCCCCACCTCTGATTTCCCTTCTCTGATTCCGCACATCCAATTCCCTGCCTCTGATTCCCCAACTCTGATTCCCCAACTCTGATTCCCCAGCTCTGATTCCCCGCCTCAGATTCCCCGCGTCTGATTCCCTGCCTCTGATTCCCCGCCTCTGATTCCCTGCCTCCGATTCCCCATATCTGATTCCCCGCCTCTGATTCCCCAACTCTGATTCCCCGCTTCTGATTCCCCAGCTCTGAATCCCCGCCTCTGATTCCCCGCGTCTGATTCCCTGCCTCTGATTCCCCGCCTCTGATTCCCCATCTGTGATTCACAACCTCTGATGCCCCACCTCTGATTCCCCATATCTGATTCCCCGCCTCTGTTTCCCCTCCTCTGATTCCCCGCCTCTGATTCCCCATATCTGATTCCCCGCCTCTGATTGCCCACCTCTGATTCCCCGCGTCTGATACCCTGCCTCTGATTCCCCGCCTCTGATTCCCCATCTCTGATTCACCACCTCTGATTCCCGGCCTCTGATTCCCCATCTCTGATTCTGCACGTCCGATTCCCTGCCTATGATTCCCCACCTCTGATTCCCCGCCTCTGATTCCCCATATCTGATTCCCTGCCTCTGTTTCCCCGCCTCTGATTCCCTACCTCTGTTTCCCCATATCTGATTCCCCGCCTCTGATTCCCCAACTCTAATACCCCGCCTCTGATTCCCCAGCTCTGATTCCCCGCCTCTGATTCCCCGCATCTGATTCCCTGCCTTTGATTCCCCGCCTCTGATTCCAGGCCTCTGATTCCCATCATCTGATTCCGGCCTCTGATTCCCGGCCTCTGATTCCCTGCTTCTGATTCTGATTCCCTGCCTCTGATTCCCCATCTCTGATTCCGCACATCTGATTCCCTGCCTCTGATTCCCCACCTCTGATTCCCCATATCTGATTCCCCGCCTCTGTTTCACCGCCTCTGATTCCCCGCCTCTGTTTCCCAATATCTAAGTCCCCACCTCTGATTCCCCAAATCTGATTCCCCACCTCTGATTCCCCAGCTCTGATTCCCCGCCTCTGATTCCCCGCATCTGATTCCCTGCATCTGATTCCAAGCCTCTGATTCCCTGCCTCTGATTCCTAACCTCTGATTCCCCACCTCTGATTCCCCATATCTGATTCCCCGCCTCTGTTTCCCCGCCTCGGATTCCCCGCCTCAGTTTCCCCATATCTGATTCCCTGCCTCTGATTCCCCACCTCTGATTGCCCACCTCTGATTCCCTGCCTCTGATTCGCCAGCTCTGATTCCCCGCCTCTGATTCCCCGCATCTGATTCCCTGCCTCTGATTCCCCGCCTCTGATTCCCCATCTCTGATTCACCGCCTTTGATTCGCCACCTCTGATTCCCCATATCTGATTTCCCACCTCTGTTTCCCGGCCTCTGATTCCCCGCCTCTGATTCTCCATATCTCATTCCCCGCCTCTGAATCCCCATCTCTGATTCCCGGACTCTGATTCCCCACCTCTGATTCCCGGCCTCTTATTCCCAGCATCTGATTCCCGGCCTCTGATTCCCGGCCTCTGATTCCCCGCTTCTGATTCTGATTCCCTGCCTCTGATTCCCCATCTCTGATTCCGCACATCTGATTCCCTGCCTCTGATTCCCCACCACTGATTCCCCATATCTGATTCCCCGCCTCTGTTTCCCCGCCTCTGATTCCCCGCCTCTGTTTCCCTATATCTAATTCCCCACCTCTGATGCCCCAACTCTGATTCCCCGCCTCTGATTCCCCAGCTCTGATTCCCCGCCTCTGATTCCCCGCATCCGATTCCCCATATCTGATTCCCCGCCTCTGTTTCCCCGCCTCTGATTCCCCGCCTCTGTTTCCCCATATCTGATTCCCCGCCTCTGATTCCCAACTATGATTCCCCGCCTCTGATTCCCCAGCTCTGATTCCCTGCGTCTGATTCCCTGCTTTCTATTCCCTGCCTCTGATTCCCCGCCTGTGATTCCCCATCACTGATTCACCACCTCTGATTCCCCACCTCTGATTCCCCATATCTAATTCCCCGCCTCTGTTTGCCCGCCTCTGATTCCCCGCCTCTGTTTCCCCATATCTGATTCCCCGTCTCTGAATCCCCAACTCTGATTCCCTGCCTCTGATTCCCCAGCTCTGATTCCCCGCCTTTGATTCCCCCCGTCTGATTCCCAGCCTCTGAATCCCCGTGTCTGATTTCCTGCCTCTGATTCCCCGCCTCTGATTCCCCATCCCTGTTCCTCTGATTCCCCACATCTGATTCCCCATCTCTGATTCCGCACATCCGATTCCCTGCCTCTGATTCCCCAACTCTGATTCCCCACCTCTGATTCCCCAGCTCTGATTCCCCGCCTCAGATTCCCCGCGTCTGATTCCCTGCCTCTGATTACCCGCCTCTGATTCCCCATCTCTGATTCCCCACCTCTGATTCCCCGTGTCTGATTCCCTGCCTCTGATTCCCCGCCTCTGAATCCCAGCCTCTGATTCCCCATATCTGATTCCCCGCCTCTGATTCCCCAACTCTAATACCCCGCCTCTGATTCCCCAGCTCTGATTCCCCGCCTCTGATTCCCCGCATCTGATTCCCCACCTCTGTTTCCCCGCCTCTGATTCCCCGCCTCTGATTCTCCATATCTCATTCCCCGCCTCTGAATCCCCATCTCTGATTCCCGGACTCTGATTCCCCTCCTCTGATTCCCGGCCTCTTATTCCCAGCATCTGATTCCCGGCCTCTGATTCCCGTCCTCTGATTCCCCGCTTCTGATTCCCTGCCTCTGATTCCCCATCTCTGATTCCGCACATCTGATTCCCTGCCTCTGATTCCCCACCTCTTATTCCCCATATCTGATTCCCCGCCTCTGTTTCCCCGCCTCTGATTCCCCGCCTCTGTTTCCCTATATCAAATTCCCCACCTCTGATGCCCCAACTCTGATTCCCCGCCTCTGATTCCCCAGCTCTGATTCCCCGCCTCTGATTCCCTGCATCCGATTCCCCATATCTGATTCCCCGCCTCTGTTTCCCCGCCTCTGATTCCCCGCCTCTGTTTCCCCATATCTGATTCCCGCCTCTGATTCCCAACTATGATTCCCCGCCTCTGATTCCCCAGCTCTGATTCCCTGCCTCTGATTCCCCGCGTTCTATTCCCTGCCTCTGATTCCCCGCCTGTGATTCCCCATCACTGATTCACCACCTCTGATTCCCCACCTCTGATTCCCCATATCTAATTCCCCGCCTCTGTTTGCCCGCCTCTGATTCCCCGCCTCTGTTTCCCCATATCTGATTCCCCGCCTCTGAATCCCCAACTCTGATTCCCTGCCTCAGATTCCCCAGCTCTGATTCCCCGCCTTTGAATCCCCCCATCTGATTCCCAGCCTCTGAAGCCCCGTGTCTGATTTCCTGCCTCTGATTCCCCGCCTCTGATTCCCCATCTCTGATTCACCGCCTCTGATTCCCCACCTCTGATTTCCCATCTCTGATTCCGCACATCCAATTCCCTGCCTCTGATTCCCCAACTCTGATTCCCCAACTCTGATTTCCCAGCTCTGATTCCCCGCCTCAGATTCCCCGCGTCTGATTCCCTGCCTCTGATTCCCCGCCTCTGATTCCCTACCTCCGATTCCCCATATCTGATTCCCCGCCTCTGATTCCCCAACTCTGATTCCCCGCTTCTGATTCCCCAGCTCTGAATCCCCGCCTCTGATTCCCCGCGTCTGATTCCCTGCCTCTGATTCCCCGCCTCTGATTCCCCATCTGTGATTCACAACCTCTGATGCCCCACCTCTGATTCCCCATATCTGATTCCCCGCCTCTGTTTCCCCTCCTCTGATTCCCCGCCTCTGATTCCCCATATCTGATTCCCCGCCTCTGATTGCCCACCTCTGATTCCCCGCGTCTGATACCCTGCCTCTGATTCCCCGCCTCTGATTCCCCATCTCTGATTCACCACCTCTGATTCCCGGCCTCTGATTCCCCATCTCTGATTCCGCACGTCCGATTCCCTGCCTATGATTCCCCACCTCTGATTCCCCGCCTCTGATTCCCCATATCTGATTCCCTGCCTCTGTTTCCCCGCCTCTGATTCCCTACCTCTGTTTCCCCATATCTGATTCCCCGCCTCTGATTCCCCAACTCTAATACCCCGCCTCTGATTCCCCAGCTCTGATTCCCCGCCTCTGATTCCCCGCATCTGATTCCCTGCCTTTGATTCCCCGCCTCTGATTCCAGGCCTCTGATTCCCATCATCTGATTCCGGCCTCTGATTCCCGGCCTCTGATTCCCTGCTTCTGATTCTGATTCCCTGCCTCTGATTCCCCATCTCTGATTCCGCACATCTGATTCCCTGCCTCTGATTCCCCACCTCTGATTCCCCATATCTGATTCCCCGCCTCTGTTTCACCGCCTCTGATTCCCCGCCTCTGTTTCCCAATATCTAAGTCCCCACCTCTGATTCCCCAAATCTGATTCCCCACCTCTGATTCCCCAGCTCTGATTCCCCGCCTCTGATTCCCCGCATCTGATTCCCTGCATCTGATTCCAAGCCTCTGATTCCCTGCCTCTGATTCCCAACCTCTGATTCCCCACCTCTGATTCCCCATATCTGATTCCCCGCCTCTGTTTCCCCGCCTCGGATTCCCCGCCTCAGTTTCCCCATATCTGATTCCCGGCCTCTGATTCCCCGCCTCTGATTCCCCGCCTCTGATTCCCTGCCTCTGATTCCCCATCTCCGATTCCCTGCCTCTGATTCCCAACCTCTGATTCCCCACCTCAGATTCCCCATATCTGATTCCCCGCCTCTGTTTCCCCGCCTCTGATTCCCCGCCTCTGATTCCCAACTCTGATTCCCCGCCTCTGATTCCCCAGCTCTGATTCCCCGTGTTTGATTCCCTGCCTCTGATTCCCTGCCCTGATTCCCCATCTCTGTTTCACCGCCTTTGATTCGCCACCTCTGATTCCACATATCTGATTCCCCGCCTCTGTTTCCCCGACTCTGATTCCCTTCCTCTGATTCCCAACCTCTGATTCCACACCTCTGATTCCCCATATCTGATTCCCCGCCTCTATTTCCCCATATCTGAATCCCCGCCTCTGATTCCCCAACTCTGATTCCCCGCCTCTGATTCCCCAGCTCTGATTCCCCGACTCTGATTCCCGGCGTCCGATTCCCTGCCTCTGATTCCCCGCCTCTGAATCCCCATCTCTGATTCCCCGCCTCTGATTCCCCGTGTCTGATTCCCTGCCTCTGATTCCCCGCCTCTGATTCCCCGCCTCTGATTCCCTGACAATGAATCCCTGCCCCTGATTCCCCACCTCTGATTCCCCATATCTGATTCCCCGCCTCTGTTTCCCCACCTCTGATTCCCCGCCTCTGATTCCCCATATCTGATTCCCTGCCTCTGATTCCCCAACTCTGATTCCCCGCCTCTGATTCCCCAGCTCTGAGTCCCCGCCTCTGATTCCCCGTGGCTGATTCCCTGCCTCTGATTCCCCGCCTTGATTCCCCATCTCTGATTCACAACCTCTGATTCCCCACCTCTGATTCCCTATATTTGATTCCCCGCCTCTGTTTCCCCGCCTCTGATTCCCCGCCTCTGATTCCCCATATCTGATTCCCCGCCTCTGATTGCCCACCTCTGATTCCCCGCCTCTGATTCGCCAGCTCTGATTCCCCGCCTCTGATTCCCCGCATCTGATTCCCTGCCTCTGATTCCCCGCCTCTGATTCCCCATCTCTGATTCACCGCCTTTGATTCGCCACCTCTGATTCCCCATATCTGATTCCCCACCTCTGTTTCCCGGCCTCTGATTCCCCGCCTCTGATTCTCCATATCTCATTCCCCGCCTCTGAATCCCCATCTCTGATTCCCGGACTCTGATTCCCCACCTCTGATTCCCGGCCTCTTATTCCCAGCATCTGATTCCCGGCCTCTGATTCCCGGCCTCTGATTCCCCGCTTCTGATTCTGATTCCCTGCCTCTGATTCCCCATCTCTGATTCCGCACATCTGATTCCCTGCCTCTGATTCCCCACCTCTGATTCCCCATATCTGATTCCCCGCCTCTGTTTCCCCGCCTCTGATTCCCCGCCTCTGTTTCCCTATATCTAATTCCCCACCTCTGATGCCCCAACTCTGATTCCCCGCCTCTGATTCCCCAGCTCTGATTCCCCGCCTTTGATTCCCCGCATCCGATTCCCCATATCTGATTCCCCGCCTCTGTTTCCCCGCCTCTGATTCCCCGCCTCTGTTTCCCCATATCTGATTCCCCGCCTCTGATTCCCAACTATGATTCCCCGCCTCTGATTCCCCAGCTCTCATTCCCTGCGTCTGATTCCCTGCGTTCTATTCCCTGCCTCTGATTCCCCGCCTGTGATTCCCCATCACTGATTCACCACCTCTGATTCCCCACCTCTGATTCCCCATATCTAATTCCCCGCCTCTGTTTGCCCGCCTCTGATTCCCCGCCTCTGTTTCCCCATATCTGATTCCCCGTCTCTGAATCCCCAACTCTGATTCCCTGCTTCTGATTCCCCAGCTCTGATTCCCCGCCTTTGATTCCCCCCGTCTGATTCCCAGCCTCTGAATCCCCGTGTCTGACTTCCTGCCTCTGATTCCCCGCCTCTGATTCCCCATCCCTGTTCCTCTGATTCCCCACATCTGATTCCCCATCTCTGATTCTGCACATCCGATTCCCTGCCTCTGATTCCCCAACTCTGATTCCCCACCTCTGATTCCCCAGCTCTGATTCCCCGCCTCAGATTCCCCGCATCTGATTCCCTGCCTCTGATTCCCCGCCTCTGATTCCCCATCTCTGATTCCCCACCTCTGATTCCCCGTGTCTGATTCCCTGCCTCTGATTCCCCGCCTCTGAATCCCAGCCTCTGATTCCCCATATCTGATTCCCCGCCTCTGATTCCCTGCCTCTGATTCCCCAGCTCTGATTCCCCGCCTTTGATTCCCCCCGTCTGATTCCCAGCCTCTGAATCCCCGTGTCTGATTTCCTGCCTCTGATTCCCCGCCTCTGATTCCCCATCTCTGATTCACCGCCTCTGATTCCCCATCTCTGATTCCCCACCTCTGATTCCCCATATCTGATTCCCTGCCTCTGTTTCCCCGCCTCTGATTCCCCACCTCTGTTTCCCCATATCTGATTCCCCGCCTCTGATTCCCCAACTCTAATACCCCGCCTCTGATTCCCCAGCTCTGATTCCCCGCCTCTGATTCCCCGCATCTGATTCCCTGCCTCTGATTCCCCGCCTCTGATTCCAGGCCTCTGATTCCCAGCATCTGATTCCGGCCTCTGATTCCCGGCCTCTGATTCCCTGCTTCTGATTCTGATTCCCTGCCTCTGATTCCCCATCTCTGATTCCGCACATCTGATTCCTTGCCTCTGATTCCCCACCTCTGATTCCCCACATCTGATTCCCCGCCTGGGTTTCCCCGCCTCTGATTCCCCGCCTCTGTTTCCCAATATCTAAGTCCCCGCCTCTGATTCCCCAAATCTGATTCCCCACCTCTGATTCCCCAGCTCTGATTCCCCGCCTCTGATTCCCCGCATCTGATTCCCTGCATCTGATTCCAAGCCTCTGATTCCCTGCCTCTGATTCCCAACCTCTGATTCCCCACCTCTGATTCCCCATATCTGATTCCCCGCCTCTGTTTCCCCGCCTCGGATTCCCCGCCTCTGTTTCCCCATATCTGATTCCCGGCCTCTGATTCCCCGCCTCTGATTCCCCGCCTCTGATTCCCTGCCTCTGATTCCCCATCTCCGATTCCCCTCGTCTAATACCCCGCCTCTGATTCTCCGCCACTGATTCACCGCATCTGATTCCACGCCTCTGATTCCCCGCCTCTGATTCCCCACCTCTGATTCCCCGCCTCTGATTCCCCGCCTCTGATTCCCCGCCTATGTTTACCCGCCTCTGATTCCCCGCCTCTGATTCCACGCCTCTGATTCCCCGCCTCTGATTCCCCGCCTCTAATTCCCCGCCTCTGATACCGCACCTCTGATGTCCCGCAACTGATTCCCTGCATCTGATTTCCCGCCTCAGATTCCCCGCCTCTGATTTCCCGGCTCTGATTCCCCGCCTCTGATTCCCCACCTATGTTTACCCGCCTCTGTTTACTCGCCTGTTTTCCCGCCTCTGGTTCCCCAACACAGATTCCCTGCCTCAGATTCCCTGCCTCTGATTCCCTGCCTCTGATTCCCTGCCTCTGATTCCCTGCATCTGATTGCCCGCCTCTGATTCCCCGCCTCTGATTCCCCGCCTCTGATTCCCCACCTCTGATTCCCCACTTCTGATTCCCCGCCTCTGATTCACCGCCTCTGTTTCCCCGCCTCTGATTCCCCGCCTCTGATTCCCCACTTCTGATTGCCCGCCTCTGATTCCCTGCCTCTGATTCCCCGCCTCTGATTCCCCACATCTGATTCCCCACTTCTGATTCCCCTCCTCTGATTCCCCGCCTCTGATTCCACGCCTCTGATTCCCCGCCTCTGATTCCCCGCCTCTGATTCCCCGCCTCTGATTCCCCTCATCTAATACCCCACCTCTGATTCCCCGCCTCTGATTCCCCGCATCTGATTCCCCGCCTCTGATTCCCCGCCTCTGATTCACCGCCTCTGATTCCCCGCCTCTGATTCCCTGCCTCTGATTCCCCATCTCTGATTCCCCACCTCTGATTCCCCATATCTGATTCCCTGCCTCTGTTTCCCCGCCTCTGATTCCCCGCCTCTGATACCGCACCTCTGATGTCCCGCAACTGATTCCCTGCATCTGATTCCCCGCCTCAGATTCCCCGCCTCTGATTTCCCGGCTCTGATTCCCCGCCTCTGATTCCCCACCTATGTTTACCCGCCTCTGTTTACTCGCCTGTTTTCCCGCCTCTGGTTCCCCAACACAGATTCCCTGCCTCAGATTCCCTGCCTCTGATTCCCTGCCTCTGATTCCCTGCCTCTGATTCCCTGCATCTGATTGCCCGCCTCTGATTCCCCGCCTCTGATTCCCCGCCTCTGATTCCCCACCTCTGATTCCCCACTTCTGATTCCCCGCCTCTGATTCACCGCCTCTGTTTCCCCGCCTCTGATTCCCCGCCTCTGATTCCCCACTTCTGATTGCCCGCCTCTGATTCCCTGCCTCTGATTCCCCGCCTCTGATTCCCCACATCTGATTCCCCACTTCTGATTCCCCTCCTCTGATTCCCCGCCTCTGATTCCACGCCTCTGATTCCCCGCCTCTGATTCCCCGCCTCTGATTCCCCGCCTCTGATTCCCCTCATCTAATACCCCACCTCTGATTCCCCGCCTCTGATTCCCCGCATCTGATTCCCCGCCTCTGATTCCCCGCCTCTGATTCACCGCCTCTGATTCCCCGCCTCTGATTCCCTGCCTCTGATTCCCCGCCTATGTTTACCCGCCTCTGTTTACCCGCCTGTTTCCCCGCCTCTGATTCCCCACCTCAGATTCCCTACCTCAGATTCCGTGACTCTGATTCCCTGCCTCTGATTCCCTGCCTCTGATTCCCTGCATCTGAATGCCCATCTCTGATTCTCAACCTCTGATACCCCGCCTCTGATTCCCCACCTCTGATTCCCCGCTTCTGATTCCCCGCCTCTGATTCCGGGCCTCTGATTCCCCGCCTCTGATTCCCCGCCTCTGATTCCCCACCTCTGATTCACTGCCTCCCTTTCCGCTCAACTTTCCTGGCCTACGTTTCCCCACATATCTTTCCCCGCCTCTGATTCCCTGCCTCTGATTCCCCGCCTCTGATTCCCCGCCTCTGATTCCCCACCACTGTCTCTACGCCTCTCTTTTGCCTGCACTCTTTCCCCTCCACTCTTTCCGTGCCTCTCTTTCCCTCCCTCAATTTCAACAACTCTGTTTGATCTGTTCTGTGTAACTCATTTTCAACATACAAGTTCCAACCACTATGTTTCGCCCATCTCTTTCGCCGCCTCTATTTATGCACCTATGTTTACCCGCTTCTGTTTACCCGCCTGTTTCCCCACATCTCTTTCCCCACCTCTGATTCCACGCCTCTGATTCGCCGCCTCTGATTGCCCCCCTCTGATTCCCTGCCTCTGATTCCCTGCCTCTGATTCCCCGCCTCTGATTCACCGCCTCCCTTTCCGCGCATCTTTCCTGGCCTACGTTTCCCCACATCTCTTTCCCCACCTCTGATTCCACGCCTCAGAATCGCCGTCTCTGATTTCCCGCCTCTGATTCCCTGCCTCTGATTCCCCGCCTCTGATTCCCCGCCTCTGATTCCCCCCTCTGATTCCACGCCTCTGATTCCCCGCCTCTGATTCCCCACCTCTGATTCCCCGCCTCTGATTTCCTGCCTCTCTTTCCCTGCCTCTATTTCCGTGCCTCTTTCTCTGCATCTCGTTTCCCACATCTCATTTCCCCCTTCTGATAACCCTCATCAGATTCCCTGCCACAGATTCCCTGCCTCAGATTCCCTGCCTCAGATTCCCTGCATCAGAGTCCCTTCATCTGATTCCCTGCCTCTGATTCCCCGCCTCTGATTCCCCACCTCTGACTCCCTGCCTCAGATTCCCTGCCTCTGATTCCCTGCCTCTGATTCCCTGCCTCTGATTTCCTGCATCTGATTGCCCGCCTATGATTCTCCGCCTCTGATTCCCCGCCTCTGATTCCCCACCTCTCATTCTCCGCCTCTGATTCCACGCCTCTGATTCCCCGCATCTGATTCCCTGCCTCTGATAACCTGCCTCTGATTCCCTGCCTCTGATTCCCTGCCTCTGAGTCCCCACCTCTGATTCCCCGCGTCCGATTCCGCACCCATGTTTCACCGCCTCTGTTGCTATGCTTCTGATTTCCCGGCTCAGATTCACCGGCTCTGATTCCGCACCTCTGATTCCACACCTCTCTTTCTGTGTCTCTGATTCCCCGCCTCTGATTCCACGCCTCTGATTACCCGCCTCTGATACCCTGCCTCTCTTTCCCTGCCTCTATTTCCGTGCCTCTTTCTCTGCATCTCGTTTCCCACATCTCATTTCCCCCTTCTGATAACCCGCATCAGATTTTCTGCCACAGATTCCCTGCCTCAGATTCCCTGCCTAAGATTCCCTGCATCAGATTCCATTCATCTGATTCCCTGCCTCTGATTCCCCGCGGCTGATTCCCTGCCTCTGATTCCCAGCCTATGTTTACCCGCCTGTTTCCCCACCTCTGATTCACTACCTCATATTCGCCCCCTCAGATTCCCTGCCTCTGATTCCCTGCATCTGATTGCCCGCCTCTGATTCCCTGCCTCTGATTCCCCGCCTCTGATTCCCCGCCTCTGATTCCCCGCCTCTGATTCCCCACCTCTGATTCCCCACTTCTGATTCCCCGCCTCTGATTCCCCGCCTCTGATTCCCCGCCTCTGATTCCCCGCCTCTGATTCCCCACCTCTGATTCACTGCCTCAATTTCCGCTCAACTTTCCTGGCCTACGTTTCCCCACATATCTTTCCCCGCCTCTGAATTCCCGCCTCTGATTCCACGCCTCTGATTCCCCGCCTCTGATTCCCCGCCTCTGATTCCCAGCCTCTGATTCCCCTCCTCTGATACCCCGCTTCTGATTCCCCACCTCTGATTCCCCGCATCTGATTCCCCGCATCTGATTCCCCGCCTCTGATTCCCCGCCTCTGATTCCCCGCCTCTGATTCCCCGCCTCTGATTCCCCGCCTCTGATTCCCCGCCTATGTTTACCAGCCTCTGTTTACCCGCCTGTTTCCCCGCCTCAGATTCCCTGCCTCAGATTCCCTGCATCAGATTCCCTTCATCTGATTCCCTGCCTCTGATTCCCTGCCTCTGATTCCCCGCCTCTGATTCCCCACCTCTGATTCCCCACCTCAGATTCCCCCCTCTGATTCCCCGCCTCTGATTCCCCGCCTCTGATTCCCCGCCTCTGAATCCCCCCTCTGATTCCCCGCCTCTGATTCCCCGCCTCTGATTCCCCACATCAGATTCCCTGCCTCCGATTCCCTGCCTCAGATTCCCTGCCTCAGATTCCCTGCATCAGATTCCCTTCATCTGATTCCCTGCCTCTGATTCCCCGCCTCTGATTCCCCGCCACTGATTCGCCACCTCTGTCTCTACGCCTCTATTTTGCCTGCACTCTTTCCCCTCCACTCTTTCCGTGCCTCTCTTTCCCTCCCTCAATTTCAACAACTCTGTTTGATCTGTTCTGTGTAACTCATTTTCAACATACAAGTTCCAACCACTATGTTTCGCCCATCTCTTTCGCCGCCTCTATTTATGCACCTATGTTTACCCGCTTCTGTTTACCCGCCTGTTTCCCCACATCTCTTTCCACACCTCTGATTCCACGCCTCTGATTCGCCGCCTCTGATTGCCCCCCTCTGATTCCCTGCCTCTGATTCCCCGCCTCTGATTCGCCGCCTCTGATTCACCGCCTCCCTTTCCGCGCAACTTTCCTGGCCTACGTTTCCCCACATCTCTTTCCCCACCTCTGATTCCACGCCTCAGATTCGCCGTCTCTGATTTCCCGCCTCTGATTCCCCGCCTCTGTTTCCCCGCCTCTGATTCCCCGCCTCTGATTCCCAACTCTGATTCCCCGCCTCTGATTCCCCAGCTCTGATTCCCCGTGTTTGATTCCCTGCCTCTGATTCCCTGCCCTGATTCCCCATCTCTGTTTCACCGCCTTTGATTCGCCACCTCTGATTCCACATATCTGATTCCCCGCCTCTGTTTCCCCGACTCTGATTCCCTTCCTCTGATTCCCCACCTCTGTTTCCCCATATCTGATTCCCCGCCTCTGATTCCCCAACTCTAATACCCCGCCTCTGATTCCCCAGCTCTGATTCCCCGCCTCTGATTCCCCGCCTCTGATTCCCCGCCTCTGTTTCCCTATATCAAATTCCCCACCTCTGATGCCCCAACTCTGATTCCCCGCCTCTGATTCCCCAGCTCTGATTCCCCGCCTCTGATTCCCTGCATCCGATTCCCCATATCTGATTCCCCGCCTCTGTTTCCCCGCCTCTGATTCCCCGCCTCTGTTTCCCCATATCTGATTCCCGCCTCTGATTCCCAACTATGATTCCCCGCCTCTGATTCCCCAGCTCTGATTCCCTGCCTCTGATTCCCCGCGTTCTATTCCCTGCCTCTGATTCCCCGCCTGTGATTCCCCATCACTGATTCACCACCTCTGATTCCCCACCTCTGATTCCCCATATCTAATTCCCCGCCTCTGTTTGCCCGCCTCTGATTCCCCGCCTCTGTTTCCCCATATCTGATTCCCCGCCTCTGAATCCCCAACTCTGATTCCCTGCCTCAGATTCCCCAGCTCCGATTCCCCGCCTTTGAATCCCCCCGTCTGATTCCCAGCCTCTGAATCCCCGTGTCTGATTTCCTGCCTCTGATTCCCCGCCTCTGATTCCCCATCTCTGATTCACCGCCTCTGATTCCCCACCTCTGATTTCCCTTCTCTGATTCCGCACATCCAATTCCCTGCCTCTGATTCCCCAACTCTGATTCCCCAACTCTGATTCCCCAGCTCTGATTCCCCGCCTCAGATTCCCCGCGTCTGATTCCCTGCCTCTGATTCCCCGCCTCTGATTCCCTGCCTCCGATTCCCCATATCTGATTCCCCGCCTCTGATTCCCCAACTCTGATTCCCCGCTTCTGATTCCCCAGCTCTGAATCCCCGCCTCTGATTCCCCGCGTCTGATTCCCTGCCTCTGATTCCCCGCCTCTGATTCCCCATCTGTGATTCACAACCTCTGATGCCCCACCTCTGATTCCCCATATCTGATTCCCCGCCTCTGTTTCCCCTCCTCTGATTCCCCGCCTCTGATTCCCCATATCTGATTCCCCGCCTCTGATTGCCCACCTCTGATTCCCCGCGTCTGATACCCTGCCTCTGATTCCCCGCCTCTGATTCCCCATCTCTGATTCACCACCTCTGATTCCCGGCCTCTGATTCCCCATCTCTGATTCTGCACGTCCGATTCCCTGCCTATGATTCCCCACCTCTGATTCCCCGCCTCTGATTCCCCATATCTGATTCCCTGCCTCTGTTTCCCCGCCTCTGATTCCCTACCTCTGTTTCCCCATATCTGATTCCCCGCCTCTGATTCCCCAACTCTAATACCCCGCCTCTGATTCCCCAGCTCTGATTCCCCGCCTCTGATTCCCCGCATCTGATTCCCTGCCTTTGATTCCCCGCCTCTGATTCCAGGCCTCTGATTCCCATCATCTGATTCCGGCCTCTGATTCCCGGCCTCTGATTCCCTGCTTCTGATTCTGATTCCCTGCCTCTGATTCCCCATCTCTGATTCCGCACATCTGATTCCCTGCCTCTGATTCCCCACCTCTGATTCCCCATATCTGATTCCCCGCCTCTGTTTCACCGCCTCTGATTCCCCGCCTCTGTTTCCCAATATCTAAGTCCCCACCTCTGATTCCCCAAATCTGATTCCCCACCTCTGATTCCCCAGCTCTGATTCCCCGCCTCTGATTCCCCGCATCTGATTCCCTGCATCTGATTCCAAGCCTCTGATTCCCTGCCTCTGATTCCTAACCTCTGATTCCCCACCTCTGATTCCCCATATCTGATTCCCCGCCTCTGTTTCCCCGCCTCGGATTCCCCGCCTCAGTTTCCCCATATCTGATTCCCTGCCTCTGATTCCCCACCTCTGATTGCCCACCTCTGATTCCCTGCCTCTGATTCGCCAGCTCTGATTCCCCGCCTCTGATTCCCCGCATCTGATTCCCTGCCTCTGATTCCCCGCCTCTGATTCCCCATCTCTGATTCACCGCCTTTGATTCGCCACCTCTGATTCCCCATATCTGATTTCCCACCTCTGTTTCCCGGCCTCTGATTCCCCGCCTCTGATTCTCCATATCTCATTCCCCGCCTCTGAATCCCCATCTCTGATTCCCGGACTCTGATTCCCCACCTCTGATTCCCGGCCTCTTATTCCCAGCATCTGATTCCCGGCCTCTGATTCCCGGCCTCTGATTCCCCGCTTCTGATTCTGATTCCCTGCCTCTGATTCCCCATCTCTGATTCCGCACATCTGATTCCCTGCCTCTGATTCCCCACCACTGATTCCCCATATCTGATTCCCCGCCTCTGTTTCCCCGCCTCTGATTCCCCGCCTCTGTTTCCCTATATCTAATTCCCCACCTCTGATGCCCCAACTCTGATTCCCCGCCTCTGATTCCCCAGCTCTGATTCCCCGCCTCTGATTCCCCGCATCCGATTCCCCATATCTGATTCCCCGCCTCTGTTTCCCCGCCTCTGATTCCCCGCCTCTGTTTCCCCATATCTGATTCCCCGCCTCTGATTCCCAACTATGATTCCCCGCCTCTGATTCCCCAGCTCTGATTCCCTGCGTCTGATTCCCTGCTTTCTATTCCCTGCCTCTGATTCCCCGCCTGTGATTCCCCATCACTGATTCACCACCTCTGATTCCCCACCTCTGATTCCCCATATCTAATTCCCCGCCTCTGTTTGCCCGCCTCTGATTCCCCGCCTCTGTTTCCCCATATCTGATTCCCCGTCTCTGAATCCCCAACTCTGATTCCCTGCCTCTGATTCCCCAGCTCTGATTCCCCGCCTTTGATTCCCCCCGTCTGATTCCCAGCCTCTGAATCCCCGTGTCTGATTTCCTGCCTCTGATTCCCCGCCTCTGATTCCCCATCCCTGTTCCTCTGATTCCCCACATCTGATTCCCCATCTCTGATTCCGCACATCCGATTCCCTGCCTCTGATTCCCCAACTCTGATTCCCCACCTCTGATTCCCCAGCTCTGATTCCCCGCCTCAGATTCCCCGCGTCTGATTCCCTGCCTCTGATTACCCGCCTCTGATTCCCCATCTCTGATTCCCCACCTCTGATTCCCCGTGTCTGATTCCCTGCCTCTGATTCCCCGCCTCTGAATCCCAGCCTCTGATTCCCCATATCTGATTCCCCGCCTCTGATTCCCCAACTCTAATACCCCGCCTCTGATTCCCCAGCTCTGATTCCCCGCCTCTGATTCCCCGCATCTGATTCCCCACCTCTGTTTCCCCGCCTCTGATTCCCCGCCTCTGATTCTCCATATCTCATTCCCCGCCTCTGAATCCCCATCTCTGATTCCCGGACTCTGATTCCCCTCCTCTGATTCCCGGCCTCTTATTCCCAGCATCTGATTCCCGGCCTCTGATTCCCGTCCTCTGATTCCCCGCTTCTGATTCCCTGCCTCTGATTCCCCATCTCTGATTCCGCACATCTGATTCCCTGCCTCTGATTCCCCACCTCTTATTCCCCATATCTGATTCCCCGCCTCTGTTTCCCCGCCTCTGATTCCCCGCCTCTGTTTCCCTATATCAAATTCCCCACCTCTGATGCCCCAACTCTGATTCCCCGCCTCTGATTCCCCAGCTCTGATTCCCCGCCTCTGATTCCCTGCATCCGATTCCCCATATCTGATTCCCCGCCTCTGTTTCCCCGCCTCTGATTCCCCGCCTCTGTTTCCCCATATCTGATTCCCGCCTCTGATTCCCAACTATGATTCCCCGCCTCTGATTCCCCAGCTCTGATTCCCTGCCTCTGATTCCCCGCGTTCTATTCCCTGCCTCTGATTCCCCGCCTGTGATTCCCCATCACTGATTCACCACCTCTGATTCCCCACCTCTGATTCCCCATATCTAATTCCCCGCCTCTGTTTGCCCGCCTCTGATTCCCCGCCTCTGTTTCCCCATATCTGATTCCCCGCCTCTGAATCCCCAACTCTGATTCCCTGCCTCAGATTCCCCAGCTCTGATTCCCCGCCTTTGAATCCCCCCATCTGATTCCCAGCCTCTGAAGCCCCGTGTCTGATTTCCTGCCTCTGATTCCCCGCCTCTGATTCCCCATCTCTGATTCACCGCCTCTGATTCCCCACCTCTGATTTCCCATCTCTGATTCCGCACATCCAATTCCCTGCCTCTGATTCCCCAACTCTGATTCCCCAACTCTGATTTCCCAGCTCTGATTCCCCGCCTCAGATTCCCCGCGTCTGATTCCCTGCCTCTGATTCCCCGCCTCTGATTCCCTACCTCCGATTCCCCATATCTGATTCCCCGCCTCTGATTCCCCAACTCTGATTCCCCGCTTCTGATTCCCCAGCTCTGAATCCCCGCCTCTGATTCCCCGCGTCTGATTCCCTGCCTCTGATTCCCCGCCTCTGATTCCCCATCTGTGATTCACAACCTCTGATGCCCCACCTCTGATTCCCCATATCTGATTCCCCGCCTCTGTTTCCCCTCCTCTGATTCCCCGCCTCTGATTCCCCATATCTGATTCCCCGCCTCTGATTGCCCACCTCTGATTCCCCGCGTCTGATACCCTGCCTCTGATTCCCCGCCTCTGATTCCCCATCTCTGATTCACCACCTCTGATTCCCGGCCTCTGATTCCCCATCTCTGATTCCGCACGTCCGATTCCCTGCCTATGATTCCCCACCTCTGATTCCCCGCCTCTGATTCCCCATATCTGATTCCCTGCCTCTGTTTCCCCGCCTCTGATTCCCTACCTCTGTTTCCCCATATCTGATTCCCCGCCTCTGATTCCCCAACTCTAATACCCCGCCTCTGATTCCCCAGCTCTGATTCCCCGCCTCTGATTCCCCGCATCTGATTCCCTGCCTTTGATTCCCCGCCTCTGATTCCAGGCCTCTGATTCCCATCATCTGATTCCGGCCTCTGATTCCCGGCCTCTGATTCCCTGCTTCTGATTCTGATTCCCTGCCTCTGATTCCCCATCTCTGATTCCGCACATCTGATTCCCTGCCTCTGATTCCCCACCTCTGATTCCCCATATCTGATTCCCCGCCTCTGTTTCACCGCCTCTGATTCCCCGCCTCTGTTTCCCAATATCTAAGTCCCCACCTCTGATTCCCCAAATCTGATTCCCCACCTCTGATTCCCCAGCTCTGATTCCCCGCCTCTGATTCCCCGCATCTGATTCCCTGCATCTGATTCCAAGCCTCTGATTCCCTGCCTCTGATTCCCAACCTCTGATTCCCCACCTCTGATTCCCCATATCTGATTCCCCGCCTCTGTTTCCCCGCCTCGGATTCCCCGCCTCAGTTTCCCCATATCTGATTCCCGGCCTCTGATTCCCCGCCTCTGATTCCCCGCCTCTGATTCCCTGCCTCTGATTCCCCATCTCCGATTCCCTGCCTCTGATTCCCAACCTCTGATTCCCCACCTCAGATTCCCCATATCTGATTCCCCGCCTCTGTTTCCCCGCCTCTGATTCCCCGCCTCTGATTCCCAACTCTGATTCCCCGCCTCTGATTCCCCAGCTCTGATTCCCCGTGTTTGATTCCCTGCCTCTGATTCCCTGCCCTGATTCCCCATCTCTGTTTCACCGCCTTTGATTCGCCACCTCTGATTCCACATATCTGATTCCCCGCCTCTGTTTCCCCGACTCTGATTCCCTTCCTCTGATTCCCAACCTCTGATTCCACACCTCTGATTCCCCATATCTGATTCCCCGCCTCTATTTCCCCATATCTGAATCCCCGCCTCTGATTCCCCAACTCTGATTCCCCGCCTCTGATTCCCCAGCTCTGATTCCCCGACTCTGATTCCCGGCGTCCGATTCCCTGCCTCTGATTCCCCGCCTCTGAATCCCCATCTCTGATTCCCCGCCTCTGATTCCCCGTGTCTGATTCCCTGCCTCTGATTCCCCGCCTCTGATTCCCCGCCTCTGATTCCCTGACAATGAATCCCTGCCCCTGATTCCCCACCTCTGATTCCCCATATCTGATTCCCCGCCTCTGTTTCCCCACCTCTGATTCCCCGCCTCTGATTCCCCATATCTGATTCCCTGCCTCTGATTCCCCAACTCTGATTCCCCGCCTCTGATTCCCCAGCTCTGAGTCCCCGCCTCTGATTCCCCGTGGCTGATTCCCTGCCTCTGATTCCCCGCCTTGATTCCCCATCTCTGATTCACAACCTCTGATTCCCCACCTCTGATTCCCTATATTTGATTCCCCGCCTCTGTTTCCCCGCCTCTGATTCCCCGCCTCTGATTCCCCATATCTGATTCCCCGCCTCTGATTGCCCACCTCTGATTCCCCGCCTCTGATTCGCCAGCTCTGATTCCCCGCCTCTGATTCCCCGCATCTGATTCCCTGCCTCTGATTCCCCGCCTCTGATTCCCCATCTCTGATTCACCGCCTTTGATTCGCCACCTCTGATTCCCCATATCTGATTCCCCACCTCTGTTTCCCGGCCTCTGATTCCCCGCCTCTGATTCTCCATATCTCATTCCCCGCCTCTGAATCCCCATCTCTGATTCCCGGACTCTGATTCCCCACCTCTGATTCCCGGCCTCTTATTCCCAGCATCTGATTCCCGGCCTCTGATTCCCGGCCTCTGATTCCCCGCTTCTGATTCTGATTCCCTGCCTCTGATTCCCCATCTCTGATTCCGCACATCTGATTCCCTGCCTCTGATTCCCCACCTCTGATTCCCCATATCTGATTCCCCGCCTCTGTTTCCCCGCCTCTGATTCCCCGCCTCTGTTTCCCTATATCTAATTCCCCACCTCTGATGCCCCAACTCTGATTCCCCGCCTCTGATTCCCCAGCTCTGATTCCCCGCCTTTGATTCCCCGCATCCGATTCCCCATATCTGATTCCCCGCCTCTGTTTCCCCGCCTCTGATTCCCCGCCTCTGTTTCCCCATATCTGATTCCCCGCCTCTGATTCCCAACTATGATTCCCCGCCTCTGATTCCCCAGCTCTCATTCCCTGCGTCTGATTCCCTGCGTTCTATTCCCTGCCTCTGATTCCCCGCCTGTGATTCCCCATCACTGATTCACCACCTCTGATTCCCCACCTCTGATTCCCCATATCTAATTCCCCGCCTCTGTTTGCCCGCCTCTGATTCCCCGCCTCTGTTTCCCCATATCTGATTCCCCGTCTCTGAATCCCCAACTCTGATTCCCTGCTTCTGATTCCCCAGCTCTGATTCCCCGCCTTTGATTCCCCCCGTCTGATTCCCAGCCTCTGAATCCCCGTGTCTGACTTCCTGCCTCTGATTCCCCGCCTCTGATTCCCCATCCCTGTTCCTCTGATTCCCCACATCTGATTCCCCATCTCTGATTCTGCACATCCGATTCCCTGCCTCTGATTCCCCAACTCTGATTCCCCACCTCTGATTCCCCAGCTCTGATTCCCCGCCTCAGATTCCCCGCATCTGATTCCCTGCCTCTGATTCCCCGCCTCTGATTCCCCATCTCTGATTCCCCACCTCTGATTCCCCGTGTCTGATTCCCTGCCTCTGATTCCCCGCCTCTGAATCCCAGCCTCTGATTCCCCATATCTGATTCCCCGCCTCTGATTCCCTGCCTCTGATTCCCCAGCTCTGATTCCCCGCCTTTGATTCCCCCCGTCTGATTCCCAGCCTCTGAATCCCCGTGTCTGATTTCCTGCCTCTGATTCCCCGCCTCTGATTCCCCATCTCTGATTCACCGCCTCTGATTCCCCATCTCTGATTCCCCACCTCTGATTCCCCATATCTGATTCCCTGCCTCTGTTTCCCCGCCTCTGATTCCCCACCTCTGTTTCCCCATATCTGATTCCCCGCCTCTGATTCCCCAACTCTAATACCCCGCCTCTGATTCCCCAGCTCTGATTCCCCGCCTCTGATTCCCCGCATCTGATTCCCTGCCTCTGATTCCCCGCCTCTGATTCCAGGCCTCTGATTCCCAGCATCTGATTCCGGCCTCTGATTCCCGGCCTCTGATTCCCTGCTTCTGATTCTGATTCCCTGCCTCTGATTCCCCATCTCTGATTCCGCACATCTGATTCCTTGCCTCTGATTCCCCACCTCTGATTCCCCACATCTGATTCCCCGCCTGGGTTTCCCCGCCTCTGATTCCCCGCCTCTGTTTCCCAATATCTAAGTCCCCGCCTCTGATTCCCCAAATCTGATTCCCCACCTCTGATTCCCCAGCTCTGATTCCCCGCCTCTGATTCCCCGCATCTGATTCCCTGCATCTGATTCCAAGCCTCTGATTCCCTGCCTCTGATTCCCAACCTCTGATTCCCCACCTCTGATTCCCCATATCTGATTCCCCGCCTCTGTTTCCCCGCCTCGGATTCCCCGCCTCTGTTTCCCCATATCTGATTCCCGGCCTCTGATTCCCCGCCTCTGATTCCCCGCCTCTGATTCCCTGCCTCTGATTCCCCATCTCCGATTCCCCTCGTCTAATACCCCGCCTCTGATTCTCCGCCACTGATTCACCGCATCTGATTCCACGCCTCTGATTCCCCGCCTCTGATTCCCCACCTCTGATTCCCCGCCTCTGATTCCCCGCCTCTGATTCCCCGCCTATGTTTACCCGCCTCTGATTCCCCGCCTCTGATTCCACGCCTCTGATTCCCCGCCTCTGATTCCCCGCCTCTAATTCCCCGCCTCTGATACCGCACCTCTGATGTCCCGCAACTGATTCCCTGCATCTGATTTCCCGCCTCAGATTCCCCGCCTCTGATTTCCCGGCTCTGATTCCCCGCCTCTGATTCCCCACCTATGTTTACCCGCCTCTGTTTACTCGCCTGTTTTCCCGCCTCTGGTTCCCCAACACAGATTCCCTGCCTCAGATTCCCTGCCTCTGATTCCCTGCCTCTGATTCCCTGCCTCTGATTCCCTGCATCTGATTGCCCGCCTCTGATTCCCCGCCTCTGATTCCCCGCCTCTGATTCCCCACCTCTGATTCCCCACTTCTGATTCCCCGCCTCTGATTCACCGCCTCTGTTTCCCCGCCTCTGATTCCCCGCCTCTGATTCCCCACTTCTGATTGCCCGCCTCTGATTCCCTGCCTCTGATTCCCCGCCTCTGATTCCCCACATCTGATTCCCCACTTCTGATTCCCCTCCTCTGATTCCCCGCCTCTGATTCCACGCCTCTGATTCCCCGCCTCTGATTCCCCGCCTCTGATTCCCCGCCTCTGATTCCCCTCATCTAATACCCCACCTCTGATTCCCCGCCTCTGATTCCCCGCATCTGATTCCCCGCCTCTGATTCCCCGCCTCTGATTCACCGCCTCTGATTCCCCGCCTCTGATTCCCTGCCTCTGATTCCCCATCTCTGATTCCCCACCTCTGATTCCCCATATCTGATTCCCTGCCTCTGTTTCCCCGCCTCTGATTCCCCGCCTCTGATACCGCACCTCTGATGTCCCGCAACTGATTCCCTGCATCTGATTCCCCGCCTCAGATTCCCCGCCTCTGATTTCCCGGCTCTGATTCCCCGCCTCTGATTCCCCACCTATGTTTACCCGCCTCTGTTTACTCGCCTGTTTTCCCGCCTCTGGTTCCCCAACACAGATTCCCTGCCTCAGATTCCCTGCCTCTGATTCCCTGCCTCTGATTCCCTGCCTCTGATTCCCTGCATCTGATTGCCCGCCTCTGATTCCCCGCCTCTGATTCCCCGCCTCTGATTCCCCACCTCTGATTCCCCACTTCTGATTCCCCGCCTCTGATTCACCGCCTCTGTTTCCCCGCCTCTGATTCCCCGCCTCTGATTCCCCACTTCTGATTGCCCGCCTCTGATTCCCTGCCTCTGATTCCCCGCCTCTGATTCCCCACATCTGATTCCCCACTTCTGATTCCCCTCCTCTGATTCCCCGCCTCTGATTCCACGCCTCTGATTCCCCGCCTCTGATTCCCCGCCTCTGATTCCCCGCCTCTGATTCCCCTCATCTAATACCCCACCTCTGATTCCCCGCCTCTGATTCCCCGCATCTGATTCCCCGCCTCTGATTCCCCGCCTCTGATTCACCGCCTCTGATTCCCCGCCTCTGATTCCCTGCCTCTGATTCCCCGCCTATGTTTACCCGCCTCTGTTTACCCGCCTGTTTCCCCGCCTCTGATTCCCCACCTCAGATTCCCTACCTCAGATTCCGTGACTCTGATTCCCTGCCTCTGATTCCCTGCCTCTGATTCCCTGCATCTGAATGCCCATCTCTGATTCTCAACCTCTGATACCCCGCCTCTGATTCCCCACCTCTGATTCCCCGCTTCTGATTCCCCGCCTCTGATTCCGGGCCTCTGATTCCCCGCCTCTGATTCCCCGCCTCTGATTCCCCACCTCTGATTCACTGCCTCCCTTTCCGCTCAACTTTCCTGGCCTACGTTTCCCCACATATCTTTCCCCGCCTCTGATTCCCTGCCTCTGATTCCCCGCCTCTGATTCCCCGCCTCTGATTCCCCACCACTGTCTCTACGCCTCTCTTTTGCCTGCACTCTTTCCCCTCCACTCTTTCCGTGCCTCTCTTTCCCTCCCTCAATTTCAACAACTCTGTTTGATCTGTTCTGTGTAACTCATTTTCAACATACAAGTTCCAACCACTATGTTTCGCCCATCTCTTTCGCCGCCTCTATTTATGCACCTATGTTTACCCGCTTCTGTTTACCCGCCTGTTTCCCCACATCTCTTTCCCCACCTCTGATTCCACGCCTCTGATTCGCCGCCTCTGATTGCCCCCCTCTGATTCCCTGCCTCTGATTCCCTGCCTCTGATTCCCCGCCTCTGATTCACCGCCTCCCTTTCCGCGCATCTTTCCTGGCCTACGTTTCCCCACATCTCTTTCCCCACCTCTGATTCCACGCCTCAGAATCGCCGTCTCTGATTTCCCGCCTCTGATTCCCTGCCTCTGATTCCCCGCCTCTGATTCCCCGCCTCTGATTCCCCCCTCTGATTCCACGCCTCTGATTCCCCGCCTCTGATTCCCCACCTCTGATTCCCCGCCTCTGATTTCCTGCCTCTCTTTCCCTGCCTCTATTTCCGTGCCTCTTTCTCTGCATCTCGTTTCCCACATCTCATTTCCCCCTTCTGATAACCCTCATCAGATTCCCTGCCACAGATTCCCTGCCTCAGATTCCCTGCCTCAGATTCCCTGCATCAGAGTCCCTTCATCTGATTCCCTGCCTCTGATTCCCCGCCTCTGATTCCCCACCTCTGACTCCCTGCCTCAGATTCCCTGCCTCTGATTCCCTGCCTCTGATTCCCTGCCTCTGATTTCCTGCATCTGATTGCCCGCCTATGATTCTCCGCCTCTGATTCCCCGCCTCTGATTCCCCACCTCTCATTCTCCGCCTCTGATTCCACGCCTCTGATTCCCCGCATCTGATTCCCTGCCTCTGATAACCTGCCTCTGATTCCCTGCCTCTGATTCCCTGCCTCTGAGTCCCCACCTCTGATTCCCCGCGTCCGATTCCGCACCCATGTTTCACCGCCTCTGTTGCTATGCTTCTGATTTCCCGGCTCAGATTCACCGGCTCTGATTCCGCACCTCTGATTCCACACCTCTCTTTCTGTGTCTCTGATTCCCCGCCTCTGATTCCACGCCTCTGATTACCCGCCTCTGATACCCTGCCTCTCTTTCCCTGCCTCTATTTCCGTGCCTCTTTCTCTGCATCTCGTTTCCCACATCTCATTTCCCCCTTCTGATAACCCGCATCAGATTTTCTGCCACAGATTCCCTGCCTCAGATTCCCTGCCTAAGATTCCCTGCATCAGATTCCATTCATCTGATTCCCTGCCTCTGATTCCCCGCGGCTGATTCCCTGCCTCTGATTCCCAGCCTATGTTTACCCGCCTGTTTCCCCACCTCTGATTCACTACCTCATATTCGCCCCCTCAGATTCCCTGCCTCTGATTCCCTGCATCTGATTGCCCGCCTCTGATTCCCTGCCTCTGATTCCCCGCCTCTGATTCCCCGCCTCTGATTCCCCGCCTCTGATTCCCCACCTCTGATTCCCCACTTCTGATTCCCCGCCTCTGATTCCCCGCCTCTGATTCCCCGCCTCTGATTCCCCGCCTCTGATTCCCCACCTCTGATTCACTGCCTCAATTTCCGCTCAACTTTCCTGGCCTACGTTTCCCCACATATCTTTCCCCGCCTCTGAATTCCCGCCTCTGATTCCACGCCTCTGATTCCCCGCCTCTGATTCCCCGCCTCTGATTCCCAGCCTCTGATTCCCCTCCTCTGATACCCCGCTTCTGATTCCCCACCTCTGATTCCCCGCATCTGATTCCCCGCATCTGATTCCCCGCCTCTGATTCCCCGCCTCTGATTCCCCGCCTCTGATTCCCCGCCTCTGATTCCCCGCCTCTGATTCCCCGCCTATGTTTACCAGCCTCTGTTTACCCGCCTGTTTCCCCGCCTCAGATTCCCTGCCTCAGATTCCCTGCATCAGATTCCCTTCATCTGATTCCCTGCCTCTGATTCCCTGCCTCTGATTCCCCGCCTCTGATTCCCCACCTCTGATTCCCCACCTCAGATTCCCCCCTCTGATTCCCCGCCTCTGATTCCCCGCCTCTGATTCCCCGCCTCTGAATCCCCCCTCTGATTCCCCGCCTCTGATTCCCCGCCTCTGATTCCCCACATCAGATTCCCTGCCTCCGATTCCCTGCCTCAGATTCCCTGCCTCAGATTCCCTGCATCAGATTCCCTTCATCTGATTCCCTGCCTCTGATTCCCCGCCTCTGATTCCCCGCCACTGATTCGCCACCTCTGTCTCTACGCCTCTATTTTGCCTGCACTCTTTCCCCTCCACTCTTTCCGTGCCTCTCTTTCCCTCCCTCAATTTCAACAACTCTGTTTGATCTGTTCTGTGTAACTCATTTTCAACATACAAGTTCCAACCACTATGTTTCGCCCATCTCTTTCGCCGCCTCTATTTATGCACCTATGTTTACCCGCTTCTGTTTACCCGCCTGTTTCCCCACATCTCTTTCCACACCTCTGATTCCACGCCTCTGATTCGCCGCCTCTGATTGCCCCCCTCTGATTCCCTGCCTCTGATTCCCCGCCTCTGATTCGCCGCCTCTGATTCACCGCCTCCCTTTCCGCGCAACTTTCCTGGCCTACGTTTCCCCACATCTCTTTCCCCACCTCTGATTCCACGCCTCAGATTCGCCGTCTCTGATTTCCCGCCTCTGATTCCCCGCCTCTGTTTCCCCGCCTCTGATTCCCCGCCTCTGATTCCCAACTCTGATTCCCCGCCTCTGATTCCCCAGCTCTGATTCCCCGTGTTTGATTCCCTGCCTCTGATTCCCTGCCCTGATTCCCCATCTCTGTTTCACCGCCTTTGATTCGCCACCTCTGATTCCACATATCTGATTCCCCGCCTCTGTTTCCCCGACTCTGATTCCCTTCCTCTGATTCCCAACCTCTGATTCCACACCTCTGATTCCCCATATCTGATTCCCCGCCTCTATTTCCCCATATCTGAATCCCCGCCTCTGATTCCCCAACTCTGATTCCCCGCCTCTGATTCCCCAGCTCTGATTCCCCGACTCTGATTCCCGGCGTCCGATTCCCTGCCTCTGATTCCCCGCCTCTGATTCCCCATCTCTGATACCCCGCCTCTGATTCCCCGTGTCTGATTCCCTGCCTCTGATTCCCCGCCTCTGATTCCCCGCCTCTGATTCCCTGACACTGAATCCCTGCCCCTGATTCCCCACCTCTGATTCCCCATATCTGATTCCCCGCCTCTGTTTCCCCGCCTCTGATTCCCCGCCTCTGATTCCCCATATCTGATTCCCTGCCTCTGATTCCCCAACTCTGATTCCCCGCCTCTGATTCCCCAGCTCTGAATCCCCGCCTCTGATTCCCCGTGTCTGATTCACAACCTCTGATTCCCCACCTCTGATTCCCTATATTTGATTCCCCGCCTCTGTTTCCCCGCCTCTGATTCCCCGCCTCTGATTCCCCATATCTGATTCCCCGCCTCTGATTGCCCACCTCTGATTCCCTGCCTCTGATTCGCCAGCTCTGATTCCCCGCCTCTGATTCCCCGCATCTGATTCCCTGCCTCTGATTCCCCGCCTCTGATTCCCCATCTCTGATTCACCGCCTTTGATTCGCCACCTCTGATTCCCCATATCTGATTCCCCACCTCTGTTTCCCGGCCTCTGATTCCCCGCCTCTGATTCTCCATATCTCATTCAACGCCTCTGAATCCCCATCTCTGATTCCCGGACTCTGATTCCCCACCTCTGATTCCCGGCCTCTTATTCCCAGCATCTGATTCCCGGCCTCTGATTCCCGGCCTCTGATTCCCCGCTTCTGATTCTGATTCCCTGCCTCTGATTCCCCATCTCTGATTCCGCACATCTGATTCCCTGCCTCTGATTCCCCACCACTGATTCCCCATATCTGATTCCCCGCCTCTGTTTCCCCGCCTCTGATTCCCCGCCTCTGTTTCCCTATATCTAATTCCCCACCTCTGATGCCCCAACTCTGATTCCCCGCCTCTGATTCCCCAGCTCTGATTCCCCGCCTCTGATTCCCCGCATCCGATTCCCCATATCTGATTCCCCGCCTCTGTTTCACCGCCTCTGATTCCCCGCCTCTGTTTCCCCATATCTGATTCCCCGCCTCTGATTCCCAACTATGATTCCCCGCCTCTGATTCCCCAGCTCTGATTCCCTGCGTCTGATTCCCTGCGTTCTATTCCCTGCCTCTGATTCCCCGCCTGTGATTCCCCATCACTGATTCACCACCTCTGATTCCCCACCTCTGATTCCCCATATCTAATTCCCCGCCTCTGTTTGCCCGCCTCTGATTCCCCGCCTCTGTTTCCCCATATCTGATTCCCCGTCTCTGAATCCCCAACTCTGATTCCCCGCCTCTGATTCCCCATCTCTGATTCACCGCCTTTGATTCGCCACCTCTGATTCCCCATATCTGATTCCCCACCTCTGTTTCCCGGCCTCTGATTCCCCGCCTCTGATTCTCCATATCTCATTCCCCGCCTCTGAATCCCCATCTCTGATTCCCGGACTCTGATTCACCACCTCTGATTCCCGGCCTCTTATTCCCAGCATCTGATTCCCGGCCTCTGATTCCCGGCCTCTGATTCCCCGCTTCTGATTCTGATTCCCTGCCTCTGATTCCCCATCTCTGATTCCGCACATCTGATTCCCTGCCTCTGATTCCCCACCTCTGATTCCCCATATCTGATTCCCCGCCTCTGTTTCCCCGCCTCTGATTCCCCGCCTCTGTTTCCCTATATCTAATTCCCCACCTCTGATGCCCCAACTCTGATTCCCCGCCTCTGATTCCCCAGCTCTGATTCCCCGCCTTTGATTCCCCGCATCCGATTCCCCATATCTGATTCCCCGCCTCTGTTTCCCCGCCTCTGATTCCCCGCCTCTGTTTCCCCATATCTGATTCCCCGCCTCTGATTCCCAACTATGATTCCCCGCCTCTGATTCCCCAGCTCTCATTCCCTGCGTCTGATTCCCTGCGTTCTATTCCCTGCCTCTGATTCCCCGCCTGTGATTCCCCATCACTGATTCACCACCTCTGATTCCCCACCTCTGATTCCCCATATCTAATTCCCCGCCTCTGTTTGCCCGCCTCTGATTCCCCGCCTCTGTTTCCCCATATCTGATTCCCCGTCTCTGAATCCCCAACTCTGATTCCCTGCCTCTGATTCCCCAGCTCTGATTCCCCGCCTTTGATTCCCCCCGTCTGATTCCCAGCCTCTGAATCCCCGTGTCTGATTTCCTGCCTCTGATTCCCCGCCTCTGATTCCCCATCCCTGTTCCTCTGATTCCCCACATCTGATTCCCCATCTCTGATTCTGCACATCCGATTCCCTGCCTCTGATTCCCCAACTCTGATTCCCCACCTCTGATTCCCCAGCTCTGATTCCCCGCCTCAGATTCCCCGCATCTGATTCCCTGCCTCTGATTCCCCGCCTCTGATTCCCCATCTCTGATTCCCCACCTCTGATTCCCCATGTCTGATTCCCTGCCTCTGATTCCCCGCCTCTGAATCCCAGCCTCTGATTCCCCATATCTGATTCCCCGCCTCTGATTCCCTGCCTCTGATTCCCCAGCTCTGATTCCCCGCCTTTGATTCCCCCCGTCTGATTCCCAGCCTCTGAATCCCCGTGTCTGATTTCCTGCCTCTGATTCCCCGCCTCTGATTCCCCATCTCTGATTCACCGCCTCTGATTCCCCATCTCTGATTCCCCACCTCTGATTCCCCATATCTGATTCCCAGCCTCTGTTTCCCCGCCTCTGATTCCCCACCTCTGTTTCCCCATATCTGATTCCCCGCCTCTGATTCCCCAACTCTAATACCCCGCCTCTGATTCCCCAGCTCTGATTCCCCGCCTCTGATTCCCCGCATCTGATTCCCTGCCTCTGATTCCCCGCCTCTGATTCCAGGCCTCTGATTCCCAGCATCTGATTCCGGCCTCTGATTCCCGGCCTCTGATTCCCTGCTTCTGATTCTGATTCCCTGCCTCTGATTCCCCATCTCTGATTCCGCACATCTGATTCCTTGCCTCTGATTCCCCACCTCTGATTCCCCATATCTGATTCCCCGCCTGGGTTTCCCCGCCTCTGATTCCCCGCCTCTGTTTCCCAATATCTAAGTCCCCGCCTCTGATTCCCCAAATCTGATTCCCCACCTCTGATTCCCCAGCTCTGATTCCCCGCCTCTGATTCCCCGCATCTGATTCCCTGCATCTGATTCCAAGCCTCTGATTCCCTGCCTCTGATTCCCAACCTCTGATTCCCCACCTCTGATTCCCCATATCTGATTCCCCGCCTCTGTTTCCCCGCCTCGGATTCCCCGCCTCTGGTTCCCCATATCTGATTCCCGGCCTCTGATTCCCCGCCTCTGATTCCCCGCCTCTGATTCCCTGCCTCTGATTCCCCATCTCCGATTCCCCTCGTCTAATACCCCGCCTCTGATTCTCTGCCACTGATTCACCGCATCTGATTCCACGCCTCTGATTCCCCGCCTCTGATTCCCCACCTCTGATTCCCCGCCTCTGATTCCCCGCCTCTGATTCCCCGCCTATGTTTACCCGCCTCTGATTCCCCGCCTCTGATTCCACGCCTCTGATTCCCCGCCTCTGATTCCCCGCCTCTAATTCCCCGCCTCTGATACCGCACCTCTGATGTCCCACATCTGATTCCCTGCATCTGATTCCCCGCCTCAGATTCCCCGCCTCTGATTTCCCGGCTCTGATTCCCCGCCTCTGATTCCCCACCTATGTTTACCCGCCTCTGTTTACTCGCCTGTTTTCCCGCCTCTGGTTCCCCAACACAGATTCCCTGCCTCAGATTCCCTGCCTCTGATTCCCTGCCTCTGATTCCCTGCCTCTGATTCCCTGCATCTGATTGCCCGCCTCTGATTCCCCGCCTCTGATTCCCCGCCTCTGATTCCCCACCTCTGATTCCCCACTTCTGATTCCCCGCCTCTGATTCACCGCCTCTGTTTCCCCGCCTCTGATTCCCCGCCTCTGATTCCCCACTTCTGATTGCCCGCCTCTGATTCCCTGCCTCTGATTCCCCGCCTCTGATTCCCCACATCTGATTCCCCACTTCTGATTCCCCTCCTCTGATTCCCCGCCTCTGATTCCACGCCTCTGATTCCCCGCCTCTGATTCCCCGCCTCTGATTCCCCGCCTCTGATTCCCCTCATCTAATACCCCACCTCTGATTCCCCGCCTCTGATTCCCCGCATCTGATTCCCCGCCTCTGATTCCCCGCCTCTGATTCACCGCCTCTGATTCCCCGCCTCTGATTCCCTGCCTCTGATTCCCCGCCTATGTTTACCCGCCTCTGTTTACCCGCCTGTTTCCCCGCCTCTGATTCCCCACCTCAGATTCCCTACCTCAGATTCCGTGACTCTGATTCCCTGCCTCTGATTCCCTGCCTCTGATTCCCTGCATCTGAATGCCCATCTCTGATTCTCAACCTCTGATACCCCGCCTCTGATTCCCCACCTCTGATTCCCCGCTTCTGATTCCCCGCCTCTGATTCCGGGCCTCTGATTCCCCGCTTCTGATTCCCCGCCTCTGATTCCCCACCTCTGATTCACTGCCTCCCTTTCCGCTCAACTTTCCTGGCCTACGTTTCCCCACATATCTTTCCCCGCCTCTGATTCCCTGCCTCTGATTCCCCGCCTCTGATTCCCCGCCTCTGATTCCCCACCACTGTCTCTACGCCTCTCTTTTGCCTGCACTCTTTCCCCTCCACTCTTTCCGTGCCTCTCTTTCCCTCCCTCAATTTCAACAACTCTGTTTGATCTGTTCTGTGTAACTCATTTTCAACATACAAGTTCCAACCACTATGTTTCGCCCATCTCTTTCTCCGCCTCTATTTATGCACCTATGTTTATCCGCTTCTGTTTACCCGCCTGTTTCCCCACATCTCTTTCCCCACCTCTGATTCCACGCCTCTGATTCGCCGCCTCTGATTGCCCCCCTCTGATTCCCTGCCTCTGATTCCCCGCCTCTGATTCCCCGCCTCTGATTCACCGCCTCCCTTTCCGCGCATCTTTCCTGGCCTACGTTTCCCCACATCTCTTTCCCCACCTCTGATTCCACGCCTCAGAATCGCCGTCTCTGATTCCCCGCCTCTGATCCCCCCCTCTGATTCCCCGCCTCTGATTCCCCGCCTCTGATTCCCCACCTCTGATTCCCCGCCTCTGATTTCCTGCCTCTCTTTCCCTGCCTCTATTTCCGTGCCTCTTTCTCTGCATCTCGTTTCCCACATCTCATTTCCCCCTTCTGATAACCCTCATCAGATTCCCTGCCACAGATTCCCTGCCTCAGATTCCCTGCCTCAGATTCCCTGCATCAGAGTCCCTTCATCTGATTCCCTGCCTCTGATTCCCCGCCTCTGATTCCCCACCTCTGACTCCCTGCCTCAGATTCCCTGCCTCTGATTCCCTGCCTCTGATTCCCTGCCTCTGATTTCCTGCATCTGATTGCCCGCCTATGATTCTCCGCCTCTGATTCCCCGCCTCTGATTCCCCACCTCTCATTCTCCGCCTCTGATTCCACGCCTCTGATTCCCCGCATCTGATTCCCTGCCTCTGATAACCTGCCTCTGATTCCCTGCCTCTGATTCCCTGCCTCTGAGTCCCCACCTCTGATTCCCCGCGTCCGATTCCGCACCCATGTTTCACCGCCTCTGTTGCTATGCTTCTGATTTCCCGGCTCAGATTCACCGGCTCTGATTCCGCACCTCTGATTCCACGCCTCTCTTTCTGTGTCTCTGATTCCCCGCCTCTGATTCCACGCCTCTGATTACCCGCCTCTGATACCCTGCCTCTCTTTCCCTGCCTCTATTTCTGTGCCTCTTTCTCTGCATCTCGTTTCCCACATCTCATTTCCCCCTTCTGATAACCCGCATCAGATTTTCTGCCACAGATTCCCTGCCTCAGATTCCCTGCCTAAGATTCCCTGCATCAGATTCCCTTCATCTGATTCCCTGCCTCTGATTCCCCGCGGCTGATTCCCTGCCTCTGATTCCCAGCCTATGTTTACCCGCCTGTTTCCCCGCCTCTGATTCACTACCTCATATTCGCCCCCTCAGATTCCCTGCCTCTGATTCCCTGCATCTGATTGCCCGCCTCTGATTCCCTGCCTCTGATTCCCCGCCTCTGATTCCCCGCCTCTGATTCCCCGCCTCTGATTCCCCACCTCTGATTCCCCACTTCTGATTCCCCGCCTCTGATTCCCCGCCTCTGATTCCCCGCCTCTGATTCCCCGCCTCTGATTCCCCACCTCTGATTCACTGCCTCAATTTCCGCTCAACTTTCCTGGCCTACGTTTCCCCACATATCTTTCCCCGCCTCTGAATTCCCGCCTCTGATTCCACGCCTCTGATTCCCCGCCTCTGATTCCCCGCCTCTGATTCCCAGCCTCTGATTCCCCTCCTCTGATACCCCGCTTCTGATTCCCCACCTCTGATTCCCCGCATCTGATTCCCCGCATCTGATTCCCCGCCTCTGATTCCCCGCCTCTGATTCCCCGCCTCTGATTCCCCGCCTCTGATTCCCCGCCTCTGATTCCCCGCCTATGTTTACCAGCCTCTGTTTACCCGCCTGTTTCCCCGCCTCAGATTCCCTGCCTCAGATTCCCTGCATCAGATTCCCTTCATCTGATTCCCTGCCTCTGATTCCCTGCCTCTGATTCCCCACCTCAGATTCCCCCCTCTGATTCCCCGCCTCTGATTCCCCGCCTCTGATTCCCCGCCTCTGAATCCCCCCTCTGATTCCCCGCCTCTGATTCCCCGCCTCTGATTCCCCACATCAGATTCCCTGCCTCCGATTCCCTGCCTCAGATTCCCTGCCTCAGATTCCCTGCATCAGATTCCCTTCATCTGATTCCCTGCCTCTGATTCCCCGCCTCTGATTCCCCGCCACTGATTCGCCACCTCTGTCTCTACGCCTCTATTTTGCCTGCACTCTTTCCCCTCCACTCTTTCCGTGCCTCTCTTTCCATCCCTCAATTTCAACAACTCTGTTTGATCTGTTCTGTGTAACTCATTTTCAACATACAAGTTCCAACCACTATGTTTCGCCCATCTCTTTCGCCGCCTCTATTTATGCACCTATGTTTACCCGCTTCTGTTTACCCGCCTGTTTCCCCACATCTCTTTCCACACCTCTGATTCCACGCCTCTGATTCGCCGCCTCTGATTGCCCCCCTCTGATTCCCTGCCTCTGATTCCCCGCCTCTGATTCGCCGCCTCTGATTCACCGCCTCCCTTTCCGCGCAACTTTCCTGGCCTACGTTTCCCCACATCTCTTTCCCCACCTCTGATTCCACGCCTCAGATTCGCCGTCTCTGATTCCCTGCCTCTGATTCCCCAGCTCTGATTCCCCGCCTTTGATTCCCCCCGTCTGATTCCCAGCCTCTGAATCCCCGTGTCTGATTTCCTGCCTCTGATTCCCCGCCTCTGATTCCCCATCCCTGTTCCTCTGATTCCCCACATCTGATTCCCCATCTCTGATTCTGCACATCCGATTCCCTGCCTCTGATTCCCCAACTCTGATTCCCCACCTCTGATTCCCCAGCTCTGATTCCCCGCCTCAGATTCCCCGCATCTGATTCCCTGCCTCTGATTCCCCGCCTCTGATTCCCCATCTCTGATTCCCCACCTCTGATTCCCCATGTCTGATTCCCTGCCTCTGATTCCCCGCCTCTGAATCCCAGCCTCTGATTCCCCATATCTGATTCCCCGCCTCTGATTCCCTGCCTCTGATTCCCCAGCTCTGATTCCCCGCCTTTGATTCCCCCCGTCTGATTCCCAGCCTCTGAATCCCCGTGTCTGATTTCCTGCCTCTGATTCCCCGCCTCTGATTCCCCATCTCTGATTCACCGCCTCTGATTCCCCATCTCTGATTCCCCACCTCTGATTCCCCATATCTGATTCCCTGCCTCTGTTTCCCCGCCTCTGATTCCCCACCTCTGTTTCCCCATATCTGATTCCCCGCCTCTGATTCCCCAACTCTAATACCCCGCCTCTGATTCCCCAGCTCTGATTCCCCGCCTCTGATTCCCCACATCTGATTCCCTGCCTCTGATTCCCCGCCTCTGATTCCAGGCCTCTGATTCCCAGCATCTGATTCCGGCCTCTGATTCCCGGCCTCTGATTCCCTGCTTCTGATTCTGATTCCCTGCCTCTGATTCCCCATCTCTGATTCCGCACATCTGATTCCTTGCCTCTGATTCCCCACCTCTGATTCCCCATATCTGATTCCCCGCCTGGGTTTCCCCGCCTCTGATTCCCCGCCTCTGTTTCCCAATATCTAAGTCCCCGCCTCTGATTCCCCAAATCTGATTCCCCACCTCTGGTTCCCCAGCTCTGATTCCCCGCCTCTGATTCCCCGCATCTGATTCCCTGCATCTGATTCCAAGCCTCTGATTCCCTGCCTCTGATTCCCAACCTCTGATTCCCCACCTCTGATTCCCCATATCTGATTCCCCGCCTCTGTTTCCCCGCCTCGGATTCCCCGCCTCTGGTTCCCCATATCTGATTCCCGGCCTCTGATTCCCCGCCTCTGATTCCCCGCCTCTGATTCCCTGCCTCTGATTCCCCATCTCCGATTCCCCTCGTCTAATACCCCGCCTCTGATTCTCCGCCACTGATTCACCGCATCTGATTCCACGCCTCTGATTCCCCGCCTCTGATTCCCCACCTCTGATTCCCCGCCTCTGATTCCCCGCCTCTGATTCCCCGCCTATGTTTACCCGCCTCTGATTCCCCGCCTCTGATTCCACGCCTCTGATTCCCCGCCTCTGATTCCCCGCCTCTAATTCCCCGCCTCTGATACCGCACCTCTGATGTCCCGCATCTGATTCCCTGCATCTGATTCCCCGCCTCAGATTCCCCGCCTCTGATTTCCCGGCTCTGATTCCCCGCCTCTGATTCCCCACCTATGTTTACCCGCCTCTGTTTACTCGCCTGTTTTCCCGCCTCTGGTTCCCCAACACAGATTCCCTGCCTCAGATTCCCTGCCTCTGATTCCCTGCCTCTGATTCCCTGCCTCTGATTCCCTGCATCTGATTGCCCGCCTCTGATTCCCCGCCTCTGATTCCCCGCCTCTGATTCCCCACCTCTGATTCCCCACTTCTGATTCCCCGCCTCTGATTCACCGCCTCTGTTTCCCCGCCTCTGATTCCCCGCCTCTGATTCCCCACTTCTGATTGCCCGCCTCTGATTCCCTGCCTCTGATTCCCCGCCTCTGATTCCCCACATCTGATTCCCCACTTCTGATTCCCCTCCTCTGATTCCCCGCCTCTGATTCCACGCCTCTGATTCCCCGCCTCTGATTCCCCGCCTCTGATTCCCCGCCTCTGATTCCCCTCATCTAATACCCCACCTCTGATTCCCCGCCTCTGATTCCCCGCATCTGATTCCCCGCCTCTGATTCCCCGCCTCTGATTCACCGCCTCTGATTCCCCGCCTCTGATTCCCTGCCTCTGATTCCCCGCCTATGTTTACCCGCCTCTGTTTACCCGCCTGTTTCCCCGCCTCTGATTCCCCACCTCAGATTCCCTACCTCAGATTCCGTGACTCTGATTCCCTGCCTCTGATTCCCTGCCTCTGATTCCCTGCATCTGAATACCTATCTCTGATTCTCAACCTCTGATACCCCGCCTCTGATTCCCCACCTCTGATTCCCCGCTTCTGATTCCCCGCCTCTGATTCCGGGCCTCTGATTCCCCGCCTCTGATTCCCCGCCTCTGATTCCCCACCTCTGATTCACTGCCTCCCTTTCCGCTCAACTTTCCTGGCCTACGTTTCCCCACATATCTTTCCCCGCCTCTGATTCCCTGCCTCTGATTCCCCGCCTCTGATTCCCCGCCTCTGATTCCCCACCACTGTCTCTACGCCTCTCTTTTGCCTGCACTCTTTCCCCTCCACTCTTTCCGTGCCTCTCTTTCCCTCCCTCAATTTCAACAACTCTGTTTGATCTGTTCTGTGTAACTCATTTTCAACATACAAGTTCCAACCACTATGTTTCGCCCATCTCTTTCTCCGCCTCTATTTATGCACCTATGTTTACCCGCTTCTGTTTACCCGCCTGTTTCCCCACATCTCTTTCCCCACCTCTGATTCCACGCCTCTGATTCGCCGCCTCTGATTGCCCCCCTCTGATTCCCTGCCTCTGATTCCCCGCCTCTGATTCCCCGCCTCTGATTCACCGCCTCCCTTTCCGCGCATCTTTCCTGGCCTACGTTTCCCCACATCTCTTTCCCCACCTCTGATTCCACGCCTCAGAATCGCCGTCTCTGATTTCCCGCCTCTGATTCCCTGCCTCTGATTCCCCGCCTCTGATTCCCCGCCTCTGATCCCCCCCTCTGATTCCCCGCCTCTGATTCCCCGCCTCTGATTCCCCACCTCTGATTCCCCGCCTCTGATTTCCTGCCTCTCTTTCCCTGCCTCTATTTCCGTGCCTCTTTCTCTGCATCTCGTTTCCCACATCTCATTTCCCCCTTCTGATAACCCTCATCAGATTCCCTGCCACAGATTCCCTGCCTCAGATTCCCTGCCTCAGATTCCCTGCATCGGAGTCCCTTCATCTGATTCCCTGCCTCTGATTCCCCGCCTCTGATTCCCCACCTCTGACTCCCTGCCTCAGATTCCCTGCCTCTGATTCCCTGCCTCTGATTCCCTGCCTCTGATTTCCTGCATCTGATTGCCCGCCTATGATTCTCCGCCTCTGATTCCCCGCCTCTGATTCCCCACCTCTCATTCTCCGCCTCTGATTCCACGCCTCTGATTCCCCGCATCTGATTCCCTGCCTCTGATAACCTGCCTCTGATTCCCTGCCTCTGATTCCCTGCCTCTGAGTCCCCACCTCTGATTCCCCGCGTCCGATTCCGCACCCATGTTTCACCGCCTCTGTTGCTATGCTTCTGATTTCCCGGCTCAGATTCACCGGCTCTGATTCCGCACCTCTGATTCCACGCCTCTCTTTCTGTGTCTCTGATTCCCCGCCTCTGATTCCACGCCTCTGATTACCCGCCTCTGATACCCTGCCTCTCTTTCCCTGCCTCTATTTCCGTGCCTCTTTCTCTGCATCTCGTTTCCCACATCTCATTTCCCCCTTCTGATAACCCGCATCAGATTTTCTGCCACAGATTCCCTGCCTCAGATTCCCTGCCTAAGATTCCCTGCATCAGATTCCCTTCATCTGATTCCCTGCCTCTGATTCCCCGCGGCTGATTCCCTGCCTCTGATTCCCAGCCTATGTTTACCCGCCTGTTTCCCCGCCTCTGATTCACTACCTCATATTCGCCCCCTCAGATTCCCTGCCTCTGATTCCCTGCATCTGATTGCCCGCCTCTGATTCCCTGCCTCTGATTCCCCGCCTCTGATTCCCCGCCTCTGATTCCCCGCCTCTGATTCCCCACCTCTGATTCCCCACTTCTGATTCCCCGCCTCTGATTCCCCGCCTCTGATTCCCCGCCTCTGATTCCCCGCCTCTGATTCCCCACCTCTGATTCACTGCCTCAATTTCCGCTCAACTTTCCTGGCCTACGTTTCCCCACATATCTTTCCCCGCCTCTGAATTCCCGCCTCTGATTCCACGCCTCTGATTCCCCGCCTCTGATTCCCCGCCTCTGATTCCCAGCCTCTGATTCCCCTCCTCTGATACCCCGCTTCTGATTCCCCACCTCTGATTCCCCGCATCTGATTCCCCGCATCTGATTCCCCGCCTCTGATTCCCCGCCTCTGATTCCCCGCCTCTGATTCCCCGCCTCTGATTCCCCGCCTCTGATTCCCCGCCTATGTTTACCAGCCTCTGTTTACCCGCCTGTTTCCCCGCCTCAGATTCCCTGCCTCAGATTCCCTGCATCAGATTCCCTTCATCTGATTCCCTGCCTCTGATTCCCTGCCTCTGATTCCCCGCCTCTGATTCCCCACCTCTGATTCCCCACCTCATATTCCCCCCTCTGATTCCCCGCCTCTGATTCCCCGCCTCTGATTCCCCGCCTCTGAATCCCCCCTCTGATTCCCCGCCTCTGATTCCCCGCCTCTGATTCCCCACATCAGATTCCCTGCCTCCGATTCCCTGCCTCAGATTCCCTGCCTCAGATTCCCTGCATCAGATTCCCTTCATCTGATTCCCTGCCTCTGATTCCCCGCCTCTGATTCCCCGCCACTGATTCGCCACCTCTGTCTCTACGCCTCTATTTTGCCTGCACTCTTTCCCCTCCACTCTTTCCGTGCCTCTCTTTCCCTCCCTCAATTTCAACAACTCTGTTTGATCTGTTCTGTGTAACTCATTTTCAACATACAAGTTCCAACCACTATGTTTCGCCCATCTCTTTCGCCGCCTCTATTTATGCACCTATGTTTACCCGCTTCTGTTTACCCGCCTGTTTCCCCACATCTCTTTCCACACCTCTGATTCCACGCCTCTGATTCGCCGCCTCTGATTGCCCCCCTCTGATTCCCTGCCTCTGATTCCCCGCCTCTGATTCGCCGCCTCTGATTCACCGCCTCCCTTTCCGCGCAACTTTCCTGGCCTACGTTTCCCCACATCTCTTTCCCCACCTCTGATTCCACGCCTCAGATTCGCCGTCTCTGATTTCCCGCCTCTGATTCCCCGCCTCTGTTTCCCCGCCTCTGATTCCCCGCCTCTGATTCCCAACTCTGATTCCCCGCCTCTGATTCCCCAGCTCTGATTCCCCGTGTTTGATTCCCTGCCTCTGATTCCCTGCCCTGATTCCCCATCTCTGTTTCACCGCCTTTGATTCGCCACCTCTGATTCCACATATCTGATTCCCCGCCTCTGTTTCCCCGACTCTGATTCCCTTCCTCTGATTCCCAACCTCTGATTCCACACCTCTGATTCCCCATATCTGATTCCCCGCCTCTATTTCCCCATATCTGAATCCCCGCCTCTGATTCCCCAACTCTGATTCCCCGCCTCTGATTCCCCAGCTCTGATTCCCCGACTCTGATTCCCGGCGTCCGATTCCCTGCCTCTGATTGCCCGCCTCTGATTCCCCATCTCTGATACCCCGCCTCTGATTCCCCGTGTCTGATTCCCTGCCTCTGATTCCCCGCCTCTGATTCCCCGCCTCTGATTCCCTGACACTGAATCCCTGCCCCTGATTCCCCACCTCTGATTCCCCATATCTGATTCCCCGCCTCTGTTTCCCCACCTCTGATTCCCCGCCTCTGATTCCCCATATCTGATTCCCTGCCTCTGATTCCCCAACTCTGATTCCCCGCCTCTGATTCCCCAGCTCTGAATCCCCGCCTCTGATTCCCCGTGTCTGATTCCCTGCCTCTGATTCCCCGCCTTGATTCCCCATCTCTGATTCACAACCTCTGATTCCCCACCTCTGATTCCCTATATTTGATTCCCCGCCTCTGTTTCCCCGCCTCTGATTCCCCGCCTCTGATTCCCCATATCTGATTCCCCGCCTCTGATTGCCCTCCTCTGATTCCCTGCCTCTGATTCGCCAGCTCTGATTCCCCGCCTCTGATTCCCCGCATCTGATTCCCTGCCTCTGATTCCCCGCCTCTGATTCCCCATCTCTGATTCACCGCCTTTGATTCGCCACCTCTGATTCCCCATATCTGATTCCCCACCTCTGTTTCCCGGCCTCTGATTCCCCGCCTCTGATTCTCCATATCTCATTCCCCGCCTCTGAATCCCCATCTCTGATTCCCGGACTCTGATTCCCCACCTCTGATTCCCGGCCTCTTATTCCCAGCATCTGATTCCCGGCCTCTGATTCCCGGCCTCTGATTCCCCGCTTCTGATTCTGATTCCCTGCCTCTGATTCCCCATCTCTGATTCCGCACATCTGGTTCCCTGCCTCTGATTCCCCACCACTGATTCCGCATATCTGATTCCCCGCCTCTGTTTCCCCGCCTCTGATTCCCCGCCTCTGTTTCCCTATATCTAATTCCCCACCTCTGATGCCCCAACTCTGATTCCCCGCCTCTGATTCCCCAGCTCTGATTCCCCGCCTCTGATTCCCCGCATCCGATTCCCCATATCTGATTCCCCGCCTCTGTTTCCCCGCCTCTGATTCCCCGCCTCTGTTTCCCCATATCTGATTCCCCGCCTCTGATTCCCAACTATGATTCCCCGCCTCTGATTCCCCAGCTCTGATTCCCTGCGTCTGATTCCCTGCTTTCTATTCCCTGCCTCTGATTCCCCGCCTGTGATTCCCCATCACTGATTCACCACCTCTGATTCCCCACCTCTCATTCCCCATATCTAATTCCCCGCCTCTGTTTGCCCGCCTCTGATTCCCCGCCTCTGTTTCCCCATATCTGATTCCCCGTCTCTGAATCCCCAACTGTGATTCCCTGCCTCTGATTCCCCAGCTCTGACTCCCCGCCTTTGATTCCCCCCGTCTGATTCCCAGCCTCTGAATCCCCGTGTCTGATTTCCTGCCTCTGATTCCCCGCCTCTGATTCCCCATCCCTGTTCCTCTGATTCCCCGCCTCTGATTCCCCGCCTATGTTTACCAGCCTCTGTTTACCCGCCTGTTTCCCCGCCTCAGATTCCCTGCCTCAGATTCCCTGCATCAGATTCCCTTCATCTGATTCCCTGCCTCTGATTCCCTGCCTCTGATTCCCCGCCTCTGATTCCCCACCTCTGATTCCCCACCTCAGATTCCCCCCTCTGATTCCCCGCCTCTGATTCCCCGCCTCTGATTCCCCGCCTCTGAATCCCCCCTCTGATTCCCCGCCTCTGATTCCCCGCCTCTGATTCCCCACATCAGATTCCCTGCCTCCGATTCCCTGCCTCAGATTCCCTGCCTCAGATTCCCTGCATCAGATTCCCTTCATCTGATTCCCTGCCTCTGATTCCCCGCCTCTGATTCCCCGCCACTGATTCGCCACCTCTGTCTCTACGCCTCTATTTTGCCTGCACTCTTTCCCCTCCACTCTTTCCGTGCCTCTCTTTCCCTCCCTCAATTTCAACAACTCTGTTTGATCTGTTCTGTGTAACTCATTTTCAACATACAAGTTCCAACCACTATGTTTCGCCCATCTCTTTCGCCGCCTCTATTTATGCACCTATGTTTACCCGCTTCTGTTTACCCGCCTGTTTCCCCACATCTCTTTCCACACCTCTGATTCCACGCCTCTGATTCGCCGCCTCTGATTGCCCCCCTCTGATTCCCTGCCTCTGATTCCCCGCCTCTGATTCGCCGCCTCTGATTCACCGCCTCCCTTTCCGCGCAACTTTCCTGGCCTACGTTTCCCCACATCTCTTTCCCCACCTCTGATTCCACGCCTCAGATTCGCCGTCTCTGATTTCCCGCCTCTGATTCCCCGCCTCTGTTTCCCCGCCTCTGATTCCCCGCCTCTGATTCCCAACTCTGATTCCCCGCCTCTGATTCCCCAGCTCTGATTCCCCGTGTTTGATTCCCTGCCTCTGATTCCCTGCCCTGATTCCCCATCTCTGTTTCACCGCCTTTGATTCGCCACCTCTGATTCCACATATCTGATTCCCCGCCTCTGTTTCCCCGACTCTGATTCCCTTCCTCTGATTCCCAACCTCTGATTCCACACCTCTGATTCCCCATATCTGATTCCCCGCCTCTATTTCCCCATATCTGAATCCCCGCCTCTGATTCCCCAACTCTGATTCCCCGCCTCTGATTCCCCAGCTCTGATTCCCCGACTCTGATTCCCGGCGTCCGATTCCCTGCCTCTGATTCCCCGCCTCTGATTCCCCATCTCTGATACCCCGCCTCTGATTCCCCGTGTCTGATTCCCTGCCTCTGATTCCCCGCCTCTGATTCCCCGCCTCTGATTCCCTGACACTGAATCCCTGCCCCTGATTCCCCACCTCTGATTCCCCATATCTGATTCCCCGCCTCTGTTTCCCCGCCTCTGATTCCCCGCCTCTGATTCCCCATATCTGATTCCCTGCCTCTGATTCCCCAACTCTGATTCCCCGCCTCTGATTCCCCAGCTCTGAATCCCCGCCTCTGATTCCCCGTGTCTGATTCCCTGCCTCTGATTCCCCGCCTTGATTCCCCATCTCTGATTCACAACCTCTGATTCCCCACCTCTGATTCCCTATATTTGATTCCCCGCCTCTGTTTCCCCGCCTCTGATTCCCCGCCTCTGATTCCCCATATCTGATTCCCCGCCTCTGATTGCCCACCTCTGATTCCCTGCCTCTGATTCGCCAGCTCTGATTCCCCGCCTCTGATTCCCCGCATCTGATTCCCTGCCTCTGATTCCCCGCCTCTGATTCCCCATCTCTGATTAACCGCCTTTGATTCGCCACCTCTGATTCCCCATATCTGATTCCCCACCTCTGTTTCCCGGCCTCTGATTCCCCGCCTCTGATTCTCCATATCTCATTCAACGCCTCTGAATCCCCATCTCTGATTCCCGGACTCTGATTCCCCACCTCTGATTCCCGGCCTCTTATTCCCAGCATCTGATTCCCGGCCTCTGATTCCCGGCCTCTGATTCCCCGCTTCTGATTCTGATTCCCTGCCTCTGATTCCCCATCTCTGATTCCGCACATCTGATTCCCTGCCTCTGATTCCCCACCACTGATTCCCCATATCTGATTCCCCGCCTCTGTTTCCCCGCCTCTGATTCCCCGCCTCTGTTTCCCTATATCTAATTCCCCACCTCTGATGCCCCAACTCTGATTCCCCGCCTCTGATTCCCCAGCTCTGATTCCCCGCCTCTGATTCCCCGCATCCGATTCCCCATATCTGATTCCCCGCCTCTGTTTCCCCGCCTCTGATTCCCCGCCTCTGTTTCCCCATATCTGATTCCCCGCCTCTGATTCCCAACTATGATTCCCCGCCTCTGATTCCCCAGCTCTGATTCCCTGCGTCTGATTCCCTGCGTTCTATTCCCTGCCTCTGATTCCCCGCCTGTGATTCCCCATCACTGATTCACCACCTCTGATTCCCCACCTCTGATTCCCCATATCTAATTCCCCGCCTCTGTTTGCCCGCCTCTGATTCCCCGCCTCTGTTTCCCCATATCTGATTCCCCGTCTCTGAATCCCCAACTCTGATTCCCCGCCTCTGATTCCCCATCTCTGATTCACCGCCTTTGATTCGCCACCTCTGATTCCCCATATCTGATTCCCCACCTCTGTTTCCCGGCCTCTGATTCCCCGCCTCTGATTCTCCATATCTCATTCCCCGCCTCTGAATCCCCATCTCTGATTCCCGGACTCTGATTCACCACCTCTGATTCCCGGCCTCTTATTCCCAGCATCTGATTCCCGGCCTCTGATTCCCGGCCTCTGATTCCCCGCTTCTGATTCTGATTCCCTGCCTCTGATTCCCCATCTCTGATTCCGCACATCTGATTCCCTGCCTCTGATTCCCCACCTCTGATTCCCCATATCTGATTCCCCGCCTCTGTTTCCCCGCCTCTGATTCCCCGCCTCTGTTTCCCTATATCTAATTCCCCACCTCTGATGCCCCAACTCTGATTCCCCGCCTCTGATTCCCCAGCTCTGATTCCCCGCCTTTGATTCCCCGCATCCGATTCCCCATATCTGATTCCCCGCCTCTGTTTCCCCGCCTCTGATTCCCCGCCTCTGTTTCCCCATATCTGATTCCCCGCCTCTGATTCCCAACTATGATTCCCCGCCTCTGATTCCCCAGCTCTCATTCCCTGCGTCTGATTCCCTGCGTTCTATTCCCTGCCTCTGATTCCCCGCCTGTGATTCCCCATCACTGATTCACCACCTCTGATTCCCCACCTCTGATTCCCCATATCTAATTCCCCGCCTCTGTTTGCCCGCCTCTGATTCCCCGCCTCTGTTTCCCCATATCTGATTCCCCGTCTCTGAATCCCCAACTCTGATTCCCTGCCTCTGATTCCCCAGCTCTGATTCCCCGCCTTTGATTCCCCCCGTCTGATTCCCAGCCTCTGAATCCCCGTGTCTGATTTCCTGCCTCTGATTCCCCGCCTCTGATTCCCCATCCCTGTTCCTCTGATTCCCCACATCTGATTCCCCATCTCTGATTCTGCACATCCGATTCCCTGCCTCTGATTCCCCAACTCTGATTCCCCACCTCTGATTCCCCAGCTCTGATTCCCCGCCTCAGATTCCCCGCATCTGATTCCCTGCCTCTGATTCCCCGCCTCTGATTCCCCATCTCTGATTCCCCACCTCTGATTCCCCATGTCTGATTCCCTGCCTCTGATTCCCCGCCTCTGAATCCCAGCCTCTGATTCCCCATATCTGATTCCCCGCCTCTGATTCCCTGCCTCTGATTCCCCAGCTCTGATTCCCCGCCTTTGATTCCCCCCGTCTGATTCCCAGCCTCTGAATCCCCGTGTCTGATTTCCTGCCTCTGATTCCCCGCCTCTGATTCCCCATCTCTGATTCACCGCCTCTGATTCCCCATCTCTGATTCCCCACCTCTGATTCCCCATATCTGATTCCCAGCCTCTGTTTCCCCGCCTCTGATTCCCCACCTCTGTTTCCCCATATCTGATTCCCCGCCTCTGATTCCCCAACTCTAATACCCCGCCTCTGATTCCCCAGCTCTGATTCCCCGCCTCTGATTCCCCGCATCTGATTCCCTGCCTCTGATTCCCCGCCTCTGATTCCAGGCCTCTGATTCCCAGCATCTGATTCCGGCCTCTGATTCCCGGCCTCTGATTCCCTGCTTCTGATTCTGATTCCCTGCCTCTGATTCCCCATCTCTGATTCCGCACATCTGATTCCTTGCCTCTGATTCCCCACCTCTGATTCCCCATATCTGATTCCCCGCCTGGGTTTCCCCGCCTCTGATTCCCCGCCTCTGTTTCCCAATATCTAAGTCCCCGCCTCTGATTCCCCAAATCTGATTCCCCACCTCTGATTCCCCAGCTCTGATTCCCCGCCTCTGATTCCCCGCATCTGATTCCCTGCATCTGATTCCAAGCCTCTGATTCCCTGCCTCTGATTCCCAACCTCTGATTCCCCACCTCTGATTCCCCATATCTGATTCCCCGCCTCTGTTTCCCCGCCTCGGATTCCCCGCCTCTGGTTCCCCATATCTGATTCCCGGCCTCTGATTCCCCGCCTCTGATTCCCCGCCTCTGATTCCCTGCCTCTGATTCCCCATCTCCGATTCCCCTCGTCTAATACCCCGCCTCTGATTCTCCGCCACTGATTCACCGCATCTGATTCCACGCCTCTGATTCCCCGCCTCTGATTCCCCACCTCTGATTCCCCGCCTCTGATTCCCCGCCTCTGATTCCCCGCCTATGTTTACCCGCCTCTGATTCCCCGCCTCTGATTCCACGCCTCTGATTCCCCGCCTCTGATTCCCCGCCTCTAATTCCCCGCCTCTGATACCGCACCTCTGATGTCCCGCATCTGATTCCCTGCATCTGATTCCCCGCCTCAGATTCCCCGCCTCTGATTTCCCGGCTCTGATTCCCCGCCTCTGATTCCCCACCTATGTTTACCCGCCTCTGTTTACTCGCCTGTTTTCCCGCCTCTGGTTCCCCAACACAGATTCCCTGCCTCAGATTCCCTGCCTCTGATTCCCTGCCTCTGATTCCCTGCCTCTGATTCCCTGCATCTGATTGCCCGCCTCTGATTCCCCGCCTCTGATTCCCCGCCTCTGATTCCCCACCTCTGATTCCCCACTTCTGATTCCCCGCCTCTGATTCACCGCCTCTGTTTCCCCGCCTCTGATTCCCCGCCTCTGATTCCCCACTTCTGATTGCCCGCCTCTGATTCCCTGCCTCTGATTCCCCGCCTCTGATTCCCCACATCTGATTCCCCACTTCTGATTCCCCTCCTCTGATTCCCCGCCTCTGATTCCACGCCTCTGATTCCCCGCCTCTGATTCCCCGCCTCTGATTCCCCGCCTCTGATTCCCCTCATCTAATACCCCACCTCTGATTCCCCGCCTCTGATTCCCCGCATCTGATTCCCCGCCTCTGATTCCCCGCCTCTGATTCACCGCCTCTGATTCCCCGCCTCTGATTCCCTGCCTCTGATTCCCCGCCTATGTTTACCCGCCTCTGTTTACCCGCCTGTTTCCCCGCCTCTGATTCCCCACCTCAGATTCCCTACCTCAGATTCCGTGACTCTGATTCCCTGCCTCTGATTCCCTGCCTCTGATTCCCTGCATCTGAATGCCCATCTCTGATTCTCAACCTCTGATACCCCGCCTCTGATTCCCCACCTCTGATTCCCCGCTTCTGATTCCCCGCCTCTGATTCCGGGCCTCTGATTCCCCGCTTCTGATTCCCCGCCTCTGATTCCCCACCTCTGATTCACTGCCTCCCTTTCCGCTCAACTTTCCTGGCCTACGTTTCCCCACATATCTTTCCCCGCCTCTGATTCCCTGCCTCTGATTCCCCGCCTCTGATTCCCCGCCTCTGATTCCCCACCACTGTCTCTACGCCTCTCTTTTGCCTGCACTCTTTCCCCTCCACTCTTTCCGTGCCTCTCTTTCCCTCCCTCAATTTCAACAACTCTGTTTGATCTGTTCTGTGTAACTCATTTTCAACATACAAGTTCCAACCACTATGTTTCGCCCATCTCTTTCTCCGCCTCTATTTATGCACCTATGTTTACCCGCTTCTGTTTACCCGCCTGTTTCCCCACATCTCTTTCCCCACCTCTGATTCCACGCCTCTGATTCGCCGCCTCTGATTGCCCCCCTCTGATTCCCTGCCTCTGATTCCCCGCCTCTGATTCCCCGCCTCTGATTCACCGCCTCCCTTTCCGCGCATCTTTCCTGGCCTACGTTTCCCCACATCTCTTTCCCCACCTCTGATTCCACGCCTCAGAATCGCCGTCTCTGATTCCCCGCCTCTGATCCCCCCCTCTGATTCCCCGCCTCTGATTCCCCGCCTCTGATTCCCCACCTCTGATTCCCCGCCTCTGATTTCCTGCCTCTATTTCCCTGCCTCTATTTCCGTGCCTCTTTCTCTGCATCTCGTTTCCCACATCTCATTTCCCCCTTCTGATAACCCTCATCAGATTCCCTGCCACAGATTCCCTGCCTCAGATTCCCTGCCTCAGATTCCCTGCATCAGAGTCCCTTCATCTGATTCCCTGCCTCTGATTCCCCGCCTCTGATTCCCCACCTCTGACTCCCTGCCTCAGATTCCCTGCCTCTGATTCCCTGCCTCTGATTCCCTGCCTCTGATTTCCTGCATCTGATTGCCCGCCTATGATTCTCCGCCTCTGATTCCCCGCCTCTGATTCCCCACCTCTCATTCTCCGCCTCTGATTCCACGCCTCTGATTCCCCGCATCTGATTCCCTGCCTCTGATAACCTGCCTCTGATTCCCTGCCTCTGATTCCCTGCCTCTGAGTTCCCACCTCTGATTCCCCGCGTCCGATTCCGCACCCATGTTTCACCGCCTCTGTTGCTATGCTTCTGATTTCCCGGCTCAGATTCACCGGCTCTGATTCCGCACCTCTGATTCCACGCCTCTCTTTCTGTGTCTCTGATACCCGCCTCTGATTCCACGCCTCTGATTACCCGCCTCTGATACCCTGCCTCTCTTTCCCTGCCTCTATTTCCGTGCCTCTTTCTCTGCATCTCGTTTCCCACATCTCATTTCCCCCTTCTGATAACCCGCATCAGATTTTCTGCCACAGATTCCCTGCCTCAGATTCCCTGCCTAAGATTCCCTGCATCAGATTCCCTTCATCTGATTCCCTGCCTCTGATTCCCCGCGGCTGATTCCCTGCCTCTGATTCCCAGCCTATGTTTACCCGCCTGTTTCCCCGCCTCTGATTCACTACCTCATATTCGCCCCCTCAGATTCCCTGCCTCTGATTCCCTGCATCTGATTGCCCGCCTCTGATTCCCTGCCTCTGATTCCCCGCCTCTGATTCCCCGCCTCTGATTCCCCGCCTCTGATTCCCCACCTCTGATTCCCCACTTCTGATTCCCCGCCTCTGATTCCCCGCCTCTGATTCCCCGCCTCTGATTCCCCGCCTCTGATTCCCCACCTCTGATTCACTGCCTCAATTTCCGCTCAACTTTCCTGGCCTACGTTTCCCCACATATCTTTCCCCGCCTCTGAATTCCCGCCTCTGATTCCACGCCTCTGATTCCCCGCCTCTGATTCCCCGCCTCTGATTCCCAGCCTCTGATTCCCCTCCTCTGATACCCCGCTTCTGATTCCCCACCTCTGATTCCCCGCATCTGATTCCCCGCATCTGATTCCCCGCCTCTGATTCCCCGCCTCTGATTCCCCGCCTCTGATTCCCCGCCTCTGATTCCCCGCCTCTGATTCCCCGCCTATGTTTACCAGCCTCTGTTTACCCGCCTGTTTCCCCGCCTCAGATTCCCTGCCTCAGATTCCCTGCATCAGATTCCCTTCATCTGATTCCCTGCCTCTGATTCCCTGCCTCTGATTCCCCGCCTCTGATTCCCCACCTCTGATTCCCCACCTCAGATTCCCCCCTCTGATTCCCCGCCTCTGATTCCCCGCCTCTGATTCCCCGCCTCTGAATCCCCCCTCTGATTCCCCGCCTCTGATTCCCCGCCTCTGATTCCCCACATCAGATTCCCTGCCTCCGATTCCCTGCCTCAGATTCCCTGCCTCAGATTCCCTGCATCAGATTCCCTTCATCTGATTCCCTGCCTCTGATTCCCCGCCTCTGATTCCCCGCCACTGATTCGCCACCTCTGTCTCTACGCCTCTATTTTGCCTGCACTCTTTCCCCTCCACTCTTTCCGTGCCTCTCTTTCCATCCCTCAATTTCAACAACTCTGTTTGATCTGTTCTGTGTAACTCATTTTCAACATACAAGTTCCAACCACTATGTTTCGCCCATCTCTTTCGCCGCCTCTATTTATGCACCTATGTTTACCCGCTTCTGTTTACCCGCCTGTTTCCCCACATCTCTTTCCACACCTCTGATTCCACGCCTCTGATTCGCCGCCTCTGATTGCCCCCCTCTGATTCCCTGCCTCTGATTCCCCGCCTCTGATTCGCCGCCTCTGATTCACCGCCTCCCTTTCCGCGCAACTTTCCTGGCCTACGTTTCCCCACATCTCTTTCCCCACCTCTGATTCCACGCCTCAGATTCGCCGTCTCTGATTCCCTGCCTCTGATTCCCCAGCTCTGATTCCCCGCCTTTGATTCCCCCCGTCTGATTCCCAGCCTCTGAATCCCCGTGTCTGATTTCCTGCCTCTGATTCCCCGCCTCTGATTCCCCATCCCTGTTCCTCTGATTCCCCACATCTGATTCCCCATCTCTGATTCTGCACATCCGATTCCCTGCCTCTGATTCCCAAACTCTGATTCCCCACCTCTGATTCCCCAGCTCTGATTCCCCGCCTCAGATTCCCCGCATCTGATTCCCTGCCTCTGATTCCCCGCCTCTGATTCCCCATCTCTGATTCCCCACCTCTGATTCCCCATGTCTGATTCCCTGCCTCTGATTCCCCGCCTCTGAATCCCAGCCTCTGATTCCCCATATCTGATTCCCCGCCTCTGATTCCCTGCCTCTGATTCCCCAGCTCTGATTCCCCGCCTTTGATTCCCCCCGTCTGATTCCCAGCCTCTGAATCCCCGTGTCTGATTTCCTGCCTCTGATTCCCCGCCTCTGATTCCCCATCTCTGATTCACCGCCTCTGATTCCCCATCTCTGATTCCCCACCTCTGATTCCCCATATCTGATTCCCTGCCTCTGTTTCCCCGCCTCTGATTCCCCACCTCTGTTTCCCCATATCTGATTCCCCGCCTCTGATTCCCCAACTCTAATACCCCGCCTCTGATTCCCCAGCTCTGATTCCCCGCCTCTGATTCCCCGCATCTGATTCCCTGCCTCTGATTCCCCGCCTCTGATTCCAGGCCTCTGATTCCCAGCATCTGATTCCGGCCTCTGATTCCCGGCCTCTGATTCCCTGCTTCTGATTCTGATTCCCTGCCTCTGATTCCCCATCTCTGATTCCGCACATCTGATTCCTTGCCTCTGATTCCCCACCTCTGATTCCCCATATCTGATTCCCCGCCTGGGTTTCCCCGCCTCTGATTCCCCGCCTCTGTTTCCCAATATCTAAGTCCCCGCCTCTGATTCCCCAAATCTGATTCCCCACCTCTGGTTCCCCAGCTCTGATTCCCCGCCTCTGATTCCCCGCATCTGATTCCCTGCATCTGATTCCAAGCCTCTGATTCCCTGCCTCTGATTCCCAACCTCTGATTCCCCACCTCTGATTCCCCATATCTGATTCCCCGCCTCTGTTTCCCCGCCTCGGATTCCCCGCCTCTGGTTCCCCATATCTGATTCCCGGCCTCTGATTCCCCGCCTCTGATTCCCCGCCTCTGATTCCCTGCCTCTGATTCCCCATCTCCGATTCCCCTCGTCTAATACCCCGCCTCTGATTCTCCGCCACTGATTCACCGCATCTGATTCCACGCCTCTGATTCCCCGCCTCTGATTCCCCACCTCTGATTCCCCGCCTCTGATTCCCCGCCTCTGATTCCCCGCCTATGTTTACCCGCCTCTGATTCCCCGCCTCTGATTCCACGCCTCTGATTCCCCGCCTCTGATTCCCCGCCTCTATTTCCCCGCCTCTGATACCGCACCTCTGATGTCCCGCATCTGATTCCCTGCATCTGATTCCCCGCCTCAGATTCCCCGCCTCTGATTTCCCGGCTCTGATTCCCCGCCTCTGATTCCCCACCTATGTTTACCCGCCTCTGTTTACTCGCCTGTTTTCCCGCCTCTGGTTCCCCAACACAGATTCCCTGCCTCAGATTCCCTGCCTCTGATTCCCTGCCTCTGATTCCCTGCCTCTGATTCCCTGCATCTGATTGCCCGCCTCTGATTCCCCGCCTCTGATTCCCCGCCTCTGATTCCCCACCTCTGATTCCCCACTTCTGATTCCCCGCCTCTGATTCACCGCCTCTGTTTCCCCGCCTCTGATTCCCCGCCTCTGATTCCCCACTTCTGATTGCCCGCCTCTGATTCCCTGCCTCTGATTCCCCGCCTCTGATTCCCCACATCTGATTCCCCACTTCTGATTCCCCTCCTCTGATTCCCCGCCTCTGATTCCACGCCTCTGATTCCCCGCCTCTGATTCCCCGCCTCTGATTCCCCGCCTCTGATTCCCCTCATCTAATACCCCACCTCTGATTCCCCGCCTCTGATTCCCCGCATCTGATTCCCCGCCTCTGATTCCCCGCCTCTGATTCACCGCCTCTGATTCCCCGCCTCTGATTCCCTGCCTCTGATTCCCCGCCTATGTTTACCCGCCTCTGTTTACCCGCCTGTTTCCCCGCCTCTGATTCCCCACCTCAGATTCCCTACCTCAGATTCCGTGACTCTGATTCCCTGCCTCTGATTCCCTGCCTCTGATTCCCTGCATCTGAATACCTATCTCTGATTCTCAACCTCTGATACCCCGCCTCTGATTCCCCACCTCTGATTCCCCGCTTCTGATTCCCCGCCTCTGATTCCGGGCCTCTGATTCCCCGCCTCTGATTCCCCGCCTCTGATTCCCCACCTCTGATTCACTGCCTCCCTTTCCGCTCAACTTTCCTGGCCTACGTTTCCCCACATATCTTTCCCCGCCTCTGATTCCCTGCCTCTGATTCCCCGCCTCTGATTCCCCGCCTCTGATTCCCCACCACTGTCTCTACGCCTCTCTTTTGCCTGCACTCTTTCCCCTCCACTCTTTCCGTGCCTCTCTTTCCCTCCCTCAATTTCAACAACTCTGTTTGATCTGTTCTGTGTAACTCATTTTCAACATACAAGTTCCAACCACTATGTTTCGCCCATCTCTTTCTCCGCCTCTATTTATGCACCTATGTTTACCCGCTTCTGTTTACCCGCCTGTTTCCCCACATCTCTTTCCCCACCTCTGATTCCACGCCTCTGATTCGCCGCCTCTGATTGCCCCCCTCTGATTCCCTGCCTCTGATTCCCCGCCTCTGATTCCCCGCCTCTGATTCACCGCCTCCCTTTCCGCGCATCTTTCCTGGCCTACGTTTCCCCACATCTCTTTCCCCACCTCTGATTCCACGCCTCAGAATCGCCGTCTCTGATTTCCCGCCTCTGATTCCCTGCCTCTGATTCCCCGCCTCTGATTCCCCGCCTCTGATCCCCCCCTCTGATTCCCCGCCTCTGATTCCCCGCCTCTGATTCCCCACCTCTGATTCCCCGCCTCTGATTTCCTGCCTCTCTTTCCCTGCCTCTATTTCCGTGCCTCTTTCTCTGCATCTCGTTTCCCACATCTCATTTCCCCCTTCTGATAACCCTCATCAGATTCCCTGCCACAGATTCCCTGCCTCAGATTCCCTGCCTCAGATTCCCTGCATCGGAGTCCCTTCATCTGATTCCCTGCCTCTGATTCCCCGCCTCTGATTCCCCACCTCTGACTCCCTGCCTCAGATTCCCTGCCTCTGATTCCCTGCCTCTGATTCCCTGCCTCTGATTTCCTGCATCTGATTGCCCGCCTATGATTCTCCGCCTCTGATTCCCCGCCTCTGATTCCCCACCTCTCATTCTCCGCCTCTGATTCCACGCCTCTGATTCCCCGCATCTGATTCCCTGCCTCTGATAACCTGCCTCTGATTCCCTGCCTCTGATTCCCTGCCTCTGAGTCCCCACCTCTGATTCCCCGCGTCCGATTCCGCACCCATGTTTCACCGCCTCTGTTGCTATGCTTCTGATTTCCCGGCTCAGATTCACCGGCTCTGATTCCGCACCTCTGATTCCACGCCTCTCTTTCTGTGTCTCTGATTCCCCGCCTCTGATTCCACGCCTCTGATTACCCGCCTCTGATACCCTGCCTCTCTTTCCCTGCCTCTATTTCCGTGCCTCTTTCTCTGCATCTCGTTTCCCACATCTCATTTCCCCCTTCTGATAACCCGCATCAGATTTTCTGCCACAGATTCCCTGCCTCAGATTCCCTGCCTAAGATTCCCTGCATCAGATTCCCTTCATCTGATTCCCTGCCTCTGATTCCCCGCGGCTGATTCCCTGCCTCTGATTCCCAGCCTATGTTTACCCGCCTGTTTCCCCGCCTCTGATTCACTACCTCATATTCGCCCCCTCAGATTCCCTGCCTCTGATTCCCTGCATCTGATTGCCCGCCTCTGATTCCCTGCCTCTGATTCCCCGCCTCTGATTCCCCGCCTCTGATTCCCCGCCTCTGATTCCCCACCTCTGATTCCCCACTTCTGATTCCCCGCCTCTGATTCCCCGCCTCTGATTCCCCGCCTCTGATTCCCCGCCTCTGATTCCCCACCTCTGATTCACTGCCTCAATTTCCGCTCAACTTTCCTGGCCTACGTTTCCCCACATATCTTTCCCCGCCTCTGAATTCCCGCCTCTGATTCCACGCCTCTGATTCCCCGCCTCTGATTCCCCGCCTCTGATTCCCAGCCTCTGATTCCCCTCCTCTGATACCCCGCTTCTGATTCCCCACCTCTGATTCCCCGCATCTGATTCCCCGCATCTGATTCCCCGCCTCTGATTCCCCGCCTCTGATTCCCCGCCTCTGATTCCCCGCCTCTGATTCCCCGCCTCTGATTCCCCGCCTATGTTTACCAGCCTCTGTTTACCCGCCTGTTTCCCCGCCTCAGATTCCCTGCCTCAGATTCCCTGCATCAGATTCCCTTCATCTGATTCCCTGCCTCTGATTCCCTGCCTCTGATTCCCCGCCTCTGATTCCCCACCTCTGATTCCCCACCTCAGATTCCCCCCTCTGATTCCCCGCCTCTGATTCCCCGCCTCTGATTCCCCGCCTCTGAATCCCCCCTCTGATTCCCCGCCTCTGATTCCCCGCCTCTGATTCCCCACATCAGATTCCCTGCCTCCGATTCCCTGCCTCAGATTCCCTGCCTCAGATTCCCTGCATCAGATTCCCTTCATCTGATTCCCTGCCTCTGATTCCCCGCCTCTGATTCCCCGCCACTGATTCGCCACCTCTGTCTCTACGCCTCTATTTTGCCTGCACTCTTTCCCCTCCACTCTTTCCGTGCCTCTCTTTCCCTCCCTCAATTTCAACAACTCTGTTTGATCTGTTCTGTGTAACTCATTTTCAACATACAAGTTCCAACCACTATGTTTCGCCCATCTCTTTCGCCGCCTCTATTTATGCACCTATGTTTACCCGCTACTGTTTACCCGCCTGTTTCCCCACATCTCTTTCCACACCTCTGATTCCACGCCTCTGATTCGCCGCCTCTGATTGCCCCCCTCTGATTCCCTGCCTCTGATTCCCCGCCTCTGATTCGCCGCCTCTGATTCACCGCCTCCCTTTCCGCGCAACTTTCCTGGCCTACGTTTCCCCACATCTCTTTCCCCACCTCTGATTCCACGCCTCAGATTCGCCGTCTCTGATTTCCCGCCTCTGATTCCCCGCCTCTGTTTCCCCGCCTCTGATTCCCCGCCTCTGATTCCCAACTCTGATTCCCCGCCTCTGATTCCCCAGCTCTGATTCCCCGTGTTTGATTCCCTGCCTCTGATTCCCTGCCCTGATTCCCCATCTCTGTTTCACCGCCTTTGATTCGCCACCTCTGATTCCACATATCTGATTCCCCGCCTCTGTTTCCCCGACTCTGATTCCCTTCCTCTGATTCCCAACCTCTGATTCCACACCTCTGATTCCCCATATCTGATTCCCCGCCTCTATTTCCCCATATCTGAATCCCCGCCTCTGATTCCCCAACTCTGATTCCCCGCCTCTGATTCCCCAGCTCTGATTCCCCGACTCTGATTCCCGGCGTCCGATTCCCTGCCTCTGATTGCCCGCCTCTGATTCCCCATCTCTGATACCCCGCCTCTGATTCCCCGTGTCTGATTCCCTGCCTCTGATTCCCCGCCTCTGATTCCCCGCCTCTGATTCCCTGACACTGAATCCCTGCCCCTGATTCCCCACCTCTGATTCCCCATATCTGATTCCCCGCCTCTGTTTCCCCACCTCTGATTCCCCGCCTCTGATTCCCCATATCTGATTCCCTGCCTCTGATTCCCCAACTCTGATTCCCCGCCTCTGATTCCCCAGCTCTGAATCCCCGCCTCTGATTCCCCGTGTCTGATTCCCTGCCTCTGATTCCCCGCCTTGATTCCCCATCTCTGATTCACAACCTCTGATTCCCCACCTCTGATTCCCTATATTTGATTCCCCGCCTCTGTTTCCCCGCCTCTGATTCCCCGCCTCTGATTCCCCATATCTGATTCCCCGCCTCTGATTGCCCTCCTCTGATTCCCTGCCTCTGATTCGCCAGCTCTGATTCCCCGCCTCTGATTCCCCGCATCTGATTCCCTGCCTCTGATTCCCCGCCTCTGATTCCCCATCTCTGATTCACCGCCTTTGATTCGCCACCTCTGATTCCCCATATCTGATTCCCCACCTCTGTTTCCCGGCCTCTGATTCCCCGCCTCTGATTCTCCATATCTCATTCCCCGCCTCTGAATCCCCATCTCTGATTCCCGGACTCTGATTCCCCACCTCTGATTCCCGGCCTCTTATTCCCAGCATCTGATTCCCGGCCTCTGATTCCCGGCCTCTGATTCCCCGCTTCTGATTCTGATTCCCTGCCTCTGATTCCCCATCTCTGATTCCGCACATCTGATTCCCTGCCTCTGATTCCCCACCACTGATTCCCCATATCTGATTCCCCGCCTCTGTTTCCCCGCCTCTGATTCCCCGCCTCTGTTTCCCTATATCTAATTCCCCACCTCTGATGCCCCAACTCTGATTCCCCGCCTCTGATTCCCCAGCTCTGATTCCCCGCCTCTGATTCCCCGCATCCGATTCCCCATATCTGATTCCCCGCCTCTGTTTCCCCGCCTCTGATTCCCCGCCTCTGTTTCCCCATATCTGATTCCCCGCCTCTGATTCCCAACTATGATTCCCCGCCTCTGATTCCCCAGCTCTGATTCCCTGCGTCTGATTCCCTGCTTTCTATTCCCTGCCTCTGATTCCCCGCCTGTGATTCCCCATCACTGATTCACCACCTCTGATTCCCCACCTCTCATTCCCCATATCTAATTCCCCGCCTCTGTTTGCCCGCCTCTGATTCCCCGCCTCTGTTTCCCCATATCTGATTCCCCGTCTCTGAATCCCCAACTGTGATTCCCTGCCTCTGATTCCCCAGCTCTGACTCCCCGCCTTTGATTCCCCCCGTCTGATTCCCAGCCTCTGAATCCCCGTGTCTGATTTCCTGCCTCTGATTCCCCGCCTCTGATTCCCCATCCCTGTTCCTCTGATTCCCCACATCTGATTCCCCATCTCTGATTCCGCACATCCGATTCCCTGCCTCTGATTCCCCAACTCTGATTCCCCACCTCTGATTCCCCAGCTCTGATTCCCCGCCTCAGATTCCCCGCATCTGATTCCCTGCCTCTGATTCCCCGCCTCTGATTCCCCATCTCTGATTCCCCACCTCTGATTCCCCGTGTCTGATTCCCTGCCTCTGATTCCCCGCCTCTGAATCCCAGCCTCTGATTCCCAATATCTGATTCCCCGCCTCTGATTCCCTGCCTCTGATTCCCCAGCTCTGATTCCCCGCCTTTGATTCCCCCCGTCTGATTCCCAGCCTCTGAATCCCCGTGTCTGATTTCCTGCCTCTGATTCCCCGCCTCTGATTCCCCATCTCTGATTCACCGCCTCTGATTCCCCATCTCTGATTCCCCACCTCTGATTCCCCATATCTGATTCCCTGCCTCTGTTTCCCCGCCTCTGATTCCCCACCTCTGTTTCCCCGCCTCTGATTCCCCGCCTCTGATTCTCCATATCTCATTCCCCGCCTCTGAATCCCCATCTCTGATTCCCGGACTCTGATTCCCCTCCTCTGATTCCCGGCCTCTTATTCCCAGCATCTGATTCCCGGCCTCTGATTCCCGGCCTCTGATTCCCCGCTTCTGATTCCCTGCCTCTGATTCCCCATCTCTGATTCCGCACATCTGATTCCCTGCCTCTGATTCCCCACCTCTTATTCCCCATATCTGATTCCCCGCCTCTGTTTCCCCGCCTCTGATTACCCGCCTCTGTTTCCCTATATCAAATTCCCCACCTCTGATGCCCCAACTCTGATTCCCCGCCTCTGATTCCCCAGCTCTGATTCCCCGCCTCTGATTCCCTGCATCCGATTCCCCATATCTGATTCCCCGCCTCTGTTTCCCCGCCTCTGATTCCCCGCCTCTGTTTCCCCATATCTGATTCCCGCCTCTGATTCCCAACTATGATTCCCCGCCTCTGATTCCCCAGCTCTGATTCCCTGCCTCTGATTCCCCGCGTTCTATTCCCTGCCTCTGATTCCCCGCCTGTGATTCCCCATCACTGATTCACCACCTCTGATTCCCCACCTCTGATTCCCCATATCTAATTCCCCGCCTCTGTTTGCCCGCCTCTGATTCCCCGCCTCTGTTTCCCCATATCTGATTCCCCGCCTCTGAATCCCCAACTCTGATTCCCTGCCTCAGATTCCCCAGCTCTGATTCCCCGCCTTTGAATCCCCCCGTCTGATTCCCAGCCTCTGAATCCCCGTGTCTGATTTCCTGCCTCTGATTCCCCGCCTCTGATTCCCCATCTCTGATTCACCGCCTCTGATTCCCCACCTCTGATTTCCCATCTCTGATTCCGCACATCCAATTCCCTGCCTCTGATTCCCCAACTCTGATTCCCCAACTCTGATTCCCCAGCTCTGATTCCCCGCCTCAGATTCCCCGCGTCTGATTCCCTGCCTCTGATTCCCCGCCTCTGATTCCCTGCCTCTGTTTCCCCATATCTGATTCCCCGCCTCTGATTCCCCAACTCTGATTCCCCGCTTCTGATTCCCCAGCTCTGAATCCCCGCCTCTGATTCCCCGCGTCTGATTCCCTGCCTCTGATTCCCCGCCTCTGATTCCCCATCTGTGATTCACAACCTCTGATGCCCCACCTCTGATTCCCCATATCTGATTCCCCGCCTCTGTTTCCCCTCCTCTGATTCCCCGCCTCTGATTCCCCATATCTGATTCCCCGCCTCTGATTGCCCACCTCTGATTCCCCGCGTCTGATACCCTGCCTCTGATTCCCCGCCTCTGATTCCCCATCTCTGATTCACCACCTCTGATTCCCGGCCTCTGATTCCCCATCTCTGATTCCGCACGTCCGATTCCCTGCCTATGATTCCCCACCTCTGATTCCCCGCCTCTGATTCCCCATATCTGATTCCCTGCCTCTGTTTCCCCGCCTCTGATTCCCTACCTCTGTTTCCCCATATCTGATTCCCCGCCTCTGATTCCCCAACTCTAATACCCCGCCTCTGATTCCCCAGCTCTGATTCCCCGCCTCTGATTCCCCGCATCTGATTCCCTGCCTTTGATTCCCCGCCTCTGATTCCAGGCCTCTGATTCCCATCATCTGATTCCGGCCTCTGATTCCCGGCCTCTGATTCCCTGCTTCTGATTCTGATTCCCTGCCTCTGATTCCCCATCTCTGATTCCGCACATCTGATTCCCTGCCTCTGATTCCCCACCTCTGATTCCCCATATCTGATTCCCCGCCTCTGTTTCACCGCCTCTGATTCCCCGCCTCTGATTCCCCACCTCTGTCTCTACGCCTCTATTTTGCCTGCACTCTTTCCCCTCCACTCTTTCTGTGCCTCTCTTTCCCTCCCTCAATTTCAACAACTCTGTTTGATCTGTTCTGTGTACCTAATTTTCAACACACAAGTTCCAACCACTATGTTTCGCCCATCTCTTTCGCTGCCTCTATTTATGCAGCTATGTTTACCCGCTTCTGTTTACCCGCCTGATTCCCCACATCTCTTTCCCCACCTCTGATTCCACGCCTCTGATTCCCCGCCTCTGATTCCCCGCCTCTGATTCCCCGCCTCTGATTCACCGCCTCCCTTTCCGCGCAACTTTCCTGGCCTACGTTTCCCCACATCTCTTTCCCCACCTCTGATTCCACGCCTCAGATTCGCCGCCTCGGATTTCCCGCCTCTGATTCCCTGCCTCTGATTCCCTGCCTCTGATTCCCCACCTCTGATTCCCCCCTCTGATTCCCCGCCTCTGATTCCCAGCCTCTGATTCCCCACCTCTGATTCCCCGCCTCTGATTCCCTGCCTGTCTTTCCCTGCCTCTATTTCCGTGCCTCTTTCTCTGCATCTCGTTTCCCACATCTCATTTCCCCCTTCTGATAACCCGCATCAGATTCCCTGCCACAGATTCCCTGCCTCAGATTCCCTGCCTCAGATTCCCTTCATCTGATTCCCTGCCTCTGATTCCCCGCCTCTGATTCCCCACCTCTGATTCCCTGCCTCAGATTCCCTGCCTCTGATTCCCTGCCTCTGATTCCCTGCCTCTGATTTCCTGCATCTGATTGCCCGCCTCTGATTCTCCGCCTCTGATTCCCCGCCTCTGATTCCCCGCCTCTGATTCGCCGCCTCTGATTCCCCGCCTCTGATTTCCCACCTCTGATTCCCTGCCTCTGATAACCTGCCTCTGATTCCCTGCCTCTGATTACCGGCCTCTGAGTCCCCACCTCTGATTCCCCGTGTCCGATTCAGCACCCATGTTTCACCACCTCTGTTGCTCTGCTTCTGATTTCCCGGCTCAGATTCACCGGCTCTGATTCCGCACCTCTGATTCCACGCCTCTCTTTCTGTGTCTCTGATTCCCCGCCTCTGATTCCACGCCTCTGATTACCCGCCTCTGATACCCTGCCTCTCTTTCCCTGCCTCTATTTCCGTGCCTCTTTCTCTGCATCTCGTTTCCCACATCTCATTTCCCCCTTCTGATAACCCGCATCAGATTCCCTGCCACAGATTCCCTGCCTCAGATACCCTGCCTCAGATTCCCTGCATCAGATTCCCTTCATCTGATTCCCTGCCTCTGATTCCCCGCGGCTGATTCCCTGCCTCTGATTCCCCGCCTCTGTTTACCCGACTGTTTCCCCGCCTCTGATTCACCACCTCATATTCGCCATCTCAGGTTCCCTGCCTCTGATTCCCTGCCTCTGATTCCCTGCCTCTGATTCCCTGCATCTGATTGCCCGCCTCTGATACCCTGCCTCTGATTCCCCGCCTCTGATACCCCGCCTCTGATTCCCAGCCTCTGATTTCCCACCTCTGATTCCCCACTTCTGATTCCCCGCCTCTGATTCCCCGTCTCTGATTCCATGCCTCTGATTCCCCGCCTCTGATTCCGCGCCTCTGATTCCCCGCCTCTGATACCCCGCCTCTGATTCCCCGCCTCTGATTCCCTGCATCTGATTCCCCGCCTCAGATTCCCCGCCTCTGATTCCCCGACTCTGATTCCCCGCCTCTGATTCCCCGCCTCTGATTCCCCGCCTCTGATTCCCTGCCTATGTTTACCCGCCTCTGTTTACCCGCCTGTTTTCCCGCCTCTGATTGCCCACCTCAGATTCCCTGCCTCAGATTCCCTGCCTCTGATTCCCTGCCTCTGATTCCCTGCATCTGATTGCCCGCCTCTGATTACCTGCCTCTGATTCCCCGCCTCTGATTCCCCACCTCTGATTCCCCACTTCTGATTCCCCGCCTCTGATTCCCCGCGTCTGATTCCCCGCCTCTGATTCACCTCCTCTGATTCCCCGCCTCTGATTCCCCGCCTCTGATTCCCCACCTCTGATTGCCCCGCCTCTGATTCGCTGATTTTGATTCCCCGGCTCTGATTCCCCACCTCTGATTCCCCACTTCTGATTCCCCACCTCTGATTCCCCGCCTCTGATTGCACGCCTCTGATTCCCAGCCTCTGATTCCCCGCCTCTGATTCCCCGCCTCTGATTCCCCTCCTCTGATACCCCGCCTCTGATTCCCCACCTCTGATTCCCCGCATCTGATTCCCCGCCTCTGATTCCCCGCCTCTGATTCCCTGCCCCTGATTCCCCACCTCTGATTCCGCGCCTCTGATTCCCCGCCTATGTTTACCCGCCTCTGTTTACCCACCTGTTTCCCCGCCTCTGATTCCCCACCTCAGATTCCCTGCCTCAGATTCCCTGCCTCTGATTCCCTGCCTCTGATTCCCTGCCTCTGATTCCCTGCATCTGATTGCCCGCCTCTGATTCTCCGCCTCTGATTCCCCGCCTCTGATTCCCAACCTCTGATTCCCCGCTTCTGATTCCCTGCCTCTGATTCCACGCCTCTGATTCCCCGCCTCTGATTCCCCGCCTCTGTTCCCCACCTCTGATTCAATGCCTCCCTTTCCGCTGAACTTTCCTGGCCTACTTTTCCCCACATATCTTTCCCCGCCTCTGATTTCCCGCCTCTGATTCCACGCCTCTGAATCCCCGCCTATGTTTACCCGCCTCTGTTTAACCGCCTGTTTTCCCGCCTCTGATTCCCCACCACAGATTCCCTGCCTCAGTTTCCCTGCCTCAGATTCCCTGCATCAGATTCCCTTCATTTGATTCCCTGCGTCTGGTTCCCTGCCTCTGATTCCCTGCCTCTGATTCCCTGCATCTGATTGCCCGCCTCTGATTCCCCGCCTCTGATTTCCCACCTCTGATTCCCCACTTCTGATTCCCCGCCTCTGATTCCCCGTCTGTGATTCCACGCCTCTGATTCCCCGCCTCTGATTCCGCGCCTCTGATTCCCCACCTCTGATTCCCCACTTCTGATTCCCCGCCTCTGATTGACCGCCTCTGATTCCCCGCATCTGATTCACCGCCTCTGATTCCCCGCCTCTGATTCCCCGCCTCTGATTCCCCACTTCTGATTGCCCGCCTCTGATTCCACGCCTCTGATTCCCCGCCTCTGATTCCCCACCTCTGATTCCCCACTTCTGATTCCCCACCTCTGATTCCCCGCCTCTGATTCCACGCCTCTGATTCCCCACCTCTGATTCCCCACTTCTGATTCCCCACCTCTGATTCTCCGCCTCTGATACCCTGCCTCTGATAACTTTTTACTGATTCCCTGCCTCAGATTCCCTGCCTCCGATTCCCTGCCTCAGATTCCCTGCCTCAGTTTCCCTGCATTAGATTCCCTTCATCTGATTCCCTGCCTCTGATTCCCCGCCTCTGATTCCCCGCATCTGATTCCCCACCTCTGTCTCTACGCCTCTATTTTGCCTGCACTCTTTCCCCTCCACTCTTTCAGTGCCTCTCTTTCCCTCCCTCAATTTCAACAACTCTGTTTGATCTCTTCTGTGTAACTAATTTTCAACAAAAAAGTTCCAACCACTATGTTTCGCCCATCTCTTTCGCAGCATCTATTGATGCAGCTATGTTTACCCGCTTCTGTTTACCCGCCTGTTTCCCCACATCTCTTTCCCCACCTCTGATTCCACACCTCTGATTCCCCGCCTCTGATTCCCCGCCTCTGATTCCCTGCCTCTGATTCACCGCCTCCCTTTCCGAGCAACTTTCCTGGCCTACGTTTCCCCACATCTCTTTCCCCACCTCTGATTCCACGCCTCAGATTCGCCGCCTCTGATTTCCTGCCTCTGATTCCCTGCCTCTGATTCCCCGCCTCTGATTCCCCACCTCTGATTCCCCTCTCTGATTTCCCGCCTCTGATTCCCCGCCTCTGATTCCACGCCTCTGATTACCCGCCTCTGATACCCTGCCTCTCTTTCCCTGCCTCTATTTCCGTGCCTCTTTCTCTGCATCTCGTTTCCCACATCTCATTTCCCCCTTCTGATAACCCGCATCAGATTCCCTGCCACAGATTCCCTGCCTCAGATTCCCTTCCTCAGATTCCCTGCATCAGATTCACTTCATCTGATTCCCTGCCTCTGATTCCCCGCCTCTGATTCCCTGCATCTGATTCCCAGCCTCTGTTTACCCGCCTGTTTCCCCGCCTCTGATTCACCACCTCATATTCGCCACCTCAGGTTCCCTGCCTCTGATTCCCTGCCTCTGATTCGCTGCCTCTGATTCCCTGCATCTGATTGCCCGCCTCTGATACCCTGCCTCTGATTCCCCGCCTCTGATTCCCCGCCTCTGATTCCCCGCCTCTGATTTCCCACCTCTGATTCCCCACTTCTGATTCCCCGCCTCTGATTCCCCGTCTGTGATTCCACGCCTCTGATTCCCCGCCTCTGATTCCACGCCTCTGATTCCCCGCCTCTGATACCCCGCCTCTGATTCCCCGCCTATGTTTACCCGCCTCTGTTTACCAGCCTGTTTTCCCGCCTCTGATTGCCCACCTCAGATTCCCTGCCTCAGATTCCCTGCCTCAGATTCCCTGCCTCTGATTCCCTGCCTCTGATTCCCTGCATCTGATTGCCCGCCTCTGATTACATGCCTCTGATTCCCCGCCTCTGATTCCCCACCTCTGATTCCCCACTTCTGATTCCCCGCCTCTGATTCCCCGCGTCTGATTCCCCGCCTCTGATTCACCGCCTCTGATTCCCCGCCTCTGATTCCCCGCCTCTGATTCCCCGCCTCTGATTGCCCCGCCTCTGATTCCCCGCCTATGTTTACCCACCTCTGTTTACCCACCTCTGATTCCCCACTTCTGATTCCCCACCTCAGATTCCCTGCCTCAGATTCCCCGCCTCTGATTCTCCGCCTCTGATTCCCCGCCTCTGATTCCCCACCTCTGATTCCCCACTTCTGATTCCCCGCCTCTGATTCCCCGCCTCTGATTCCCCGCCTCTGATTCCCCGCCTCTGATTCCCCACCTCTGATTCACTGCCTCCCTTTCCGCTCAACTTTCCTGGCCTACTTTTCCCCACATATCTTTCCCCGCCTCTGATTTCCCGCCTCTGATTCCACGCCTCTGATTCCCCGCCTATGTTTACCCGCCTCTGTTTACCCGCCTGTTTTCCCGCCTCTGATTCCCCACCACAGATTCCCTGCCTCAGATTCCCTGCCTCAGATTCCCTGCATCAGATTCCCTTCATTTGATTCCCTGCGTCTGATTCCCTGCCTCTGATTCCCTGCATCTGATTGCCCGCCTCTGATTCCCCGCCTCTGATTCCCCGCCTCTGATTCCCCACCTCTGATTCCCCACTTCTGATTCCCCGCCTCTGATTCCCCGCCTCTGATTCCCCGCCTCTGATTCACCGCCTCCGATTCCCCACCTCTGATTCCCCGCCTCTGATTCACCGCCTCCGATTCCCCACCTCTGATTCCACGCCTCTGATTACCTGCCTGTGATACCCTGCCTCTCTTTCCCTGCCTCTATTTCCGTGCCTCTTTCTCTGCATCTCGTTTCCAACATCTCATTTCCCCCTTCTGATAACCCGCATCAGATTCCCTGCCTCCGATTCCCTGCCTCAGATTCCCTGCCTCAGATTCCCTGCATCAGATTCCCTTCATCTGATTCCCTGCCTCTGATTGACCGCCTCTGATTCCCCGCATCTGATTCACCGCCTCTGATTCCCCGCCTCTGATTCCCCGCCTCTGATTCCCCACTTCTGATTGCCCGCCTCTGATTCCACGCCTCTGATTCCCCGCCTCTGATTCCCCACCTCTGATTCCCCACTTCTGATTCCCCACCTCTGATTCCCCGCCTCTGATTCCACGCCTCTGATTCCCCACCTCTGATTCCCCACTTCTGATTCCCCACCTCTGATTCTCCGCCTCTGATACCCTGCCTCTGATAACTTTTTACTGATTCCCTGCCTCAGATTCCCTGCCTCCGATTCCCTGCCTCAGATTCCCTGCCTCAGTTTCCCTGCATTAGATTCCCTTCATCTGATTCCCTGCCTCTGATTCCCCGCCTCTGATTCCCCGCATCTGATTCCCCACCTCTGTCTCTACGCCTCTATTTTGCCTGCACTCTTTCCCCTCCACTCTTTCAGTGCCTCTCTTTCCCTCCCTCAATTTCAACAACTCTGTTTGATCTGTTCTGTGTAACTAATTTTCAACACAAAAGTTCCAACCACTATGTTTCGCCCATCTCTTTCGCTGCATCTATTGATGCAGCTATGTTTACCCGCTTCTGTTTACCCGCCTGTTTCCCCACATCTCTTTCCCCACCTCTGATTCCACACCTCTGATTCCCCGCCTCTGATTCCCCGCCTCTGATTCCCTGCCTCTGATTCACCGCCTCCCTTTCCGAGCAACTTTCCTGGCCTACGTTTCCCCACATCTCTTTCCCCACCTCTGATTCCACGCCTCAGATTCGCCGCCTCTGATTTCCTGCCTCTGATTCCCTGCCTCTGATTCCCCGCCTCTGATTCCCCACCTCTGATTCCCCTCTCTGATTTCCCGCCTCTGATTCCCCGCCTCTGATTCCACGCCTCTGATTACCCGCCTCTGATACCCTGCCTCTCTTTCCCTGCCTCTATTTCCGTGCCTCTTTCTCTGCATCTCGTTTCCCACATCTCATTTCCCCCTTCTGATAACCCGCATCAGATTCCCTGCCACAGATTCCCTGCCTCAGATTCCCTTCCTCAGATTCCCTGCATCAGATTCACTTCATCTGATTCCCTGCCTCTGATTCCCCGCCTCTGATTCCCTGCATCTGATTCCCAGCCTCTGTTTACCCGCCTGTTTCCCCGCCTCTGATTCACCACCTCATATTCGCCACCTCAGGTTCCCTGCCTCTGATTCCCTGCCTCTGATTCGCTGCCTCTGATTCCCTGCATCTGATTGCCCGCCTCTGATACCCTGCCTCTGATTCCCCGCCTCTGATTCCCCGCCTCTGATTCCCCGCCTCTGATTTCCCACCTCTGATTCCCCACTTCTGATTCCCCGCCTCTGATTCCCCGTCTGTGATTCCACGCCTCTGATTCCCCGCCTCTGATTCCACGCCTCTGATTCCCCGCCTCTGATACCCCGCCTCTGATTCCCCGCCTATGTTTACCCGCCTCTGTTTACCAGCCTGTTTTCCCGCCTCTGATTGCCCACCTCAGATTCCCTGCCTCAGATTCCCTGCCTCAGATTCCCTGCCTCTGATTCCCTGCCTCTGATTCCCTGCATCTGATTGCCCGCCTCTGATTACATGCCTCTGATTCCCCGCCTCTGATTCCCCACCTCTGATTCCCCACTTCTGATTCCCCGCCTCTGATTCCCCGCGTCTGATTCCCCGCCTCTGATTCACCGCCTCTGATTCCCCGCCTCTGATTCCCCGCCTCTGATTCCCCGCCTCTGATTGCCCCGCCTCTGTTTACCAGCCTGTTTTCCCGCCTCTGATTGCCCACCTCAGATTCCCTGCCTCAGATTCCCTGCCTCAGATTCCCTGCCTCTGATTCCCTGCCTCTGATTCCCTGCATCTGATTGCCCGCCTCTGATTACATGCCTCTGATTCCCCGCCTCTGATTCCCCACCTCTGATTCCCCACTTCTGATTCCCCGCCTCTGATTCCCCGCGTCTGATTCCCCGCCTCTGATTCACCGCCTCTGATTCCCCGCCTCTGATTCCCCGCCTCTGATTCCCCACCTCTGATTCACTGCCTCCCTTTCCGCTCAACTTTCCTGGCCTACTTTTCCCCACATATCTTTCCCCGCCTCTGATTTCCCGCCTCTGATTCCACGCCTCTGATTCCCCGCCTATGTTTACCCGCCTCTGTTTACCCGCCTGTTTTCCCGCCTCTGATTCCCCACCACAGATTCCCTGCCTCAGATTCCCTGCCTCAGATTCCCTGCCTCAGATTCCCTGCATCAGATTCCCTTCATTTGATTCCCTGCGTCTGATTCCCTGCCTCTGATTCCCTGCATCTGATTGCCCGCCTCTGATTCCCCGCCTCTGATTCCCCGCCTCTGATTCCCCACCTCTGATTCCCCACTTCTGATTCCCCGCCTCTGATTCCCCGCCTCTGATTCCCCGCCTCTGATTCACCGCCTCCGATTCCCCACCTCTGATTCCACGCCTCTGATTACCTGCCTGTGATACCCTGCCTCTCTTTCCCTGCCTCTATTTCCGTGCCTCTTTCTCTGCATCTCGTTTCCAACATCTCATTTCCCCCTTCTGATAACCCGCATCAGATTCCCTGCCTCCGATTCCCTGCCTCAGATTCCCTGCCTCAGATTCCCTGCATCAGATTCCCTTCATCTGATTCCCTGACTCTGATTCCCCGCCTCTGATTCCCCGCCACTGATTCCCCACCTCTGTCTCTACGCCTCTATTTTGCCTGCACTCTTTCCCCTCCACTCTTTCTGTGCCTCTCTTTCCCTCCCTCAATTTCAACAACTCTGTTTGATCTGTTCTGTGTACCTAATTTTCAACACACAAGTTCCAACCACTATGTTTCGCCCATCTCTTTCGCTGCCTCTATTTATGCAGATATGTTTACCCGCTTCTGTTTACCCGCCTGTTTCCCCACATCTCTTTCCCCACCTCTGATTCCACGCCTCTGATTCCCCGCCTCTGATTCCCCGCCTCTGATTCCCCGCCTCTGATTCACCGCCTCCCTTTTTGCGCAACTTTCCTGGCCTACGTTTCCCCACATCTCTTTCCCCACCTCTGATTCCACGCCTCAGATTCGCCGCCTCTGATTTCCCGCCTCTGATTCCCTGCCTCTGATTCCCTGCCTCTGATTCCCCACCTCTGATTCCCCCCTCTGATTCTCCGCCTCTGATTCCCAGCCTCTGATTCCCCACCTCTGATTCCCCGCCTCTGATTCCCTGCCTGTCTTTCCCTGCCTCTATTTCCGTGCCTCTTTCTCTGCATCTCGTTTCCCACATCTCATTTCCCCCTTCTGATAACCCGCATCAGATTCCCTGCCACAGATTCCCTGCCTCTGATTCCCTGCCTCTGATTTCCTGCATCTGATTGCCCGCCTCTGATTCTCTGCCTCTGATTCCCCGCCTCTGATTCCTCGCCTCTGATTCGCCGCCTCTGATTCCCCGCCTCTGATTTCCCACCTCTGATTCCCTGCCTCTGATAACCTGCCTCTGATTCCCTGCCTCTGATTCCCGGCCTCTGAGTCCCCACCTCTGATTCCCCGTGTCCGATTCCGCACCCATGTTTCACCACCTCTGTTGCTCTGCTTCTGATTTCCCGGCTCAGATTCACCGGCTCTGATTCTGCACATCTGATTCCACGCCTCTCTTTCTGTGTCTCTGATTCCCCGCCTCTGATTCCACGCCTCTGATTACCCGCCTCTGATACCCTGCCTCTCTTTCCCTGCCTCTATTTCCGTGCCTCTTTCTCTGCATCTCGTTTCCCACATCTCATTTCCCCCTTCTGATAAACCACATCAGATTCCCTGCCACAGATTCCCTGCCTCAGATACCCTGCCTTAGATTCCCTGCATCAGATTCCCTTCATCTGATTCCCTGCCTCTGATTCCCCGCGGCTGATTCCCTGCCTCTGATTCCCCGCCTCTGTTTACCCGACTGTTTCCCCGCCTCTGATTCACCACCTCATATTCGCCATCTCAGGTTCCCTGCCTCTGATTCCCTGCCTCTGATTCCCTGCCTCTGATTCCCTGCATCTGATTGCCCGCCTCTGATACCCTGCCTCTGATTCCCCGCCTCTGATTCCCCGCCTCTGATTCCCAGCCTCTGATTTCCCACCTCTGATTCCCCACTTCTGATTCCCCACCTCTGATTCCCCGTCTCTGATTCCACGCCTCTGATTCCCCGCCTCTGATTCCGCGCCTCTGATTCCCCGCCTCTGATACCCCGCCTCTGATTCCCCGCCTCTGATTCCCTGCATCTGATTCCCCGCCTCAGATTCCCCGCCTCTGATTCCCCGACTCTGATTCCCCGCCTCTGATTCCCCGCCTCTGATTCCCCGCCTCTGATTCCCCGCCTATGTTTACCCGCCTCTGTTTACCCGCCTGTTTTCCCGCCTCTGATTGCCCACCTCAGATTCCCTGCCTCAGATTCCCTGCCTCAGATTCCCTGCCTCTGATTCCCTGCCTCTGATTCCCTGCATCTGATTGCCCGCCTCTGATTACCTGCCTCTGATTCCCCGCCTCTGATTCCCCACCTCTGATTCCCCACTTCTGATTCCCCGCCTCTGATTCCCCGCGTCTGATTCCCCGCCTCTGATTCACCTCCTCTGATTCCCCGCCTCTGATTCCCCGCCTCTGATTCCCCACCTCTGATTGCCCTGCCTCTGATTCGCTGATTCTGATTCCCCGGCTCTGATTCCCCACCTCTGATTCCCCGCATCTGATTCCCCGCCTCTGATTCCCCGCCTCTGATTCCCCTCCTCTGATACCCCACCTCTGATTCCCCACCTCTGATTCCCCGCATCTGATTCCCCGCCTCTGATTCCCCGCCTCTGATTCCCTGCCTCTGATTCCCCACCTCTGATTTCGCGCCTCTGATTCTCCGCCTATGTTTACCCGCCTCTGTTTACCCACCTGTTTCCCCGCCTCTGATTCCCCACCTCAGATTCCCTGCCTCAGATTCCCTGCCTCTGATTCCCTGCCTCTGATTCCCTGCCTCTGATTCCCTGCATCTGATTGCCCACCTCTGATTCTCCGCCTCTGATTCCCCGCCTCTGATTCCCAACCTCTGATTCCCCGCTTCTGATTCCCTGCCTCTGATTTCCCGCCTCTGATTCACCGCCTCTGATTCCCCGCCTCTGATTCCCCACCTCTGATTCAATGCCTCCCTTTCCGCTGAACTTTCCTGGCCTACTTTTCCCCACATATCTTTCCCCGCCTCTGATTTCCCGCCTCTGATTCCACGCCTCTGAATCCCCGCCTATGTTTACCCGCCTCTGTTTAACCGCCTGTTTTCCCGCCTCTGATTCCCCACCACAGATTCCCTGCCTCAGATTCCCTGCCTCAGATTCCCTGCATTAGATTCCCTTCATTTGATTCCCTGCTCTGGTTCCCTGCTTCTGATTCCTTGCCTCTGATTCCCTGCATCTGATTGCCCGCCTCTGATTCCCCGCCTCTGATTCCCCACCTCTGATTCCCCACTTCTGATTCCCCGCCTCTGATTCCCCGCCTCTGATTCCCCGCCTCTGATTCACCGCCTCTGATTCCCCGCCTCTGATTCCCCACCTCTGATTCCCCACTTCTGATTTCCCGCCTCTGATTCCACGCCTCTGATTCCCCGCCTCTGATTCCCCACCTCTGATTCCCCACTTCTGATTCCCCACCTCCGATTCCCCGCCTCTGATTCCACGCCTCTGATTCCCCACCTCTGATTCCCCACTTCTGATTCCCCACCTCTGATTCTCCGCCTCTGATACCCTGCCTCTGATAACTTTTTACTGATTCCCTGCCTCAGATTCCCTGCCTCCGATTCCCTGCCTCAGATTCCCTGCCTCAGTTTCCCTGCATTAGATTCCCTTCATCTGATTCCCTGCCTCTGATTCCCCGCCTCTGATTCCCCGCATCTGATTCCCCACCTCTGTCTCTACGCCTCTATTTTGCCTGCACTCTTTCCCCTCCACTCTTTCCGTGCCTCTCTTTCCCTCCCTCAATTTCAACAACTCTGTTTGATCTGTTCTGTGTAACTAATTTTCAACACAAAAGTTCCAACCACTATGTTTCGCCCATCTCTTTCGCTGCATCTATTGATGCAGCTATGTTTACCCGCTTCTGTTTACCCGCCTGTTTCCCCACATCTCTTTCCCCACCTCTGATTCCACGCATCTGATTCCCCGCCTCTGATTCGCCGCCTCTGATTCCCTGCCTCTGATTCCCCACCTCTGATTTCGCGCCTCTGATTCTCCGCCTATGTTTACCCGCCTCTGTTTACCCACCTGTTTCCCCGCCTCTGATTCCCCACCTCAGATTCCCTGCCTCAGATTCCCTGCCTCTGATTCCCTGCCTCTGATTCCCTGCCTCTGATTCCCTGCATCTGATTGCCCACCTCTGATTCTCCGCCTCTGATTCCCCGCCTCTGATTCCCAACCTCTGATTCCCCGCTTCTGATTCCCTGCCTCTGATTTCCCGCCTCTGATTCACCGCCTCTGATTCCCCGCCTCTGATTCCCCACCTCTGATTCAATGCCTCCCTTTCCGCTGAACTTTCCTGGCCTACTTTTCCCCACATATCTTTCCCCGCCTCTGATTTCCCGCCTCTGATTCCACGCCTCTGAATCCCCGCCTATGTTTACCCGCCTCTGTTTAACCGCCTGTTTTCCCGCCTCTGATTCCCCACCACAGATTCCCTGCCTCAGATTCCCTGCCTCAGATTCCCTGCATTAGATTCCCTTCATTTGATTCCCTGCTCTGGTTCCCTGCTTCTGATTCCTTGCCTCTGATTCCCTGCATCTGATTGCCCGCCTCTGATTCCCCGCCTCTGATTCCCCACCTCTGATTCCCCACTTCTGATTCCCCGCCTCTGATTCCCCGCCTCTGATTCCCCGCCTCTGATTCACCGCCTCTGATTCCCCGCCTCTGATTCCCCACCTCTGATTCCCCACTTCTGATTTCCCGCCTCTGATTCCACGCCTCTGATTCCCCGCCTCTGATTCCCCACCTCTGATTCCCCACTTCTGATTCCCCACCTCCGATTCCCCGCCTCTGATTCCACGCCTCTGATTCCCCACCTCTGATTCCCCACTTCTGATTCCCCACCTCTGATTCTCCGCCTCTGATACCCTGCCTCTGATAACTTTTTACTGATTCCCTGCCTCAGATTCCCTGCCTCCGATTCCCTGCCTCAGATTCCCTGCCTCAGTTTCCCTGCATTAGATTCCCTTCATCTGATTCCCTGCCTCTGATTCCCCGCCTCTGATTCCCCGCATCTGATTCCCCACCTCTGTCTCTACGCCTCTATTTTGCCTGCACTCTTTCCCCTCCACTCTTTCCGTGCCTCTCTTTCCCTCCCTCAATTTCAACAACTCTGTTTGATCTGTTCTGTGTAACTAATTTTCAACACAAAAGTTCCAACCACTATGTTTCGCCCATCTCTTTCGCTGCATCTATTGATGCAGCTATGTTTACCCGCTTCTGTTTACCCGCCTGTTTCCCCACATCTCTTTCCCCACCTCTGATTCCACGCCTCTGATTCCCCGCCTCTGATTCGCCGCCTCTGATTCCCCGCCTCTGATTCACCGCCTCCCTTTCCGAGCAACTTTCCTGGCCTACGTTTCCCCACATCTCTTTCCCCACCTCTGATTCCACGCCTCAGATTCGCCGCCTCTGATTTCCTGCCTCTGATTCCCTGCCTCTGATTCCCCGCCTCTGATTCCCCACCTCTGATTCCCCTCTCTGATTTCCCGCCTCTGATTCCCTGCCTCTGATTCCACGCCTCTGATTACCCGCCTCTGATACCCTGCCTCTCTTTCCCTGCCTCTATTTCCGTGCCTCTTTCTCTGCATCTCGTTTCCCACATCTCATTTCCCCCTTCTGATAACCCGCATCAGATTCCCTGCCACAGATTGCCTGCCTCAGATTCCATGCCTCAGATTCCCTGCATCAGATTCCCTTCATCTGATTCCCTGCCTCTGATTCCCCGCCTCTGATTCCCTGCATCTGATTCCCAGCCTCTGTTTACCCGCCTGTTTCCCCGCCTCTGATTCACCACCTCATATTCGCCACCTCAGGTTCCCTGCCTCTGATTCCCTGCCTCTGATTCCCTGCCTCTGATTCCCTGCATCTGATTGCCCGCCTCTGATACCCTGCCTCTGATTCCCCACCTCTGATTCCCCACTTCTGATTCCCCGCCTCTGATTCCCCGTCTGTGATTCCACGCCTCTGATTCCCCGCCTCTGATTCCGCGCCTCTGATTCCCCGCCTCTGATACCCCGCCTCTGATTCCCCGCCTCTGATTCCCTGCATCTGATTCCCCGCCTCAGATTCCCCGCCTCTTATTCCCCGACTCTGATTCCCCGCCTCTGATTCCCCGACTCTGATTCCCCGCCTCTGATTCCCCGCCTCTGATTCCCCGCCTATGTTTACCCGCCTCTGTTTACCCGCCTGTTTTGCCGCCTCTGATTGCCCACCTCAGATTCCCTGCCTCAGATTCCCTGCCTCAGATTCCCTGCCTCTGATTCCCTGCCTCTGATTCCCTGCATCTGATTGCCCGCCTCTGATTACCTGCCTCTGATTCCCCGCCTCTGATTCCCCACCTCTGATTCCCCACTTCTGATTCCCCGCCTCTGATTCCCCGCGTCTGATTCCCCGCCTCTGATTCACTGCCTCTGATTCCCCGCCTCTGATTCCCCGCCTCTGATTCCCTACCTCTGATTGCCCCGCCTCTGATTCGCTGATTCTGATTCCCCGCCTCTGATTCCCCACCTCTGATTCCCCACTTCTGATTCCCCGCATCTGATTCCCCGCCTCTGATTCCACGCCTCTGATTCCCCGCCTCTGATTCCCCGCCTCTGATTCCACGCCTCTGATTCCCCTCCTCTGATACCCCGCCTCTGATTCCCCACCTCTGATTCCCCGCATCTGATTCCCCGCCTCTGATTCCCCGCCTCTGATTCCCTGCCTCTGATTCCTCGCCTCTGATTCCGCGCCTCTGATTCCCCGCCTATGTTTACCCACCTCTGTTTACCCACCTGTTTCCCCGCCTCTGATTCCCCACCTCAGATTCCCTGCCTCAGATTCCCCGCCTCTGATTCTCCGCCTCTGATTCCCCGCCTCTGATTCCCCACCTCTGATTCCCCACTTCTGATTCCCCGCCTCTGATTCCCCGCCTCTGATTCCCCGCCTCTGATTCCCCGCCTCTGATTCCCCGCCTCTGATTCCCCACCTCTGATTCCCCACTTCTGATTCCCCGCCTCTGATTCCCCGCCTCTGATTCCCCGCCTCTGATTCCCCGCCTCTGATTCCCCACCTCTGATTCACTGCCTCCCTTTCCGCTCAACTTTCCTGGCCTACTTTTCCCCACATATCTTTCCCCGCCTCTGATTTCCCGCCTCTGATTCCACGCCTCTGATTCCCCGCCTATGTTTACCCGCCTCTGTTTACCCGCCTGTTTTCCCGCCTCTGATTCCCCACCACAGATTCCCTGCCTCAGATTCCCTGCCTCAGATTCCCTGCATCAGATTCCCTTCATTTGATTCCCTGCGTCTGATTCCCTGCCTCTGATTCCCTGCATCTGATTGCCCGCCTCTGATTCCCCGCCTCTGATTCCCCGCCTCTGATTCCCCACCTCTGATTCCCCACTTCTGATTCCACGCCTCTGATTCCCCGCCTCTGATTCCCCGCCTCTGATTCCCCGCCTCTGATTCCCCACTTCTGATTGCCCGCCTCTGATTCCACGCCTCTGATTCCCCGCCTCTGATTCCCCACCTCTGATTCCCCACTTCTGATTCCCCACCTCTGATTCCCCGCCTCTGATTCCACGCCTCTGATTCCCCACCTCTGATTCCCCACTTCTGATTCCCCACCTCTGATTCTCCGCCTCTGATACCCTGCCTCTGATAACTTTTTACTGATTCCCTGCCTCAGATTCCCTGCCTCCGATTCCCTGCCTCAGATTCCCTGCCTCAGATTCCCTGCATCAGATTCCCTTCATCTGATTCCCTGCCTCTGATTCCCCGCCTCTGATTCCCCGCCTCTGATTCCCCACCTCTGTCTCTACGCCTCTATTTTGCCTGCACTCTTTCCCCTCCACTCTTTCTGTGCCTCTCTTTCCCTCCCTCAATTTCAACAACTCTGTTTGATCTGTTCTGTGTACCTAATTTTCAACACACAAGTTCCAAGCACTATGTTTCGCCCATCTCTTTCGCTGCCTCTATTTATGCAGCTATGTTTACCCGCTTCTGTTTACCCGCCTGTTTCCCCACATCTCTTTCCCCACCTCTGATTCCACGCCTCTGATTCCCCGCCTCTGATTCCCCGCCTCTGATTCCCCGCCTCTGATTCACCGCCTCCCTTTCCGCGCAACTTTCCTGGCCTACGTTTCCCCACATCTCTTTCCCCACCTCTGATTCCACGCCTCAGATTTGCCGCCTCTGATTTCCTGCCTCTGATTCCCTGCCTCTGATTCCCTGCCTCTGATTCCCCACCTCTGATTCCCCCCTCTGATTCCCCGCCTCTGATTCCCAACCTCTGATTCCCCACCTCTGATTCCCCGCCTCTGATTCCCTGCCTCTCTTTCCCTACCTCTATTTCCGTGCCTCTTTCTCTGCATCTCGTTTCCCACATCTCATTTCCCCCTTCTGATAACCCGCATCAGATTCCCTGCCACAGATTCCCTGCCTCAGATTCCCTGCCTCAGATTCCCTGCATCAGATTCCCTTCATATGATTCCCTGCCTCTGATTCCACGCCTCTGATTCCCAACCTCTGATTCCCTGCCTCAGATTCCCTGCCTCTGATTCCCTGCCTCTGATTCCCTGCCTCTGATTTCCTGCATCTGATTGCCCGCCTCTGATTCTCCGCCTCTGATTCCCCGCCTCTGATTCCCCGCCTCTGATTCCCCGCCTCTTGATTCCCCGCCTCTGATTCCCCACCTCTGATTCCCTGCCTCTGATAACCTGCCTCTGATTCCCTGCCTCTGATTCCCGGCCTCTGAATCCCCACCTCTGATTCCCCGTGTCCGATTCAGCACCCATGTTTCACCACCTCTGTTGCTCTGCTTCTGATTTCCCGGCTCAGATTCAGCGGCTCTGATTCCGCACCTCTGATTCCACGCCTCTCTTTCTGTGTCTCTGATTCCCCGCCTCTGATTCCACGCCTCTGATTACCCGCCTCTGATACCCTGCCTCTCTTTCCCTGCCTCTATATCCGTGCCTCTTTCTCTGCATCTCGTTTCCCACATCTCATTTCCCCCTTCTGATAACCCGCATCAGATTCCCTGCCACAGATTCCCTGCCTCAGAGTCCCTGCGTGAGATTCCCTTCATCTGATTCCCTGCCTCTGATTCCCCGCGGCTGATTCCCTGCATCTGATTCCCCGCCTCTGTTTACCCGCCTGTTTCCCCGCCTCTGATTCACCACCTCATATTCGCCACCTCAGGTTCCCTGCCTCTGATTCCCTGCCTCTGATTCCCTGCCTCTGATTCCCTGCATCTGATTGCCCGCCTCTGATACGCTGCCTCTGATTCCCCGCCTCTGATTCCCCGCCTCTGATTCCCCGCGTCTGATTTCCCACCTCCGATTCCCCACTTCTGATTCCCCGCCTCTGATTCCCCGTCTCTGATTCCACGCCTCTGATTCCCCGCCTCCGATTCAGCGCCTCTGATTCCCCGCCTCTGATACCCCACCTCTGATTCCCCGCCTCTGATTCCCTGCATCTGATTCCCCGCCTCAGATTCCCCGCCTCTGATTCCCCGACTCTGATTCCCCGCCTCTGATTCCCCGCCTCTGATTCCCCGCCTCTGATTCCCCGCCTCTGATTCCCCGCCTATGTTTACCCGCCTCTGTTTACCCGCCTGTTTTCCCGCCTCTGATTGCCCACCTCAGATTCCCTGCCTCAGATTCCCTGCCTCAGATTCCCTGCCTCTGATTCCCTGCCTCTGATTCCATGCATCTGATTGCCCGCCTCCGATTACCTGCCTCTGATTCCCCGCCTCTGATTCCCCACCTCTGATTCCCCACTTCTGATTCCCCGCCTCTGATTCCCCGCGTCTGATTCCCCGCCTCTGATTCACCGCCTCTGATTCCCCGCCTCTGATTCCCCGCCTCTGATTCCCCACCTCTGATTGCCCCGCCTCTGATTCGCTGATTCTGATTCCCCGCCTCTGATTCCCCACCTCTGATTCCCCACTTCTGATTCCCCGCCTCTGATTCCCCGCCTCTGATTCCACGCCTCTGATTCCCCGCCTCTGATTCCCCGCCTCTGATTCCCCGCCTCTGATTCCCCTCCTCTGATACCCCGCCTCTGATTCCACACCTCTGATTCCCCGCATCTGATTCCCCGCCTCTGATTCCCCGCCTCTGATTCCCTGCCTCTGATTCCGCGCCTCTGATTCCGCGCCTCTGATTCCCCGCCTATGTTTACCCACCTCTGTTTACCCACCTGTTTCCCCGCCTCTGATTCCACTCCTTTGATTCCCTGCCTCAGATTCCCCGCCTCTGATTCTCTGCCTCTGAATCCCCGCCTCTGATTCCCCACCTCTGATTCCCCACTTCTGATTTCCCGCCTCTGATTCCCCGCCTCTGTTTCCCCGCCTCTGATTCCCCGCCTCTGATTCCCCACCTCTGATTCAGTGCCTCCCTTTCCGCTCAACTTTCCTGGCCTTCTTTTCCCCACATATCTTTCCCCGCCTCTGATTTCCCGCCTCTGATTCCACGCCTCTGATTCCCCGCCTATGTTTACCCGCCTCTGTTTACCCGCCTGTTTTCCCTCCTCTGATTCCCCACCACAGATTCCCTGCCTCAGATTCCCTGCCTCAGATTCCCTGCATCAGATTCCCTTCATTTGATTCCCTGCATCTGATTCCCTGCCTCTGATTCCCTGCATCTGATTGCCCGCCTCTGATTCCCTGCCTCTGATTCCCCGCCTCTGATTCCCCACGTCTGACTCCCCACTTCTGATTCCCCGCCTCTGATTCCCCGCCTCTGATTCCCCACCTCTGATTCACCGCCTCTGATTCCCCGCCTCTGATTCCCCACCTCTGATTCCCCATTTCTGATTGCCCGCCTCTGATTCCACGCCTCTGATTCCCCGCCTCTGATTCCCCGACTCTGATTCCCCGCCTCTGATTCCCCGCCTCTGATTTCCCGCCTATGTTTACCCGCCTCTGTTTACCCGCCTGTTTTGCCGCCTCTGATTGCCCACCTCAGATTCCCTGCCTCAGATTCCCTGCCTCAGATTCCCTGCCTCTGATTCCCTGCCTCTGATTCCCTGCATCTGATTGCCCGCCTCTGATTACCTGCCTCTGATTCCCCGCCTCTGATTCCCCACCTCTGATTCCCCACTTCTGATTCCCCGCCTCTGATTCCCCGCGTCTGATTCCCCGCCTCTGATTCACCGCCTCTGATTCCCCGCCTCTGATTCCCCGCCTCTGATTCCCTACCTCTGATTGCCCCGCCTCTGATTCGCTGATTCTGATTCCCCGCCTCTGATTCCCCACCTCTGATTCCCCACTTCTGATTCCCCGCCTCTGATTCCCCGCCTCTGATTCCACGCCTCTGATTCCCCGCCTCTGATTCCCCGCCTCTGATTCCACGCCTCTGATTCCCCTCCTCTGATACCCCGCCTCTGATTCCCCACCTCTGATTCCCCGCATCTGATTCCCCGCCTCTGATTCCCCGCCTCTGATTCCCTGCCTCTGATTCCTCGCCTCTGATTCCGCGCCTCTGATTCCCCGCCTATGTTTACCCACCTCTGTTTACCCACCTGTTTCCCCGCCTCTGATTCCCCACCTCAGATTCCCTGCCTCAGATTCCCCGCCTCTGATTCTCCGCCTCTGATTCCCCGCCTCTGATTCCCCACCTCTGATTCCCCACTTCTGATTCCCCGCCTCTGATTCCCCGCCTCTGATTCCCCGCCTCTGATTCCCCGCCTCTGATTCCCCGCCTCTGATTCCCCACCTCTGATTCCCCACTTCTGATTCCCCGCCTCTGATTCCCCGCCACTGATTCCCCGCCTCTGATTCCCCGCCTCTGATTCCCCACCTCTGATTCACTGCCTCCCTTTCCGCTCAACTTTCCTGGCCTACTTTTCCCCACATATCTTTCCCCGCCTCTGATTTCCCGCCTCTGATTCCACGCCTCTGATTCCCCGCCTATGTTTACCCGCCTCTGTTTACCCGCCTGTTTTCCCGCCTCTGATTCCCCACCACAGATTCCCTGCCTCAGATTCCCTGCCTCAGATTCCCTGCATCAGATTCCCTTCATTTGATTCCCTGCGTCTGATTCCCTGCCTCTGATTCCCTGCATCTGATTGCCCGCCTCTGATTCCCCGCCTCTGATTCCCCGCCTCTGATTCCCCACCTCTGATTCCCCACTTCTGATTCCACGCCTCTGATTCCCCGCCTCTGATTCCCCGCCTCTGATTCACCGCCTCTGATTCCCCGCCTCTGATTCCCCGCCTCTGATTCCCCACTTCTGATTGCCCGCCTCTGATTCCACGCCTCTGATTCCCCGCCTCTGATTCCCCACCTCTGATTCCCCACTTCTGATTCCCCACCTCTGATTCCCCGCCTCTGATTCCACGCCTCTGATTCCCCACCTCTGATTCCCCACTTCTGATTCCCCACCTCTGATTCTCCGCCTCTGATACCCTGCCTCTGATAACTTTTTACTGATTCCCTGCCTCAGATTCCCTGCCTCCGATTCCCTGCCTCAGATTCCCTGCCTCAGATTCCCTGCATCAGATTCCCTTCATCTGATTCCCTGCCTCTGATTCCCCGCCTCTGATTCCCCGCCTCTGATTCCCCACCTCTGTCTCTACGCCTCTATTTTGCCTGCACTCTTTCCCCTCCACTCTTTCTGTGCCTCTCTTTCCCTCCCTCAATTTCAACAACTCTGTTTGATCTGTTCTGTGTACCTAATTTTCAACACACAAGTTCCAACCACTATGTTTCGCCCATCTCTTTCGCTGCCTCTATTTATGCAGCTATGTTTACCCGCTTCTGTTTACCCGCCTGTTTCCCCACATCTCTTTCCCCACCTCTGATTCCACGCCTCTGATTCCCCGCCTCTGATTCCCCGCCTCTGATTCCCCGCCTCTGATTCACCGCCTCCCTTTCCGCGCAACTTTCCTGGCCTACGTTTCCCCACATCTCTTTCCCCACCTCTGATTCCACGCCTCAGATTTGCCGCCTCTGATTTCCTGCCTCTGATTCCCTGCCTCTGATTCCCTGCCTCTGATTCCCCACCTCTGATTCCCCCCTCTGATTCCCCGCCTCTGATTCCCAACCTCTGATTCCCCACCTCTGATTCCCCGCCTCTGATTCCCTGCCTCTCTTTCCCTACCTCTATTTCCGTGCCTCTTTCTCTGCATCTCGTTTCCCACATCTCATTTCCCCCTTCTGATAACCCGCATCAGATTCCCTGCCACAGATTCCCTGCCTCAGATTCCCTGCCTCAGATTCCCTGCATCAGATTCCCTTCATATGATTCCCTGCCTCTGATTCCACGCCTCTGATTCCCAACCTCTGATTCCCTGCCTCAGATTCCCTGCCTCTGATTCCCTGCCTCTGATTCCCTGCCTCTGATTTCCTGCATCTGATTGCCCGCCTCTGATTCTCCGCCTCTGATTCCCCGCCTCTGATTCCCCGCCTCTGATTCCCCGCCTCTTGATTCCCCGCCTCTGATTCCCCACCTCTGATTCCCTGCCTCTGATAACCTGCCTCTGATTCCCTGCCTCTGATTCCCGGCCTCTGAATCCCCACCTCTGATTCCCCGTGTCCGATTCAGCACCCATGTTTCACCACCTCTGTTGCTCTGCTTCTGATTTCCCGGCTCAGATTCAGCGGCTCTGATTCCGCACCTCTGATTCCACGCCTCTCTTTCTGTGTCTCTGATTCCCCGCCTCTGATTCCACGCCTCTGATTACCCGCCTCTGATACCCTGCCTCTCTTTCCCTGCCTCTATATCCGTGCCTCTTTCTCTGCATCTCGTTTCCCACATCTCATTTCCCCCTTCTGATAACCCGCATCAGATTCCCTGCCACAGATTCCCTGCCTCAGATTCCCTGCGTGAGATTCCCTTCATCTGATTCCCTGCCTCTGATTCCCCGCGGCTGATTCCCTGCATCTGATTCCCCGCCTCTGTTTACCCGCCTGTTTCCCCGCCTCTGATTCACCACCTCATATTCGCCACCTCAGGTTCCCTGCCTCTGATTCCCTGCCTCTGATTCCCTGCCTCTGATTCCCTGCATCTGATTGCCCGCCTCTGATACGCTGCCTCTGATTCCCCGCCTCTGATTCCCCGCCTCTGATTCCCCGCGTCTGATTTCCCACCTCCGATTCCCCACTTCTGATTCCCCGCCTCTGATTCCCCGTCTCTGATTCCACGCCTCTGATTCCCCGCCTCCGATTCAGCGCCTCTGATTCCCCGCCTCTGATACCCCACCTCTGATTCCCCGCCTCTGATTCCCTGCATCTGATTCCCCGCCTCAGATTCCCCGCCTCTGATTCCCCGACTCTGATTCCCCGCCTCTGATTCCCCGCCTCTGATTCCCCGCCTCTGATTCCCCGCCTCTGATTCCCCGCCTATGTTTACCCGCCTCTGTTTACCCGCCTGTTTTCCCACCTCTGATTGCCCACCTCAGATTCCCTGCCTCAGATTCCCTGCCTCAGATTCCCTGCCTCTGATTCCCTGCCTCTGATTCCATGCATCTGATTGCCCGCCTCCGATTACCTGCCTCTGATTCCCCGCCTCTGATTCCCCACCTCTGATTCCCCACTTCTGATTCCCCGCCTCTGATTCCCCGCGTCTGATTCCCCGCCTCTGATTCACCGCCTCTGATTCCCCGCCTCTGATTCCCCGCCTCTGATTCCCCACCTCTGATTGCCCCGCCTCTGATTCGCTGATTCTGATTCCCCGCCTCTGATTCCCCACCTCTGATTCCCCACTTCTGATTCCCCGCCTCTGATTCCCCGCCTCTGATTCCACGCCTCTGATTCCCCGCCTCTGATTCCCCGCCTCTGATTCCCCGCCTCTGATTCCCCTCCTCTGATACCCCGCCTCTGATTCCACACCTCTGATTCCCCGCATCTGATTCCCCGCCTCTGATTCCCCGCCTCTGATTCCCTGCCTCTGATTCCGCGCCTCTGATTCCGCGCCTCTGATTCCCCGCCTATGTTTACCCACCTCTGTTTACCCACCTGTTTCCCCGCCTCTGATTCCACTCCTCAGATTCCCTGCCTCAGATTCCCCGCCTCTGATTCTCTGCCTCTGAATCCCCGCCTCTGATTCCCCACCTCTGATTCCCCACTTCTGATTCCCCGCCTCTGATTCCCCGCCTCTGTTTCCCCGCCTCTGATTCCCCGCCTCTGATTCCCCACCTCTGATTCAGTGCCTCCCTTTCCGCTCAACTTTCCTGGCCTTCTTTTCCCCACATATCTTTCCCCGCCTCTGATTTCCCGCCTCTGATTCCACGCCTCTGATTCCCCGCCTATGTTTACCCGCCTCTGTTTACCCGCCTGTTTTCCCTCCTCTGATTCCCCACCACAGATTCCCTGCCTCAGATTCCCTGCCTCAGATTCCCTGCATCAGATTCCCTTCATTTGATTCCCTGCATCTGATTCCCTGCCTCTGATTCCCTGCATCTGATTGCCCGCCTCTGATTCCCTGCCTCTAATTCCCCGCCTCTGATTCCCCACGTCTGACTCCCCACTTCTGATTCCCCGCCTCTGATTCCCCGCCTCTGATTCCCCACCTCTGATTCACCGCCTCTGATTCCCCGCCTCTGATTCCCCACCTCTGATTCCCCATTTCTGATTGCCCGCCTCTGATTCCACGCCTCTGATTCCCCGCCTCTGATTCCCCACCTCTGATTCCCCACTTCTGATTCCCCAGCTCTGATTCCGCGCCTCTGATTCCACGCCTCTGATTCCCCACCTCTGATTCCCCACTTCTGAATCCCCACCTCTGATTCTCCGCCTCTGATACCCTGCCTCTGATAACTTTTTACTGATTCCCTGCCTCAGATTCCCTGCCTCCGATTCCCTGCCTCAGATTCCCTGCCTCAGATTCCCTGCATCAGATTCCCTTCATCTGATTCCCTGCCTCTGATTCCCCGCCTCTGAATCCCCGCCTCTGATTCCCCACCTCTGTCTCTACGCCTCTATTTTGACTGCACTCTTTCCCCTCCACTCTTTCTGTGCCTCTCTTTCCCTCCCTCAATTTCAACAACTCTGTTTGATCTGTTCTGTGTACCTAATTTTCAACACACAAGTTCCAACCACTATGTTTCGCCCATCTCTTTCGCTGCCTCTATTTATGCAGCTATGTTTACCCGCTTCTGTTTACCCGCCTGTTTCCCCACATCTCTTTCCCCACCTCTGATTCCACGCCCCTGATTCCCCGCCTCTGATTCCCCGCCTCTGAATCCCCGCCTCTGATACACCGCCTCCCTTTCCGCGCAACTTTCCTGGCCTACGTTTCCCCACATCTCTTTCCCCACCTCTGATTCCACGCCTCAGATTCGCCACCTCTGATTTCCCGCCTCTGATTCCCTGCCTCTGATTCCCTGCCTCTGATTCCCCACCTCTGATTCCCCCCTCTGGTTCCCCGCCTCTGATTCCCAGCCTCTGATTCCCCACCTCTGATTCCCCGCCTCTGATTCCCTGCCTGTCTTTCCCTGCCTCTATTTCCGTGTCTCTTTCTCTGCATCTCGTTTCCCACATCTCATTTCCCCCTTCTGATAACCCGCATCAGATTCCCTGACACAGATTCCCTGCCTCAGATTCCCCGCCTCAGATTCCCTGCATCAGATTCCCTTCATCTGATTCCCTGCCTCTGATTCCCCGCCTCTGATTCCCCACCTCTGATTCCCTGCCTCAGATTCCCTGCCTCTGATTCCCTGCCTCTGATGCCCTGCCTCTGATTTCCTGCATCAGATTCCCCGCCTCTGATTCTCCGCCTCTGATTCCCCGCCTCTGATTCCCCGCCTCTGATTCGCCGCCTCTGATTCCCCGCCTCTGATTTCCCACCTCAGATTCCCTGCCTCAGATTCCCTGCCTCAGATTCCCTGCATCAGATTCCCTTCATCTGATTCCCTGCCTCTGATTCCCCGCCTCTGATTCCCCACCTCTGATTCCCTGCTCAGATTCCCTGCCTCTGATTCCCTGCCTCTGATTCCCTGCCTCTGATTTCCTGCATCAGATTCCCCGCCTCTGATTCTCCGCCTCTGATTCCCCGCCTCTGATTCCCCGCCTCTGATTCGCCGCCTCTGATTCCCTGCCTCTGAGTCCCCACCTCTGATTCCCCGTGTCCGATTCCGCACCCATGTTTCACCACCTCTTTTGCTCTGCTTCTGATTTCCCGGCTCAGATTCACCGGCTCTGATTCCGCACCTCTGATTCCACGCCTCTCTTTCTGTGTCTCTGATTCCCCGCCTCTGATTCCACTCCTCTGATTACCCGCTTCTGATACCCTGCCTCTCTTTCCCTGCCTCTATATCCGTGCCTCTTTCTCTGCATCTCGTTTCCCACATCTCATTTCCCCCTTCTGATAACCCGCATCAGATTCCCTGCCACAGATTCCCTGCCTCAGATTCCCTGCCTCAGATTCCCTGCATCAGATTCCCTTCATCTGATTCCCTGCCTCTGATTCCCCGCCTCTGATTCCCCACCTCTGATTCCCCACCTCTGATTCCCCGCCTCTGATTCCCTGCCTCTGATTCCCCATATCTGATTCCCCGCCTCTGATTCCCCAACTCTGATTCCCCGCTTCTGATTCCCCAGCTCTGAATCCCCGCCTCTGATTTCCCGCGTCTGATTCCCTGCCTCTGATTCCCCGCCTCTGATTCCCCATCTGTGATTCACAACCTCTGATGCCCCACCTCTGATTCCCCATATCTGATTCCCTGCCTCTCTTTCCCCGCCTCTGATTCCCCACCTCTGTTTCCCCATATCTGATTCCCCGCCTCTGATTCCCCAACTCTAATACCCCGCCTCTGATTCCCCAGCTCTGATTCCCCGCCTCTGATTCCCCGCATCTGATTCCCTGCCTCTGATTCCCCGCCTCTGATTCCAGGCCTCTGATTCCCAGCATCTGATTCCGGCCTCTGATTCCCGGCCTCTGATTCCCTGCTTCTGATTCTGATTCCCTGCCTCTGATTCCCCATCTCTGATTCCGCACATCTGATTCCCTGCCTCTGATTCCCCACCTCTGATTCCCGATATCTGATTCCCCGCCTCTGTTTCCCCGCCTCTGATTCCCCGCCTCTGTTTCCCAATATCTAAGTCCCCACCTCTGATTCCCCAAATCTGATTCCCCACCTCTGATTCCCCAGCTCTGATTCCCCGCCTCTGATTCCCCGCATCTGATACCCTGCATCTGATTCCAAGCCTCTGATTCCCTGCCTCTGATTCCCAACCTCTGATTCCCCACCTCTGATTCCCCATATCTGAATCCCCGCCTCTGTTTCCCCGCCTCGGATTCCCCGCCTCTGTTTCCCCATATCTGATTCCCGGCCTCTGATTCCCCGCCTCTGATTCCCCATATCTGATTCCCTGCCTCTGATTCCCCAACTCTGATTCCCCGCCTCTGATTCCCCGCCTCTGATTCCCCACCTCTGATTCCCCACTTCTGATTCCCCACCTCTGATTCCCCGCCTCTGATTCCACACCTCTGATTCCCCACCTCTGATTCCCCACTTCTGATTCCCCACCTCTGATTCTCCGCCTCTGATACCCTGCCTCTGATAACTTTTTACTGATTCCCTGCCTCAGATTCCCTGCCTCCGATTCCCTGCCTCAGATTCCCTGCCTCAGATTCCCTGCATCAGATTCCCTTCATCTGATTCCCTGCCTCTGATTCCCCGCCTCTGATTCCCCGCCTCTGATTCCCCACCTCTGTCTCTACGCCTCTATTTTGCCTGCACTCTTTCCCCTCCACTCTTTCTGTGCCTCTCTTTCCCTCCCTCAATTTCAACAACTCTGTTTGATCTGTTCTGTGTACCTAATTTTCAACACACAAGTTCCAACCACTATGTTTCGCCCATCTCTTTCGCTGCCTCTATTTATGCAGCTATGTTTACCCGCTTCTGTTTACCCGCCTGTTTCCCCACATCTCTTTCCCCACCTCTGATTCCACGCCTCTGATTCCCCGCCTCTGATTCCCCGCCTCTGATTCCCCGCCTCTGATTCACCGCCTCCCTTTCCGCGCAACTTTCCTGGCCTACGTTTCCGCACATCTCTTTCCCCACCTCTGATTCCACGCCTCAGATTTGCCGCCTCTGATTTCCTGCCTCTGATTCCCTGCCTCTGATTCCCTGCCTCTGATTCCCCACCTCTGATTCCCCCCTCTGATTCCCCGCCTCTGATTCCCAACCTCTGATTCCCCACCTCTGATTCCCCGCCTCTGATTCCCTGCCTCTCTTTCCCTACCTCTATTTCCGTGCCTCTTTCTCTGCATCTCGTTTCCCACATCTCATTTCCCCCTTCTGATAACCCGCATCAGATTCCCTGCCACAGATTCCCTGCCTCAGATTCCCTGCCTCAGATTCCCTGCATCAGATTCCCTTCATATGATTCCCTGCCTCTGATTCCACGTCTCTGATTCCCAACCTCTGATTCCCTGCCTCAGATTCCCTGCCTCTGATTCCCTGCCTCTGATTCCCTGCCTCTGATTTCCTGCATCTGATTGCCCGCCTCTGATTCTCCGCCTCTGATTCCCCGCCTCTGATTCCCCGCCTCTGATTCCCCGCCTCTTGATTCCCCGCCTCTGATTCCCCACCTCTGATTCCCTGCCTCTGATAACCTGCCTCTGATTCCCTGCCTCTGATTCCCGGCCTCTGAATCCCCACCTCTGATTCCCCGTGTCCGATTCAGCACCCATGTTTCACCACCTCTGTTGCTCTGCTTCTGATTTCCCGGCTCAGATTCAGCGGCTCTGATTCCGCACCTCTGATTCCACGCCTCTCTTTCTGTGTCTCTGATTCCCCGCCTCTGATTCCACGCCTCTGATTACCCGCCTCTGATACCCTGCCTCTCTTTCCCTGCCTCTATATCCGTGCCTCTTTCTCTGCATCTCGTTTCCCACATCTCATTTCCCCCTTCTGATAACCCGCATCAGATTCCCTGCCACAGATTCCCTGCCTCAGATTCCCTGCATGAGATTCCCTTCATCTGATTCCCTGCCTCTGATTCCCCGCGGCTGATTCCCTGCATCTGATTCCCCGCCTCTGTTTACCCGCCTGTTTCCCCGCCTCTGATTCACCACCTCATATTCGCCACCTCAGGTTCCCTGCCTCTGATTCCCTGCCTCTGATTCCCTGCCTCTGATTCCCTGCATCTGATTGCCCGCCTCTGATACGCTGCCTCTGATTCCCCGACTCTGATTCCCCGCCTCTGATTCCCCGCGTCTGATTTCCCACCTCTGATTCCCCACTTCTGATTCCCCGCCTCTGATTCCCCGTCTCTGATTCCACGCCTCTGATTCCCCGCCTCCGATTCAGCGCCTCTGATTCCCTGCCTCTGATACCCCACCTCTGATTCCCCGCCTATGATTCCCTGCATCTGATTCCCCGCCTCAGATTCCCCGCCTCTGATTCCCCGACTCTGATTCCCCGCCTCTGATTCCCCGCCTCTGATTCCCCGCCTCTGATTCCCCGCCTCTGATTCCCCGCCTATGTTTACCCGCCTCTGTTTACCCGCCTGTTTTCCCGCCTCTGATTGCCCACCTCAGATTCCCTGCCTCAGATTCCCTGCCTCAGATTCCCTGCCTCTGATTCCCTGCCTCTGATTCCCTGCATCTGATTGCCCGCCTCCGATTACCTGCCTCTGATTCCCCGCCTCTGATTCCCCACCTCTGATACCCCACTTCTGATTCCCCGCCTCTGATTCCCCGCGTCTGATTCCCCGCCTCTGATTCACCGCCTCTGATTCCCCGCCTCTGATTCCCCGCCTCTGATTCCCCACCTCTGATTGCCCCGCCTCTGATTCGCTGATTCTGATTCCCCGCCTCTGATTCCCCACCTCTGATTCCCCACTTCTGATTCCCCGCCTCTGATTCCCCGCCTCTGATTCCACGCCTCTGATTCCCCGCCTCTGATTCCCCGCCTCTGATTCCCCGCCTCTGATTCCCCTCCTCTGATACCCCGCCTCTGATTCCCCACCTCTGATTCCCCGCATCTGATTCCCCGCCTCTGATTCCCCGCCTCTGATTCCCTGCCTCTGATTCCGCGCCTCTGATTCCGCGCCTCTGATTCCCCGCCTATGTTTACCCACCTCTGTTTACCCACCTGTTTCCCCGCCTCTGATTCCACTCCTCAGATTCCCTGCCTCAGATTCCCCGCCTCTGATTCTCTGCCTCTGAATCCCCGCCTCTGATTCCCCACCTCTGATTCCCCACTTCTGATTCCCCGCCTCTGATTCCCCGCCTCTGTTTCCCCGCCTCTGATTCCCCGCCTCTGATTCCCCACCTCTGATTCAGTGCCTCCCTTTCCGCTCAACTTTCCTGGCCTTCTTTTCCCCACATATCTTTCCCCGCCTCTGATTTCCCGCCTCTGATTCCACGCCTCTGATTCCCCGCCTATGTTTACCCGCCTCTGTTTACCCGCCTGTTTTCCCTCCTCTGATTCCCCACCACAGATTCCCTGCCTCAGATTCCCTGCCTCAGATTCCCTGCATCAGATTCCCTTCATTTGATTCCCTGCATCTGATTCCCTGCCTCTGATTCCCTGCATCTGATTGCCCGCCTCTGATTCCCTGCCTCTGATTCCCCGCCTCTGATTCCCCACGTCTGACTCCCCACTTCTGATTCCCCGCCTCTGATTCCCCACCTCTGATTCCCCACCTCTGATTCACCGCCTCTGATTCCCCGCCTCTGATTCCCCACCTCTGATTCCCCATTTCTGATTGCCCGCCTCTGATTCCACGCCTCTGATTCCCCGCCTCTGATTCCCCACCTCTGATTCCCCACTTCTGATTCCCCAGCTCTGATTCCGCGCCTCTGATTCCACGCCTCTGATTCCCCACCTCTGATTCCCCACTTCTGAATCCCCACCTCTGATTCTCCGCCTCTGATACCCTGCCTCTGATAACTTTTTACTGATTCCCTGCCTCAGATTCCCTGCCTCCGATTCCCTGCCTCAGATTCCCTGCCTCAGATTCCCTGCATCAGATTCCCTTCATCTGATTCCCTGCCTCTGATTCCCCGCCTCTGAATCCCCGCCTCTGATTCCCCACCTCTGTCTCTACGCCTCTATTTTGACTGCACTCTTTCCCCTCCACTCTTTCTGTGCCTCTCTTTCCCTCCCTCAATTTCAACAACTCTGTTTGATCTGTTCTGTGTACCTAATTTTCAACACACAAGTTCCAACCACTATGTTTCGCCCATCTCTTTCGCTGCCTCTATTTATGCAGCTATGTTTACCCGCTTCTGTTTACCCGCCTGTTTCCCCACATCTCTTTCCCCACCTCTGATTCCACGCCCCTGATTCCCCGCCTCTGATTCCCCGCCTCTGAATCCCCGCCTCTGATACACCGCCTCCCTTTCCGCGCAACTTTCCTGGCCTACGTTTCCCCACATCTCTTTCCCCACCTCTGATTCCACGCCTCAGATTCGCCACCTCTGATTTCCCGCCTCTGATTCCCTGCCTCTGATTCCCTGCCTCTGATTCCCCACCTCTGATTCCCCCCTCTGGTTCCCCGCCTCTGATTCCCAGCCTCTGATTCCCCACCTCTGATTCCCCGCCTCTGATTCCCTGCCTGTCTTTCCCTGCCTCTATTTCCGTGTCTCTTTCTCTGCATCTCGTTTCCCACATCTCATTTCCCCCTTCTGATAACCCGCATCAGATTCCCTGACACAGATTTCCTGCCTCAGATTCCCCGCCTCAGATTCCCTGCATCAGATTCCCTTCATCTGATTCCCTGCCTCTGATTCCCCGCCTCTGATTCCCCACCTCTGATTCCCTGCCTCAGATTCCCTGCCTCTGATTCCCTGCCTCTGATGCCCTGCCTCTGATTTCCTGCATCAGATTCCCCGCCTCTGATTCTCCGCCTCTGATTCCCCGCCTCTGATTCCCCGCCTCTGATTCGCCGGCTCTGATTCCCCGCCTCTGATTTCCCACCTCAGATTCCCTGCCTCAGATTCCCTGCCTCAGATTCCCTGCATCAGATTCCCTTCATCTGATTCCCTGCCTCTGATTCCCCGCCTCTGATTCCCCACCTCTGATTCCCTGCTCAGATTCCCTGCCTCTGATTCCCTGCCTCTGATTCCCTGCCTCTGATTTCCTGCATCAGATTCCCCGCCTCTGATTCTCCGCCTCTGATTCCCCGCCTCTGATTCCCCGCCTCTGATTCGCCGCCTCTGATTCCCTGCCTCTGAGTCCCCACCTCTGATTCCCCGTGTCCGATTCCGCACCCATGTTTCACAACCTCTGTTGCTCTGCTTCTGATTTCCCGGCTCAGATTCACCGGCTCTGATTCCGCACCTCTGATTCCACGCCTCTCTTTCTGTGTCTCTGATTCCCCGCCTCTGATTCCACGCCTCTGATTACCCGCTTCTGATACCCTGCCTCTCTTTCCCTGCCTCTATATCCGTGCCTCTTTCTCTGCATCTCGTTTCCCACATCTCATTTCCCCCTTCTGATAACCCGCATCAGATTCCCTGCCACAGATTCCCTGCCTCAGATTCCCTGCCTCAGATTCCCTGCATCAGATTCCCTTCATCTGATTCCCTGCCTCTGATTCCCCGCCTCTGATTCCCCACCTCTGATTCCCCACCTCTGATTCCCCGCCTCTGATTCCCTGCCTCTGATTCCCCATATCTGATTCCCCGCCTCTGATTCCCCAACTCTGATTCCCCGCTTCTGATTCCCCAGCTCTGAATCCCCGCCTCTGATTCCCCGCGTCTGATTCCCTGCCTCTGATTCCCCGCCTCTGATTCCCCATCTGTGATTCACAACCTCTGATGCCCCACCTCTGATTCTCCATATCTGATTCCCTGCCTCTCTTTCCCCGCCTCTGATTCCCCACCTCTGTTTCCCCATATCTGATTCCCCGCCTCTGATTCCCCAACTCTAATACCCCGCCTCTGATTCCCCAGCTCTGATTCCCCGCCTCTGATTCCCCGCATCTGATTCCCTGCCTCTGATTCCCCGCCTCTGATTCCAGGCCTCTGATTCCCAGCATCTGATTCCGGCCTCTGATTCCCGGCCTCTGATTCCCTGCTTCTGATTCTGATTCCCTGCCTCTGATTCCCCATCTCTGATTCCGCACATCTGATTCCCTGCCTCTGATTCCCCACCTATGATTCCCGATATCTGATTCCCCGCCTCTGTTTCCCCGCCTCTGATTCCCCGCCTCTGTTTCCCAATATCTAAGTCCCCACCTCTGATTCCCCAAATCTGATTCCCCACCTCTGATTCCCCAGCTCTGATTCCCCGCCTCTGATTCCCCGCATCTGATACCCTGCATCTGATTCCAAGCCTCTGATTCCCTGCCTCTGATTCCCAACCTCTGATTCCCCACCTCTGATTCCCCATATCTGATTCCCCGCCTCTGTTTCCCCGCCTCGGATTCCCCGCCTCTGTTTCCCCATATCTGATTCCCGGCCTCTGATTCCCCGCCTCTGATTCCCCATATCTGATTCCCTGCCTCTGATTCCCCAACTCTGATTCCCCGCCTCTGATTCCCCAGCTCTGAATCCCCGCCTCTGATTCCCCGCGTCTGATTCCCTGCCTCTGATACCCCGCCTTGATTCCCCATCTCTGATCCACAACCTCTGATTCCCCACCTCTATTTGACTCCCCGCCTCTGCTTCCCCGCCTCTGATTCCCCGCCTCTGATTCCCCATATCTGATTCCCCGCCTCTGATTGCCCACCTCTGATTCCCAGCCTCTGATTCGCCAGCTCTGATTCCCCGCCTCTGATTCCCCGCATCTGATTCCCTGCCTCTGATTCCCCGCCTCTGATTCCCCATCTCTGATTCACCGCCTTTGATTCGCCACCTCTGATTCCCCATATCTGATTCCCCACCTCTGTTTCCCCGCCTCTGATTCCCCGCCTCTGATTCTCCATATCTCATTCCCCGCCTCTGAATCCCCATCTCTGATTCCCGGACTCTGATTCCCCTCCTCTGATTCCCGGCCTCTTATTCCCAGCATCTGATTCCCGGCCTCTGATTCCCGGCCTCTGATTCCCCGCTTCTGATTCCCTGCCTCTGATTCCCCATCTCTGATTCCGCACATCTGATTCCCTGCCTCTGATTCCCCACCTCTGATTCCCCATATCTGATTCCCCGCCTCTGTTTCCCCGCCTCTGATTCCCCGCCTCTGTTTCCCTATATCTAATTCCCCACCTCTGATGCCCCAACTCTGATTCCCCGCCTCTGATTCCCCAGCTCTGATTCCCCGCCTCTGATTCCCTGCATCCGATTCCCCATATCTGATTCCCCGCCTCTGTTTCCCCGCCTCTGATTCCCCGCCTCTGTTTCCCCATATCTGATTCCCGCCTCTGATTCCTAACTATGATTCCCTGCCTCTGATTCCCCAGCTCTGATTCCCTGCCTCTGATTCCCCGCGTTCTATTCCCTGCCTCTGATTCCCCGCCTGTGATTCCCCATCACTGATTCACCACCTCTGATTCCCTACCTCTGATTCCCCATATCTAATTCCACGCCTCTGTTTGCCCGCCTCTGATTCCCCGCCTCTGTTTCCCCATATCTGATTCCCCGCCTCTGAATCCCCAACTCTGATTCCCTGCCTCAGATTCCCCAGCTCTGATTCCCCGCCTTTGATTCCCCCCGTCTGATTCCCAGCCTCTGAATCCCCGTGTCTGATTTCCTGCCTCTGATTCCCCGCCTCTGATTCCCCATCTCTGATTCCTCTGATTCCCCACCTCTGATTCCCCATCTCTGATTCCGCACATCCAATTCCCTGCCTCTGATTCCCCAACTCTGATTCCCCACCTCTGATTCCCCAGCTCTGATTCCCCGCCTCAGATTCCCCGCGTCTGATTCCCTGCCTCTGATTCCCCGCCTCTGATTCCCTGCCTCTGATTCCCCATATCTGATTCCCCGCCTCTGATTCCCCAACTCTGATTCCCCGCTTCTGATTCCCCAGCTCTGAATCCCCACCTCTGATTCCCAGCGTCTGATTCCCTGCCTCTGATTCCCCGCCTCTGATTCCCCATCTGTGATTCACAACCTCTGATGCCCCACCTCTGATTCCCCATATCTGATTCCCCGCCTCTGTTTCCCCGCCTCTGATTCCCCGCCTCTGATTCCCCATATCTGATTCCCCGCCTCTGATTGCCCACCTCTGATTCCACGCGTCTGATACCCTGCCTCTGATTCCCCGCCTCTGATTTCCCATCTCTGATTCACCACCTCTGATTCCCGGCCTCTGATTCCCCATCTCTGATTCCGCACATCCGATTCCCTGCCTATGATTCCCCACCTCTGATTCCCCGCCTCTGATTCCCCATATCTGATTCCCTGCCTCTGTTTCCCCGCCTCTGATTCCCTACCTCTGTTTCCCCATATCTGATTCCCCGCCTCTGATTCCCCAACTCTAATACCCCGCATCTGATTCCCCAGCTCTGATTCCCCGCCTCTGATTCCTTGCATCTGATTCCCTGCCTCTGATTCCCCGCCTCTGATTCCAGGCCTCTGATTCCCATCATCTGATTCCGGCCTCTGATTCACGGCCTCTGATTCCCTGCTTCTGATTCTGATTCCCTGCCTCTGATTCCCCATCTCTGATTCCGCACATCTGATTCCCTGCCTCTGATTCCCCACCTCTGATTCCCCATATCTGATTCCCCGCCTCTGTTTCCCCGCCTCTGATTCCCCGCCTCTGTTTCCCAATATCTAAGTCCCCACCTCTGATTCCCCAAATCTGATTCCCCACCTCTGATTCCCCAGCTCTGATTCCCCGCCTCTGATTCCCCGCATCTGATTCCCTGCATCTGATTCCAAGCCTCTGATTCCCTGCCTCTGATTCCCAACCTCTGATTCCCCACCTCTGATTCCCCATATCTGATTCCCCGCCTCTGTTTCCCCGCCTCGGATTCCCCGCCTCAGTTTCCCCATATCTGATTCCCGGCCTCTGATTCCCCGCCTCTGATTCCCCGCCTCTGATTCCTGCCTCTGATTCCCCATCTCCGATTCCCTGCCTCTGATTCCCAACCTCTGATTCCCCACCTCTGATTCCCCATATCTGATTCCCCGCCTCTGTTTCCCCGCCTCTGATTCCCCGCCTCTGATTCCCAACTCTGATTCCCCGCCTCTGATTCCCCAGCTCTGATTCCCCGTGTTTGATTCCCTGCCTCTGATTCCCTGCCCTGATTCCCCATCTCTGTTTCACCGCCTTTGATTCGCCACCTCTGATTCCACATATCTGATTCCCCGCCTCTGTTTCCCCGACTCTGATTCCCTTCCTCTGATTCCCAACCTCTGATTCCACACCTCTGATTCCCCATATCTGATTCCCCGCCTCTATTTCCCCATATCTGAATCCCCGCCTCTGATTCCCTAACTCTGATTCCCCGCCTCTGATTCCCCAGCTCTTATTCCCCGACTCTGATTCCCGGCGTCCGATTCCCTGCCTCTGATTCCCCGCCTCTGATTCCCCATCTCTGATTCCCCGCCTCTGATTCCCCGTGTCTGATTCCCTGCCTCTGATTCCCCGCCTCTGATTCCCCGCCTCTGATTCCCTGACACTGAATCCCTGCCCCTGATTCCCCACCTCTGATTCCCCATATCTGATTCCCCGCCTCTGTTTCCCCGCCTCTGATTCCCCGCCTCTGATTCCCCATATCTGATTCCCTGCCTCTGATTCCCCAACTCTGATTCCCCGCCTCTGATTCCCCGCCTTGATTCCCCATCTCTGATTCACAACCTCTGATTCCCCACCTCTGATTCCCTATATTTGATTCCCCACCTCTGTTTCCCCGCCTCTGATCCCCGCCTCTGATTCCCCATATCTGATTCCCCACCTCTGATTGCCCACCTCTGATTCCCCGCCTCTGATTCGCCAGCTCTGATTCCCCGCCTCTGATTCCCCGCATCTGATTCCCTGCCTCTGATTCCCCGCCTCTGATTCCCCATCTCTGATTCACCGCCTTTGATTCGCCACCTCTGATTCCCCATATCTGATTCCCCACCTCTGTTTCCCGGCCTCTGATTCCCCGCCTCTGATTCTCCATATCTCATTCCCCGCCTCTGAATCCCCATCTCTGATTCCCGGACTCTGATTCCCCACCTCTGATTCCCGGCCTCTTATTCCCAGCATCTGATTCCCGGCCTCTGATTCCCGGCCTCTGATTCCCCGCTTCTGATTCTGATTCCCTGCCTCTGATTCCCCATCTCTGATTCCGCACATCTGATTCCCTGCCTCTGATTCCCCACCTCTGATTCCCCATATCTGATTCCCCGCCTCTGTTTCCCCGCCTCTGATTCCCCGCCTCTGTTTCCCTATATCTAATTCCCCACCTCTGATGCCCCAACTCTGATTCCCCGCCTCTGATTCCCCAGCTCTGATTCCCCGCCTCTGATTCCCCGCATCCGATTCCCCATATCTGATTCCCTGCCTCTGTTTCCCCGCCTCTGATTCCCCGCCTCTGTTTCCCCATATCTGATTCCCCGCCTCTGATTCCCAACTATGATTCCCCGCCTCTGATTCCCCAGCTCTGATTCCCTGCGTCTGATTCCCTGCGTTCTATTCCCTGCCTCTGATTCCCCGCCTGTGATTCCCCATCACTGATTCACCACCTCTGATTCCCCACCTCTGATTCCCCATATCTAATTCCCCGCCTCTGTTTGCCCGCCTCTGATTCCCCGCCTCTGTTTCCCCATATCTGATTCCCCGTCTCTGAATCCCCAACTCTGATTCCCTGCCTCTGATTCCCCAGCTCTGATTCCCCGCCTTTGATTCCCCCCGTCTGATTCCCAGCCTCTGAATCCCCGTGTCTGATTTCCTGCCTCTGATTCCCCGCCTCTGATTCCCCATCTCTGATTCCTCTGATTCCCCACATCTGATTCCCCATCTCTGATTCCGCACATCCGATTCCCTGCCTCTCATTCACCAGCTCTGATTCCCCGCCTCAGATTCCCCGCGTCTGATTCCCTGCCTCTGATTCCCCGCCTCTGATTCCCCATCTCTGATTCCCCACCTCTGATTCCCCGTGTCTGATTCCCTGCCTCTGATTCCCCGCCTCTGAATCCCAGCCTCTGATTCCCCATATCTGATTCCCCGCCTCTGATTCCCTGCCTCTGATTCCCCAGCTCTGATTCCCCGCCTTTGATTCCCCCCGTCTGATTCCCAGCCTCTGAATCCCCGTGTCTGATTTCCTGCCTCTGATTCCCCGCCTCTGATTCCCCATCTCTGATTCACCGCCTCTGATTCCCCATCTCTGATTCCCCACCTCTGATTCCCCATATCTGATTCCCTGCCTCTGTTTCCCCGCCTCTGATTCCCCACCTCTGTTTCCCCATATCTGATTCCCCGCCTCTGATTCCCCAACTCTAATACCCCACCTCTGATTCCCCAGCTCTGATTCCCCGCCTCTGATTCCCCGCATCTGATTCCCTGCCTCTGATTCCCCGCCTCTGATTCCAGGCCTCTGATTCCCAGCATCTGATTCCGGCCTCTGATTCCCGGCCTCTGATTCCCTGCTTCTGATTCTGATTCCCTGCCTCTGATTCCCCATCTCTGATTCCGCACATCTGATTCCTTGCCTCTGATTCCCCACCTCTGATTCCCCATATCTGATTCCCCGCCTGGGTTTCCCCGCCTCTGATTCCCCGCCTCTGTTTCCCAATATCTAAGTCCCCGCCTCTGATTCCCCAAATCTGATTCCCCACCTCTGACTCCCCAGCTCTGATTCCCCGCCTCTGATTCCCCGCATCTGATTCCCTGCATCTGATTCCAAGCCTCTGATTCCCTGCCTCTGATTCCCAACCTCTGATTCCCCACCTCTGATTCCCCATATCTGATTCCCCGCCTCTGTTTCCCGCCATCGGATTCCCCGCCTCTGTTTCCCCATATCTGATTCCCGGCCTCTGATTCCCCGCCTCTGATTCCCCGCCTCTGATTCACTGCCTCTGATTCCCCATCTCCGATTCCCCTCGTCTAATACCCCGCCTCTGATTCTCCGCCACTGATTCACCGCATCTGATTCCACGCCTCTGATTCCCCGCCTCTGATTCCCCGCCTCTGATTCCCCGCCTCTGATTCCCCACCTCTGATTCCCGCCTATGTTTACCCGCCTCTGTTTCCCCGCCTCTGATTCCACGCCTCTGATTCCCCGCCTCTGATTCCCCGCCTCTAATTCCCCGCCTCTGATACCGCACCTCTGATGTCCCGCATCTGATTCCCTGCATCTGATTCCCCGCCTCAGATTCCCCGCCTCTGATTTCCCGGTTCTGATTCCCCGCCTCTGATTCCACACCTATGTTTACCCGCCTCTGTTTACTCGCCTGTTTTCCCGCCTCTGGTTCCCCAACACAGATTCCCTGCCTCAGATTCCCTGCCTCTGATTCCCTGCCTCTGATTCCCTGCCTCTGATTCCCTGCATCTGATTGCCCGCCTCTGATTCCCCGCCTCTGATTCCCCGCCTCTGATTCCCCACCTCTGATTCCCCACTTCTGATTCCCCGCCTCTGATTCACCGCCTCTGTTTCCCCGCCTCTGATTCCCCGCTTCTGATTCCCCACTTCTGATTGCCCGCCTCTGATTCCCTGCCTCTGATTCCCCGCCTCTGATTCCCCACATCTGATTCCCCACTTCTGATTCCCCGCCTCTGATTCCCCGCCTCTGATTCCACGCCTCTGATTCCCCGCCTCTGATTCCCCCCCTCTGATTCCCCGCCTCTGATTCCCCTCATCTAATACCCCACCTCTGATTCCCCGCCTCTGATTCCCCGCATCTGATTCCCCGCCTCTGATTCCCCGCCTCTGATTCACCGCCTCTGATTCCCCGCCTCTGATTCCCTGCCTCTGATTCCCCGCCTATGTTTACCCGCCTCTGTTTACCCGCCTGTTTCCCCGCCTCTGATTCCCCACCTCAGATTACCTACCTCAGATTCCGTGACTCTGATTCCCTGCCTCTGATTCCCTGCCTCTGATTCCCTGCATCTGAATGCCCATCTCTGATTCTCAACCTCTGATACCCCGCCTCTGATTCCCCACCTCTGATTCCCCGCTTCTGATTCCCCGCCTCTGATTCCCGGCCTCTGATTCCCCGCCTCTGATTCCCCGCCTCTGATTCCCCACCTCTGATTCACTGCCTCCCTTTCCGCTCAACTTTCCTGGCCTACGTTTCCCCACATATCTTTCCCCGCCTCTGATTCCCTGCCTCTGATTCCCCGCCTCTGATTCCCCGCCTCTGATTCCCCACCACTGTCTCTACGCCTCTCTTTTGCCTGCACTCTTTCCCCTCCACTCTTTCCGTGCCTCTCTTTCCCTCCCTCAATTTCAACAACTCTGTTTGATCTGTTCTGTGTAACTCATTTTCAACATACAAGTTCCAACCACTATGTTTCGCCCATCTCTTTCGCCGCCTCTATTTATGCACCTATGTTTACCCGCTTCTGTTTACCCGCCTGTTTCCCCACATCTCTTTCCCCACCTCTGATTCCACGCCTCTGATTCGCCGCCTCTGATTGCCCCCCTCTGATTCCCTGCCTCTGATTCCCCGCCTCTGATTCCCCGCCTCTGATTCACCGCCTCCCTTTCCGTGCATCTTTCCTGGCCTACGTTTCCCCACATCTCTTTCCCCACCTCTGATTCCACGCCTCAGATTCGCCGTCTCTGATTTCCCGCCTCTGATTCCCTGCCTCTGATTCCCCGCCTCTGATTCCCCGCCTCTGATTCCCCGCCTCTGATTCCACGCCTCTGATTCCCCGCCTCTGATTCCCCGCCTCTGATTCCCCGCCTCTGATTCCCCTCCTCTGATACCCCGCCTCTGATTCCCCACCTCTGATTCCCCGCATCTGATTCCCCGCCTCTGATTCCCCGCCTCTGATTCCCTGCCTCTGATTCCGCGCCTCTGATTCCGCGCCTCTGATTCCCCGCCTATGTTTACCCACCTCTGTTTACCCACCTGTTTCCCCGCCTCTGATTCCGCACCTCAGATTCCCTGCCTCAGATTCCCCGCCTCTGATTCTCTGCCTCTGAATCCCCGCCTCTGATTCCCCACCTCTGATTCCCCACTTCTGATTCCCCGCTTCTGATTCCCCGCCTCTGATTCCCCGCCTCTGATTCCCCGCCTCTGATTCCCCACCTCTGATTCAGTGCCTCCCTTTCCGCTCAACTTTCCTGGCCTTCTTTTCCCCACATATCTTTCCCCGCCTCTGATTTCCCGCCTCTGATTCCACGCCTCTGTTTCCCCGCCTATGTTTACCCACCTCTGTTTACCCGCCTGTTTTCCCTCCTCTGATTCCCCACCACAGATTCCCTGCCTCAGATTCCCTGCCTCAGATTCCCTGCATCAGATTCCCTTCATTTGATTCCCTGCGTCTGATTCCCTGCCTCTGATTCCCTGCATCTGATTGCCCGCCTCTGATTCCCCGCCTCTGATTCCCCAACTCTAATACCCCACCTCTGATTCCCCAGCTCTGATTCCCCGCCTCTGATTCCCCGCATCTGATTCCCTGCCTCTGATTCCCCGCCTCTGATTCCAGGCCTCTGATTCCCAGCATCTGATTCCGGCCTCTGATTCCCGGCCTCTGATTCCCTGCTTCTGATTCTGATTCCCTGCCTCTGATTCCCCATCTCTGATTCCGCACATCTGATTCCTTGCCTCTGATTCCCCACCTCTGATTCCCCATATCTGATTCCCCGCCTGGGTTTCCCCGCCTCTGATTCCCCGCCTCTGTTTCCCAATATCTAAGTCCCCGCCTCTGATTCCCCAAATCTGATTCCCCACCTCTGACTCCCCAGCTCTGATTCCCCGCCTCTGATTCCCCGCATCTGATTCCCTGCATCTGATTCCAAGCCTCTGATTCCCTGCCTCTGATTCCCAACCTCTGATTCCCCACCTCTGATTCCCCATATCTGATTCCCCGCCTCTGTTTCCCGCCATCGGATTCCCCGCCTCTGTTTCCCCATATCTGATTCCCGGCCTCTGATTCCCCGCCTCTGATTCCCCGCCTCTGATTCACTGCCTCTGATTCCCCATCTCCGATTCCCCTCGTCTAATACCCCGCCTCTGATTCTCCGCCACTGATTCACCGCATCTGATTCCACGCCTCTGATTCCCCGCCTCTGATTCCCCGCCTCTGATTCCCCGCCTCTGATTCCCCACCTCTGATTCCCGCCTATGTTTACCCGCCTCTGTTTCCCCGCCTCTGATTCCACGCCTCTGATTCCCCGCCTCTGATTCCCCGCCTCTAATTCCCCGCCTCTGATACCGCACCTCTGATGTCCCGCATCTGATTCCCTGCATCTGATTCCCCGCCTCAGATTCCCCGCCTCTGATTTCCCGGTTCTGATTCCCCGCCTCTGATTCCACACCTATGTTTACCCGCCTCTGTTTACTCGCCTGTTTTCCCGCCTCTGGTTCCCCAACACAGATTCCCTGCCTCAGATTCCCTGCCTCTGATTCCCTGCCTCTGATTCCCTGCCTCTGATTCCCTGCATCTGATTGCCCGCCTCTGATTCCCCGCCTCTGATTCCCCGCCTCTGATTCCCCACCTCTGATTCCCCACTTCTGATTCCCCGCCTCTGATTCACCGCCTCTGTTTCCCCGCCTCTGATTCCCCGCTTCTGATTCCCCACTTCTGATTGCCCGCCTCTGATTCCCTGCCTCTGATTCCCCGCCTCTGATTCCCCACATCTGATTCCCCACTTCTGATTCCCCGCCTCTGATTCCCCGCCTCTGATTCCACGCCTCTGATTCCCCGCCTCTGATTCCCCCCCTCTGATTCCCCGCCTCTGATTCCCCTCATCTAATACCCCACCTCTGATTCCCCGCCTCTGATTCCCCGCATCTGATTCCCCGCCTCTGATTCCCCGCCTCTGATTCACCGCCTCTGATTCCCCGCCTCTGATTCCCTGCCTCTGATTCCCCGCCTATGTTTACCCGCCTCTGTTTACCCGCCTGTTTCCCCGCCTCTGATTCCCCACCTCAGATTACCTACCTCAGATTCCGTGACTCTGATTCCCTGCCTCTGATTCCCTGCCTCTGATTCCCTGCATCTGAATGCCCATCTCTGATTCTCAACCTCTGATACCCCGCCTCTGATTCCCCACCTCTGATTCCCCGCTTCTGATTCCCCGCCTCTGATTCCCGGCCTCTGATTCCCCGCCTCTGATTCCCCGCCTCTGATTCCCCACCTCTGATTCACTGCCTCCCTTTCCGCTCAACTTTCCTGGCCTACGTTTCCCCACATATCTTTCCCCGCCTCTGATTCCCTGCCTCTGATTCCCCGCCTCTGATTCCCCGCCTCTGATTCCCCACCACTGTCTCTACGCCTCTCTTTTGCCTGCACTCTTTCCCCTCCACTCTTTCCGTGCCTCTCTTTCCCTCCCTCAATTTCAACAACTCTGTTTGATCTGTTCTGTGTAACTCATTTTCAACATACAAGTTCCAACCACTATGTTTCGCCCATCTCTTTCGCCGCCTCTATTTATGCACCTATGTTTACCCGCTTCTGTTTACCCGCCTGTTTCCCCACATCTCTTTCCCCACCTCTGATTCCACGCCTCTGATTCGCCGCCTCTGATTGCCCCCCTCTGATTCCCTGCCTCTGATTCCCCGCCTCTGATTCCCCGCCTCTGATTCACCGCCTCCCTTTCCGTGCATCTTTCCTGGCCTACGTTTCCCCACATCTCTTTCCCCACCTCTGATTCCACGCCTCAGATTCGCCGTCTCTGATTTCCCGCCTCTGATTCCCTGCCTCTGATTCCCCGCCTCTGATTCCCCGCCTCTGATTCCCCGCCTCTGATTCCACGCCTCTGATTCCCCGCCTCTGATTCCCCGCCTCTGATTCCCCGCCTCTGATTCCCCTCCTCTGATACCCCGCCTCTGATTCCCCACCTCTGATTCCCCGCATCTGATTCCCCGCCTCTGATTCCCCGCCTCTGATTCCCTGCCTCTGATTCCGCGCCTCTGATTCCGCGCCTCTGATTCCCCGCCTATGTTTACCCACCTCTGTTTACCCACCTGTTTCCCCGCCTCTGATTCCGCACCTCAGATTCCCTGCCTCAGATTCCCCGCCTCTGATTCTCTGCCTCTGAATCCCCGCCTCTGATTCCCCACCTCTGATTCCCCACTTCTGATTCCCCGCTTCTGATTCCCCGCCTCTGATTCCCCGCCTCTGATTCCCCGCCTCTGATTCCCCACCTCTGATTCAGTGCCTCCCTTTCCGCTCAACTTTCCTGGCCTTCTTTTCCCCACATATCTTTCCCCGCCTCTGATTTCCCGCCTCTGATTCCACGCCTCTGTTTCCCCGCCTATGTTTACCCACCTCTGTTTACCCGCCTGTTTTCCCTCCTCTGATTCCCCACCACAGATTCCCTGCCTCAGATTCCCTGCCTCAGATTCCCTGCATCAGATTCCCTTCATTTGATTCCCTGCGTCTGATTCCCTGCCTCTGATTCCCTGCATCTGATTGCCCGCCGCTGATTCCCCGCCTCTGATTCCCCGCCTCTGATTCCCCACGTCTGATTCCCCACTTCTGATTCCCCGCCTCTGATTCCCCGCCTCTGATTCCCCGCCTCTGTGTCCCCGCCTCTGATTCCCCGCCTCTGATTCCCCATATCTGATTCCACGCCTCTGATTGCCCATCTCTGATTCCCCGCGTCTGATACCCTGCCTCTGATTCCCCACCTCTGATTTCCCATCTCTGATTCACCACCTCTAATTCCCGGCCTCTGATTCCCCATCTCTGATTCCGCACATCCGATTCCCTGCCTATGATTCCCCACCTATGATTCCCCGCCTCTGATTCCCCATATCTGATTCCCTGCCTCTGTTTCCCCGCCTCTGATTCCCTACCTCTGTTTCCCCATATCTGATTCCCCGCCTCTGATTCCCCAACTCTAATACCCGCCTCTGATTCCCCAGCTCTGATTCCCCGCCTCTGATTCCCCGCATCTGATTCCCTGCCTCTGATTCCCAGCCTCTGATTCCAGGCGTCTGATTCCCATCATCAGATTCCTGCCTCTGATTCCCGGCCTCTGATTCCCTGCTTCTGATTCTGATTCCCTGCCTCTGATTCCCCATCTCTGATTCCGCACATCTGATTCCCTGCCTCTGATTCCCCACCTCTGATTCCCCATATCTGATTCCCCGCCTCTGTTTCCCCGCCTCTGATTCCCCGCCTCTGTTTCCCAATATCTAAGTCCCCACCTCTGATTCCCCAAATCTGATTCCCCACCTCTGATTCCCCAGCTCTGATTCCCCACCTCTGATTCCCCGCATCTGATTCCCTGCATCTGATTCCAAGCCTCTGATTCCCTGCCTCTGATTCCCAACCTCTGATTCCCCACCTCTGATTCCCCATATCTGATTCCCCGCCTCTGTTTCCCCGCCTCGGATTCCCCGCCTCAGTTTCCCCATATCTGATTCCCGGCCTCTGATTCCCCGCCTCTGATTCCCCGCCTCTGATTCCCTGCCTCTGATTCCCCATCTCCGATTCCCTGCCTCTGATTCCCAACCTCTGATTCCCCACCTCTGATTCCCCATATCTGATTCCCCGCCTCTGTTTCCCCGCCTCTGATTCCCCGCCTCTGATTCCCAACTCTGATTCCCCGCCTCTGATTCCCCAGCTCTGATTCCCCGTGTTTGATTCCCTGCCTCTGATTCCCTGCCCTGATTCCCCATCTCTGTTTCACCGCCTTTGATTCGCCACCTCTGATTCCACATATCTGATTCCCCGCCTCTGTTTCCCCGACTCTGATTCCCTTCCTCTGATTCCAACCTCTGATTCCACACCTCTGATTCCCCATATCTGATTCCCCGCCTCTATTTCCCCATATATGAATCCCCGCCTCTGATTCCCCAACTCTGATTCCCCGCCTCTGATTCCCCAGCTCTGATTCCCCGACTCTGATTCCCGGCGTCCGATTCCCTGCCTCTGATTCCCCGCCTCTGATTCCCCATCTCTGATTCCCCGCCTCTGATTCCCCGTGTCTGATTCCCTGCCTCTGATTCCCCGCCTCTGATTCCCCGCCTCTGATTCCCTGACACTGAATCCCTGCCCCTGATTCCCCACCTCTGATTCCCCATATCTGATTCCCCGCCTCTGTTTCCCCGCCTCTGATTCCCCGCCTCTGATTCCCCATATCAGATTCCCTGCCTCTGATTCCCCAACTCTGATTCCCCGCCTCTGATTCCCCAGCTCTGAATCCCCGCCTCTGATTCCCCGTGTCTGATTCCCTGCCTCTGATTCCCCGCCTTGATTCCCCATCTCTGATTCACAACCTCTGATTCCCAACCTCTGATTCCCTATATTTGATTCCCCGCCTCTGTTTCCCCGCCTCTGATCCCCGCCTCTGATTCCCCATATCTGATTCCCCACCTCTGATTGCCCACCTCTGATTCCCCGCCTCTGATTCGCCAGCTCTGATTCCCCGCCTCTGATTCCCCGCATCTGATTCCCTGCCTCTGATTCCCCGCCTCTGATTCCCCATCTCTGATTCACCGCCTTTGATTCGCCACCTCTGATTCCCCATATCTGATTCCCCACCTCTGTTTCCCGGCCTCTGATTCCCCGCCTCTGATTCTCCATATCTCATTCCCCGCCTCTGAATCCCCATCTCTGATTCCCGGACTCTGATTCCCCACCTCTGATTCCCGGCCTCTTATTCCCAGCATCTGATTCCCGGCCTCTGATTCTCGGCCTCTGATTCCCCGCTTCTGATTCTGATTCCCTGCCTCTGATTCCCCATCTCTGATTCCGCACATCTGATTCCCTGCCTCTGATTCCCCACCTCTGATTCCCCATATCTGATTCCCCGCCTCTGTTTCCCCGCCTCTGATTCCCCGCCTCTGTTTCCCTATATCTAATTCCCCACCTCTGATGCCCCAACTCTGATTCCCCGCCTCTGGTTCCCCAGCTCTGATTCCCCGCCTCTGATTCCCCGCATCCGATTCCCCATATCTGATTCCCCGCCTCTGTTTCCCCGCCTCTGATTCCCCGCCTCTGTTTCCCCATATCTGATTCCCCGCCTCTGATTCCCAACTATGATTCCCCGCCTCTGATTCCCCAGCTCTGATTCCCTGCGTCTGATTCCCTGCGTTCTATTCCCTGCCTCTGATTCCCCGCCTGTGATTCCCCATCACTGATTCACCACCTCTAATTCCCCACCTCTGATTCCCCATATCTAATTCCCCGCCTCTGTTTGCCCGCCTCTGATTCCCCGCCTCTGTTTCCCCATATCTGATTCCCCGTCTCTGAATCCCCAACTCTGATTCCCTGCCTCTGATTCCCCAGCTCTGATTCCCCGCCTTTGATTCCCCCCGTCTGATTCCCAGCCTCTGAATCCCCGTGTCTGATTTCCTGCCTCTGATTCCCCGCCTCTGATTCCCCATCTCTGATTCCTCTGATTCCCCACATCTGATTCCCCATCTCTGATTCCGCACATCCGATTCCCTGCCTCTGATTCCCCAACTCTGATTCCCCACCTCTGATTCCCCAGCTCTGATTCCCCGCCTCAGATTCCCCGCATCTGATTCCCTGCCTCTGATTCCCCGCCTCTGATTCCCCATCTCTGATTCCCCACCTCTGATTCCCCGTGTCTGATTCCCTGCCTCTGATTCCCCGCCTCTGAATCCCAGCCTCTGATTCCCCATATCTGATTCCCCGCCTCTGATTCCCTGCCTCTGATTCCCCAGCTCTGATTCCCCGCCTTTGATTCCCCCCGTCTGATTCCCAGCCTCTGAATCCCCGTGTCTGATTTCCTGCCTCTGATTCCCCGCCTCTGATTCCCCATCTCTGATTCACCGCCTCTGATTCCCCATCTCTGATTCCCCACCTCTGATTCCCCATATCTGATTCCCTGCCTCTGTTTCCCCGCCTCTGATTCCCCACCTCTGTTTCCCCATATCTGATTCCCCGCCTCTGATTCCCCAACTCTAATACCCCACCTCTGATTCCCCAGCTCTGATTCCCCGCCTCTGATTCCCCGCATCTGATTCCCTGCCTCTGATTCCCCGCCTCTGATTCCAGGCCTCTGATTCCCAGCATCTGATTCCGGCCTCTGATTCCCGGCCTCTGATTCCCTGCTTCTGATTCTGATTCCCTGCCTCTGATTCCCCATCTCTGATTCCGCACATCTGATTCCTTGCCTCTGATTCCCCACCTCTGATTCCCCATATCTGATTCCCCGCCTGGGTTTCCCCGCATCTGATTCCCTGCATCTGATTCCAAGCCTCTGATTCCCTGCCTCTGATTCCCAACCTCTGATTCCCCACCTCTGATTCCCCATATCTGATTCCCCGCCTCTGTTTCCCCGCCTCGGATTCCCCGCCTCTGTTTCCCCATATCTGATTCCCGGCCTCTGATTCCCCGCCTCTGATTCCCCGCCTCTGATTCACTGCCTCTGATTCCCCATCTCCGATTCCCCTCGTCTAATACCCCGCCTCTGATTCTCCGCCACTGATTCACCGCATCTGATTCCACGCCTCTGATTCCCCGCCTCTGATTCCCCGCCTCTGATTCCCCGCCTCTGATTCCCCGCCTCTGATTCCCGCCTATGTTTACCCGCCTCTGATTCCCCGCCTCTGATTCCACGCCTCTGATTCCCCGCCTCTGATTCCCCGCCTCTAATTCCCCGCCTCTGATTCACCGCCTCTGATTCCCCGCCTCTGATTCCCTGCCTCTGATTCCCCGCCTATGTTTACCCGCCTCTGTTTACCCGCCTGTTTCCCCGCCTCTGATTCCCCACCTCAGATTCCCTACCTCAGATTCCGTGACTCTGATTCCCTGCCTCTGATTCCCTGCCTCTGATTCCCTGCATCTGAATGCCCATCTCTGATTCTCAACCTCTGATACCCCGCCTCTGATTCCCCACCTCTGATTCCCCGCTTCTGATTCCCCGTCTCTGATTCCCAGCCTCTCATTCCCCGCCTCTGATTCCCCGCCTCTGATTCCCCACCTCTGATTCACTGCCTCCCTTTCCGCTCAACTTTCCTGGCCTACGTTTCCCCACATATCTTTCCCCGCCTCTGATTCCCTGCCTCTGATTCCCCGCCTCTGATTCCCCGCCTCTGATTCCCCACCACTGTCTCTACGCCTCTCTTTTGCCTGCACTCTTTCCCCTCCACTCTTTCCGTGCCTCTCATTCCCTCCCTCAATTTCAACAACTCTGTTTGATCTGTTCTGTGTAACTCATTTTCAACATACAAGTTCCAACCACTATGTTTCGCCCATCTCTTTCGCCGCCTCTATTTATGCACCTATGTTTACCCGCTTCTGTTTACCCGCCTGTTTCCCCACATCTCTTTCCCCACCTCTGATTCCACGCCTCTGATTCGCCACCTCTGATTGCCCCCCTCTGATTCCCTGCCTCTGATTCACCGCCTCTGATTCCCCGCCTCTGATTCACCGCCTCCCTTTCCGTGCATCTTTCCTGGCCTACGTTTCCCCACATCTCTTTCCCCACCTCTGATTCCACGCCTCAGATTCGCCGTCTCTGATTTCCCGCCTCTGATTCCCTGCCTCTGATTCCCCGCCTCTGATTCCCCGCCTCTGATTCCCCGCCTCTGATTCCACGCCTCTGATTCCCCGCCTCTGATTCCCCGCCTCTGATTCCCCGCCTCTGATTCCCCTCCTCTGATACCCCGCCTCTGATTCCCCACCTCTGATTCCCCGCATCTGATTCCCCGCCTCTGATTCCCCGCCTCTGATTCCCTGCCTCTGATTCCGCGCCTCTGATTCCGCGCCTCTGATTCCCCGCCAATGTTTACCCACCTCTGTTTACCCACCTGTTTCCCCGCCTCTGACTCCGCACCTCAGATTCCCTGCCTCAGATTTCCCGCCTCTGATTCTCTGCCTCTGAATCCCCGCCTCTGATTCCCCACCTCTGATTCCCCACTTCTGATTCCCCGCCTCTGATTCCCCGCCTCTGATTCCCCGCCTCTGATTCCCCGCCTCTGATTCCCCACCTCTGATTCAGTGCCTCCCTTTCCGCTCAACTTTCCTGGCCTTCTTTTCCCCACATATCTTTCCCCGCCTCTGATTTCCCGCCTCTGATTCCACGCCTCTGATTCCCCGCCTATGTTTACCCACCTCTGTTTACCCGCCTGTTTTCCCTCCTCTGATTCCCCACCACAGATTCCCTGCCTCAGATTCCCTGCCTCAGATTCCCTGCATCAGATTCCCTTCATTTGATTCCCTGCATCTGATTCCCTGCCTCTGATTCCCTGCATCTGATTGCCCGCCTCTGATTCCCCGCCTCTGATTCCCCGCCTCTGATTCCCCACGTCTGATTCCCCACTTCTGATTCCCCGCCTCTGATTCCCCGCCTCTGATTCCCCACCTCTGATTCACCGCCTCTGATTCCCCACCTCTGATTCCCCGCCTCTGATTCCCCACTTCTGATTGCCCGCCTCTGATTCCACGCCTCTGATTCCCCGCCTCTGATTCCCCACCTCTGTTTCCCCACTTCTGATTCCCCACCTCTGATTCCCCGCCTCTGATTCCACGCCTCTGATTCCCCACCTCTGATTCCCCACTTCTGAATCCCCACCTCTGATTCTCCGCCTCTGATACCCTGCCTCTGATAACTTTTTACTGATTCCCTGCCTCAGATTCCCTGCCTCCGATTCCCTGCCTCAGATTCCCTGCCTCAGATTCCCTGCATCAGATTCCCTTCATCTGATTCCCTGCCTCTGATTCCCCGCCTCTGAATCCCCGCCTCTGATTCCCCACCTCTGTCTCTACGCCTCTATTTTGACTGCACTCTTTCCCCTCCACTCTTTCTGTGCCTCTCTTTCCCTCCCTCAATTTCAACAACTCTGTTTGATCTGTTCTGTGTACCTAATTTTCAACACACAAGTTCCAACCACTATGTTTCGCCCATCTCTTTCGCTGCCTCTATTTATGCAGCTATGTTTACCCGCTTCTGTTTACCCGCCTGTTTCCCCACATCTCTTTCCCCACCTCTGATTCCACACCTGTGATTCCCCGCCTCTGATTCCCCGCCTCTGAATCCCCGCCTCTGATACACCGCCTCCCTTTCCGCGCAACTTTCCTGGCCTACGTTTCCCCACATCTCTTTCCCCACCTCTGATTCCACGCCTCAGATTCGCCGCCTCTGATTTCCCGCCTCTGATTCCCTGCCTCTGATTCCCTGCCTCTGATTCCCCCCTCTGATTCCCCGCCTCTGATTCCCAGCCTCTGATTCCCCACCTCTGATTCCCCGCCTCTGATTCCCTGCCTGTCTTTCCCTGCCTCTATTTCCGTGTCTCTTTCTCTGCATCTCGTTTCCCACATCTCATTTCCCCCTTCTGATAACCCGCATCAGATTCCCTGACACAGATTCCCTGCCTCAGATTCCCTGCCTCAGATTCCCTGCATCAGATTCCCTTCATCTGATTCCCTGCCTCTGATTCCCCGCCTCTGATTCCCCGCCTCAGATTCGCCGCCTCTGATTTCCTGCCTCTGATTCCCTGCCTCTGATTCCCCGCCTCTGATTCCCCACCTCTGATTCCCCTCTCTGATTTCCCGCCTCTGATTCCCCGCCTCTGATTCCACGCCTCTGATTACCCGCCTCTGATACCCTGCCTCTCTTTCCCTGCCTCTATTTCCGTGCCTCTTTCTCTGCATCTCGTTTCCCACATCTCATTTCCCCCTTCTGATAACCCGCATCAGATTCCCTGCCACAGATTCCCTGCCTCAGATTCCCTTCCTCAGATTCCCTGCATCAGATTCACTTCATCTGATTCCCTGCCTCTGATTCCCCGCCTCTGATTCCCTGCATCTGATTCCCAGCCTCTGTTTACCCGCCTGTTTCCCCGCCTCTGATTCACCACCTCATATTCGCCACCTCAGGTTCCCTGCCTCTGATTCCCTGCCTCTGATTCGCTGCCTCTGATTCCCTGCATCTGATTGCCCGCCTCTGATACCCTGCCTCTGATTCCCCGCCTCTGATTCCCCGCCTCTGATTCCCCGCCTCTGATTTCCCACCTCTGATTCCCCACTTCTGATTCCCCGCCTCTGATTCCCCGTCTGTGATTCCACGCCTCTGATTCCCCGCCTCTGATTCCACGCCTCTGATTCCCCGCCTCTGATACCCCGCCTCTGATTCCCCGCCTATGTTTACCCGCCTCTGTTTACCAGCCTGTTTTCCCGCCTCTGATTGCCCACCTCAGATTCCCTGCCTCAGATTCCCTGCCTCAGATTCCCTGCCTCTGATTCCCTGCCTCTGATTCCCTGCATCTGATTGCCCGCCTCTGATTACATGCCTCTGATTCCCCGCCTCTGATTCCCCACCTCTGATTCCCCACTTCTGATTCCCCGCCTCTGATTCCCCGCGTCTGATTCCCCGCCTCTGATTCACCGCCTCTGATTCCCCGCCTCAGATTCCCCGCCTCTGATTCCCCGCCTCTGATTGCCCCGCCTCTGTTTACCAGCCTGTTTTCCCGCCTCTGATTGCCCACCTCAGATTCCCTGCCTCAGATTCCCTGCCTCAGATTCCCTGCCTCTGATTCCCTGCCTCTGATTCCCTGCATCTGATTGCCCGCCTCTGATTACATGCCTCTGATTCCCCGCCTCTGATTCCCCACCTCTGATTCCCCACTTCTGATTCCCCGCCTCTGATTCCCCGCGTCTGATTCCCCGCCTCTGATTCACCGCCTCTGATTCCCCGCCTCTGATTCCCCGCCTCTGATTCCCCACCTCTGATTCACTGCCTCCCTTTCCGCTCAACTTTCCTGGCCTACTTTTCCCCACATATCTTTCCCCGCCTCTGATTTCCCGCCTCTGATTCCACGCCTCTGATTCCCCGCCTATGTTTACCCGCCTCTGTTTACCCGCCTGTTTTCCCGCCTCTGATTCCCCACCACAGATTCCCTGCCTCAGATTCCCTGCCTCAGATTCCCTGCCTCAGATTCCCTGCATCAGATTCCCTTCATTTGATTCCCTGCGTCTGATTCCCTGCCTCTGATTCCCTGCATCTGATTGCCCGCCTCTGATTCCCCGCCTCTGATTCCCCGCCTCTGATTCCCCACCTCTGATTCCCCACTTCTGATTCCCCGCCTCTGATTCCCCGCCTCTGATTCCCCGCCTCTGATTCACCGCCTCCGATTCCCCACCTCTGATTCCACGCCTCTGATTACCTGCCTGTGATACCCTGCCTCTCTTTCCCTGCCTCTATTTCCGTGCCTCTTTCTCTGCATCTCGTTTCCAACATCTCATTTCCCCCTTCTGATAACCCGCATCAGATTCCCTGCCTCCGATTCCCTGCCTCAGATTCCCTGCCTCAGATTCCCTGCATCAGATTCCCTTCATCTGATTCCCTGACTCTGATTCCCCGCCTCTGATTCCCCGCCACTGATTCCCCACCTCTGTCTCTACGCCTCTATTTTGCCTGCACTCTTTCCCCTCCACTCTTTCTGTGCCTCTCTTTCCCTCCCTCAATTTCAACAACTCTGTTTGATCTGTTCTGTGTACCTAATTTTCAACACACAAGTTCCAACCACTATGTTTCGCCCATCTCTTTCGCTGCCTCTATTTATGCAGATATGTTTACCCGCTTCTGTTTACCCGCCTGTTTCCCCACATCTCTTTCCCCACCTCTGATTCCACGCCTCTGATTCCCCGCCTCTGATTCCCCGCCTCTGATTCCCCGCCTCTGATTCACCGCCTCCGTTTTTGCGCAACTTTCCTGGCCTACGTTTCCCCACATCTCTTTCCCCACCTCTGATTCCACGCCTCAGATTCGCCGCCTCTGATTTCCCGCCTCTGATTCCCTGCCTCTGATTCCCTGCCTCTGATTCCCCACCTCTGATTCCCCCCTCTGATTCTCCGCCTCTGATTCCCAGCCTCTGATTCCCCACCTCTGATTCCCCGCCTCTGATTCCCTGCCTGTCTTTCCCTGCCTCTATTTCCGTGCCTCTTTCTCTGCATCTCGTTTCCCACATCTCATTTCCCCCTTCTGATAACCCGCATCAGATTCCCTGCCACAGATTCCCTGCCTCTGATTCCCTGCCTCTGATTTCCTGCATCTGATTGCCCGCCTCTGATTCTCTGCCTCTGATTCCCCGCCTCTGATTCCTCGCCTCTGATTCGCCGCCTCTGATTCCCCGCCTCTGATTTCCCACCTCTGATTCCCTGCCTCTGATAACCTGCCTCTGATTCCCTGCCTCTGATTCCCGGCCTCTGAGTCCCCACCTCTGATTCCCCGTGTCCGATTCCGCACCCATGTTTCACCACCTCTGTTGCTCTGCTTCTGATTTCCCGGCTCAGATTCACCGGCTCTGATTCTGCACATCTGATTCCACGCCTCTCTTTCTGTGTCTCTGATTCCCCGCCTCTGATTCCACGCCTCTGATTACCCGCCTCTGATACCCTGCCTCTCTTTCCCTGCCTCTATTTCCGTGCCTCTTTCTCTGCATCTCGTTTCCCACATCTCATTTCCCCCTTCTGATAAACCGCATCAGATTCCCTGCCACAGATTCCCTGCCTCAGATACCCTGCCTTAGATTCCCTGCATCAGATTCCCTTCATCTGATTCCCTGCCTCTGATTCCCCGCGGCTGATTCCCTGCCTCTGATTCCCCGCCTCTGTTTACCCGACTGTTTCCCCGCCTCTGATTCACCACCTCATATTCGCCATCTCAGGTTCCCTGCCTCTGATTCCCTGCCTCTGATTCCCTGCCTCTGATTCCCTGCATCTGATTGCCCGCCTCTGATACCCTGCCTCTGATTCCCCGCCTCTGATTCCCCGCCTCTGATTCCCAGCCTCTGATTTCCCACCTCTGATTCCCCACTTCTGATTCCCCACCTCTGATTCCCCGTCTCTGATTCCACGCCTCTGATTCCCCGCCTCTGATTCCGCGCCTCTGATTCCCCGCCTCTGATACCCCGCCTCTGATTCCCCGCCTCTGATTCCCTGCATCTGATTCCCCGCCTCAGATTCCCCGCCTCTGATTCCCCGACTCTGATTCCCCGCCTCTGATTCCCCGCCTCTGATTCCCCGCCTCTGATTCCCCGCCTATGTTTACCCGCCTCTGTTTACCCGCCTGTTTTCCCGCCTCTGATTGCCCACCTCAGATTCCCTGCCTCTGATTCCCTGCCTCTGATTCCCTGCATCTGATTGCCCGCCTCTGATTACCTGCCTCTGATTCCCCGCCTCTGATTCCCCACCTCTGATTCCCCACTTCTGATTCCCCGCCTCTGATTCCCCGCGTCTGATTCCCCGCCTCTGATTCACCTCCTCTGATTCCCCGCCTCTGATTCCCCGCCTCTGATTCCCCACCTCTGATTGCCCCGCCTCTGATTCGCTGATTCTGATTCCCCGGCTCTGATTCCCCACCTCTGATTCCCCGCATCTGATTCCCCGCCTCTGATTCCCCGCCTCTGATTCCCCTCCTCTGATACCCCACCTCTGATTCCCCACCTCTGATTCCCCGCATCTGATTCCCCGCCTCTGATTCCCCGCCTCTGATTCCCTGCCTCTGATTCCCCACCTCTGATTTCGCGCCTCTGATTCTCCGCCTATGTTTACCCGCCTCTGTTTACCCACCTGTTTCCCCGCCTCTGATTCCCCACCTCAGATTCCCTGCCTCAGATTCCCTGCCTCTGATTCCCTGCCTCTGATTCCCTGCCTCTGATTCCCTGCATCTGATTGCCCACCTCTGATTCTCCGCCTCTGATTCCCCGCCTCTGATTCCCAACCTCTGATTCCCCGCTTCTGATTCCCTGCCTCTGATTTCCCGCCTCTGATTCACCGCCTCTGATACCCCGCCTCTGATTCCCCGCCTCTGATTCCCTGCATCTGATTCCCCGCCTCAGATTCCCCGCCTCTTATTCCCCGACTCTGATTCCCCGCCTCTGATTCCCCGACTCTGATTCCCCGCCTCTGATTCCCCGCCTCTGATTCCCCGCCTATGTTTACCCGCCTCTGTTTACCCGCCTGTTTTGCCGCCTCTGATTGCCCACCTCAGATTCCCTGCCTCAGATTCCCTGCCTCAGATTCCCTGCCTCTGATTCCCTGCCTCTGATTCCCTGCATCTGATTGCCCGCCTCTGATTACCTGCCTCTGATTCCCCGCCTCTGATTCCCCACCTCTGATTCCCCACTTCTGATTCCCCGCCTCTGATTCCCCGCGTCTGATTCCCCGCCTCTGATTCACTGCCTCTGATTCCCCGCCTCTGATTCCCCGCCTCTGATTCCCTACCTCTGATTGCCCCGCCTCTGATTCGCTGATTCTGATTCCCCGCCTCTGATTCCCCACCTCTGATTCCCCACTTCTGATTCCCCGCCTCTGATTCCCCGCCTCTGATTCCACGCCTCTGATTCCCCGCCTCTGATTCCCCGCCTCTGATTCCACGCCTCTGATTCCCCTCCTCTGATACCCCGCCTCTGATTCCCCACCTCTGATTCCCCGCATCTGATTCCCCGCCTCTGATTCCCCGCCTCTGATTCCCTGCCTCTGATTCCTCGCCTCTGATTCCGCGCCTCTGATTCCCCGCCTATGTTTACCCACCTCTGTTTACCCACCTGTTTCCCCGCCTCTGATTCCCCACCTCAGATTCCCTGCCTCAGATTCCCCGCCTCTGATTCTCCGCCTCTGATTCCCCGCCTCTGATTCCCCACCTCTGATTCCCCACTTCTGATTCCCCGCCTCTGATTCCCCGCCTCTGATTCCCCGCCTCTGATTCCCCGCCTCTGATTCCCCGCCTCTGATTCCCCACCTCTGATTCCCCACTTCTGATTCCCCGCCTCTGATTCCCCGCCTCTGATTCCCCGCCTCTGATTCCCCGCCTCTGATTCCCCACCTCTGATTCACTGCCTCCCTTTCCGCTCAACTTTCCTGGCCTACTTTTCCCCACATATCTTTCCCCGCCTCTGATTTCCCGCCTCTGATTCCACGCCTCTGATTCCCCGCCTATGTTTACCCGCCTCTGTTTACCCGCCTGTTTTCCCGCCTCTGATTCCCCACCACAGATTCCCTGCCTCAGATTCCCTGCCTCAGATTCCCTGCATCAGATTCCCTTCATTTGATTCCCTGCGTCTGATTCCCTGCCTCTGATTCCCTGCATCTGATTGCCCGCCTCTGATTCCCCGCCTCTGATTCCCCGCCTCTGATTCCCCACCTCTGATTCCCCACTTCTGATTCCACGCCTCTGATTCCCCGCCTCTGATTCCCCGCCTCTGATTCCCCGCCTCTGATTCCCCACTTCTGATTGCCCGCCTCTGATTCCACGCCTCTGATTCCCCGCCTCTGATTCCCCACCTCTGATTCCCCACTTCTGATTCCCCACCTCTGATTCCCCGCCTCTGATTCCACGCCTCTGATTCCCCACCTCTGATTCCCCACTTCTGATTCCCCACCTCTGATTCTCCGCCTCTGATACCCTGCCTCTGATAACTTTTTACTGATTCCCTGCCTCAGATTCCCTGCCTCCGATTCCCTGCCTCAGATTCCCTGCCTCAGATTCCCTGCATCAGATTCCCTTCATCTGATTCCCTGCCTCTGATTCCCCGCCTCTGATTCCCCTCCTCTGATTCCCCACCTCTGTCTCTACGCCTCTATTTTGCCTGCACTCTTTCCCCTCCACTCTTTCTGTGCCTCTCTTTCCCTCCCTCAATTTCAACAACTCTGTTTGATCTGTTCTGTGTACCTAATTTTCAACACACAAGTTCCAACCACTATGTTTCGCCCATCTCTTTCGCTGCCTCTATTTATGCAGCTATGTTTACCCGCTTCTGTTTACCCGCCTGTTTCCCCACATCTCTTTCCCCACCTCTGATTCCACGCCTCTGATTCCCCGCCTCTGATTCCCCGCCTCTGATTCCCCGCCTCTGATTCACCGCCTCCCTTTTTGCGCAACTTTCCTGGCCTACGTTTCCCCACATCTCTTTCCCCACCTCTGATTCCACGCCTCAGATTTGCCGCCTCTGATTTCCTGCCTCTGATTCCCTGCCTCTGATTCCCTGCCTCTGATTCCCCACCTCTGATTCCCCCCTCTGATTCCCCGCCTCTGATTCCCAACCTCTGATTCCCCACCTCTGATTCCCCGCCTCTGATTCCCTGCCTCTCTTTCCCTACCTCTATTTCCGTGCCTCTTTCTCTGCATCTCGTTTCCCACATCTCATTTCCCCCTTCTGATAACCCGCATCAGATTCCCTGCCACAGATTCCCTGCCTCAGATTCCCTGCCTCAGATTCCCTGCATCAGATTCCCTTCATATGATTCCCTGCCTCTGATTCCACGCCTCTGATTCCCAACCTCTGATTCCCTGCCTCAGATTCCCTGCCTCTGATTCCCTGCCTCTGATTCCCTGCCTCTGATTTCCTGCATCTGATTGCCCGCCTCTGATTCTCCGCCTCTGATTCCCCGCCTCTGATTCCCCGCCTCTGATTCCCCGCCTCTTGATTCCCCGCCTCTGATTCCCCACCTCTGATTCCCTGCCTCTGATAACCTGCCTCTGATTCCCTGCCTCTGATTCCCGGCCTCTGAATCCCCACCTCTGATTCCCCGTGTCCGATTCAGCACCCATGTTTCACCACCTCTGTTGCTCTGCTTCTGATTTCCCGGCTCAGATTCAGCGGCTCTGATTCCGCACCTCTGATTCCACGCCTCTCTTTCTGTGTCTCTGATTCCCCGCCTCTGATTCCACGCCTCTGATTACCCGCCTCTGATACCCTGCCTCTCTTTCCCTGCCTCTATATCCGTGCCTCTTTCTCTGCATCTCGTTTCCCACATCTCATTTCCCCCTTCTGATAACCCGCATCAGATTCCCTGCCACAGATTCCCTGCCTCAGAGTCCCTGCGTGAGATTCCCTTCATCTGATTCCCTGCCTCTGATTCCCCGCGGCTGATTCCCTGCATCTGATTCCCCGCCTCTGTTTACCCGCCTGTTTCCCCGCCTCTGATTCACCACCTCATATTCGCCACCTCAGGTTCCCTGCCTCTGATTCCCTGCCTCTGATTCCCTGCCTCTGATTCCCTGCATCTGATTGCCCGCCTCTGATACGCTGCCTCTGATTCCCCGCCTCTGATTCCCCGCCTCTGATTCCCCGCGTCTGATTTCCCACCTCCGATTCCCCACTTCTGATTCCCCGCCTCTGATTCCCCGTCTCTAATTCCACGCCTCTGATTCCCCGCCTCCGATTCAGCGCCTCTGATTCCCCGCCTCTGATACCCCACCTCTGATTCCCCGCCTCTGATTCCCTGCATCTGATTCCCCGCCTCAGATTCCCCGCCTCTGATTCCCCGACTCTGATTCCCCGCCTCTGATTCCCCGCCTCTGATTCCCCGCCTCTGATTCCCCGCCTCTGATTCCCCGCCTATGTTTACCCGCCTCTGTTTACCCGCCTGTTTTCCCGCCTCTGATTGCCCACCTCAGATTCCCTGCCTCAGATTCCCTGCCTCAGATTCCCTGCCTCTGATTCCCTGCCTCTGATTCCATGCATCTGATTGCCCGCCTCCGATTACCTGCCTCTGATTCCCCGCCTCTGATTCCCCACCTCTGATTCCCCACTTCTGATTCCCCGCCTCTGATTCCCCGCGTCTGATTCCCCGCCTCTGATTCACCGCCTCTGATTCCCCGCCTCTGATTCCCCGCCTCTGATTCCCCACCTCTGATTGCCCCGCCTCTGATTCGCTGATTCTGATTCCCCGCCTCTGATTCCCCACCTCTGATTCCCCACTTCTGATTCCCCGCCTCTGATTCCCCGCCTCTGATTCCACGCCTCTGATTCCCCGCCTCTGATTCCCCGCCTCTGATTCCCCGCCTCTGATTCCCCTCCTCTGATACCCCGCCTCTGATTCCACACCTCTGATTCCCCGCATCTGATTCCCCGCCTCTGATTCCCCGCCTCTGATTCCCTGCCTCTGATTCCGCGCCTCTGATTCCGCGCCTCTGATTCCCCGCCTATGTTTACCCACCTCTGTTTACCCACCTGTTTCCCCGCCTCTGATTCCACTCCTTTGATTCCCTGCCTCAGATTCCCCGCCTCTGATTCTCTGCCTCTGAATCCCCGCCTCTGATTCCCCACCTCTGATTCCCCACTTCTGATTTCCCGCCTCTGATTCCCCGCCTCTGTTTCCCCGCCTCTGATTCCCCGCCTCTGATTCCCCACCTCTGATTCAGTGCCTCCCTTTCCGCTCAACTTTCCTGGCCTTCTTTTCCCCACATATCTTTCCCCGCCTCTGATTTCCCGCCTCTGATTCCACGCCTCTGATTCCCCGCCTATGTTTACCCGCCTCTGTTTACCCGCCTGTTTTCCCTCCTCTGATTCCCCACCACAGATTCCCTGCCTCAGATTCCCTGCCTCAGATTCCCTGCATCAGATTCCCTTCATTTGATTCCCTGCATCTGATTCCCTGCCTCTGATTCCCTGCATCTGATTGCCCGCCTCTGATTCCCTGCCTCTGATTCCCCGCCTCTGATTCCCCACGTCTGACTCCCCACTTCTGATTCCCCGCCTCTGATTCCCCGCCTCTGATTCCCCACCTCTGATTCACCGCCTCTGATTCCCCGCCTCTGATTCCCCACCTCTGATTCCCCATTTCTGATTGCCCGCCTCTGATTCCACGCCTCTGATTCCCCGCCTCTGATTCCCCGACTCTGATTCCCCGCCTCTGATTCCCCGCCTCTGATTCCCCGCCTATGTTTACCCGCCTCTGTTTACCCGCCTGTTTTGCCGCCTCTGATTGCCCACCTCAGATTCCCTGCCTCAGATTCCCTGCCTCAGATTCCCTGCCTCTGATTCCCTGCCTCTGATTCCCTGCATCTGATTGCCCGCCTCTGATTACCTGCCTCTGATTCCCCGCCTCTGATTCCCCACCTCTGATTCCCCACTTCTGATTCCCCGCCTCTGATTCCCCGCGTCTGATTCCCCGCCTCTGATTCACCGCCTCTGATTCCCCGCCTCTGATTCCCCGCCTCTGATTCCCTACCTCTGATTGCCCCGCCTCTGATTCGCTGATTCTGATTCCCCGCCTCTGATTCCCCACCTCTGATTCCCCACTTCTGATTCCCCGCCTCTGATTCCCCGCCTCTGATTCCACGCCTCTGATTCCCCGCCTCTGATTCCCCGCCTCTGATTCCACGCCTCTGATTCCCCTCCTCTGATACCCCGCCTCTGATTCCCCACCTCTGATTCCCCGCATCTGATTCCCCGCCTCTGATTCCCCGCCTCTGATTCCCTGCCTCTGATTCCTCGCCTCTGATTCCGCGCCTCTGATTCCCCGCCTATGTTTACCCACCTCTGTTTACCCACCTGTTTCCCCGCCTCTGATTCCCCACCTCAGATTCCCTGCCTCAGATTCCCCGCCTCTGATTCTCCGCCTCTGATTCCCCGCCTCTGATTCCCCACCTCTGATTCCCCACTTCTGATTCCCCGCCTCTGATTCCCCGCCTCTGATTCCCCGCCTCTGATTCCCCGCCTCTGATTCCCCGCCTCTGATTCCCCACCTCTGATTCCCCACTTCTGATTCCCCGCCTCTGATTCCCCGCCTCTGATTCCCCGCCTCTGATTCCCCGCCTCTGATTCCCCACCTCTGATTCACTGCCTCCCTTTCCGCTCAACTTTCCTGGCCTACTTTTCCCCACATATCTTTCCCCGCCTCTGATTTCCCGCCTCTGATTCCACGCCTCTGATTCCCCGCCTATGTTTACCCGCCTCTGTTTACCCGCCTGTTTTCCCGCCTCTGATTCCCCACCACAGATTCCCTGCCTCAGATTCCCTGCCTCAGATTCCCTGCATCAGATTCCCTTCATTTGATTCCCTGCGTCTGATTCCCTGCCTCTGATTCCCTGCATCTGATTGCCCGCCTCTGATTCCCCGCCTCTGATTCCCCGCCTCTGATTCCCCACCTCTGATTCCCCACTTCTGATTCCACGCCTCTGATTCCCCGCCTCTGATTCCCCGCCTCTGATTCACCGCCTCTGATTCCCCGCCTCTGATTCCCCGCCTCTGATTCCCCACTTCTGATTGCCCGCCTCTGATTCCACGCCTCTGATTCCCCGCCTCTGATTCCCCACCTCTGATTCCCCACTTCTGATTCCCCACCTCTGATTCCCCGCCTCTGATTCCACGCCTCTGATTCCCCACCTCTGATTCCCCACTTCTGATTCCCCACCTCTGATTCTCCGCCTCTGATACCCTGCCTCTGATAACTTTTTACTGATTCCCTGCCTCAGATTCCCTGCCTCCGATTCCCTGCCTCAGATTCCCTGCCTCAGATTCCCTGCATCAGATTCCCTTCATCTGATTCCCTGCCTCTGATTCCCCGCCTCTGATTCCCCGCCTCTGATTCCCCACCTCTGTCTCTACGCCTCTATTTTGCCTGCACTCTTTCCCCTCCACTCTTTCTGTGCCTCTCTTTCCCTCCCTCAATTTCAACAACTCTGTTTGATCTGTTCTGTGTACCTAATTTTCAACACACAAGTTCCAACCACTATGTTTCGCCCATCTCTTTCGCTGCCTCTATTTATGCAGCTATGTTTACCCGCTTCTGTTTACCCGCCTGTTTCCCCACATCTCTTTCCCCACCTCTGATTCCACGCCTCTGATTCCCCGCCTCTGATTCCCCGCCTCTGATTCCCCGCCTCTGATTCACCGCCTCCCTTTCCGCGCAACTTTCCTGGCCTACGTTTCCCCACATCTCTTTCCCCACCTCTGATTCCACGCCTCAGATTTGCCGCCTCTGATTTCCTGCCTCTGATTCCCTGCCTCTGATTCCCTGCCTCTGATTCCCCACCTCTGATTCCCCCCTCTGATTCCCCGCCTCTGATTACCAACCTCTGATTCCCCACCTCTGATTCCCCGCCTCTGATTCCCTGCCTCTCTTTCCCTACCTCTATTTCCGTGCCTCTTTCTCTGCATCTCGTTTCCCACATCTCATTTCCCCCTTCTGATAACCCGCATCAGATTCCCTGCCACAGATTCCCTGCCTCAGATTCCCTGCCTCAGATTCCCTGCATCAGATTCCCTTCATATGATTCCCTGCCTCTGATTCCACGCCTCTGATTCCCAACCTCTGATTCCCTGCCTCAGATTCCCTGCCTCTGATTCCCTGCCTCTGATTCCCTGCCTCTGATTTCCTGCATCTGATTGCCCGCCTCTGATTCTCCGCCTCTGATTCCCCGCCTCTGATTCCCCGCCTCTGATTCCCCGCCTCTTGATTCCCCGCCTCTGATTCCCCACCTCTGATTCCCTGCCTCTGATAACCTGCCTCTGATTCCCTGCCTCTGATTCCCGGCCTCTGAATCCCCACCTCTGATTCCCCGTGTCCGATTCAGCACCCATGTTTCACCACCTCTGTTGCTCTGCTTCTGATTTCCCGGCTCAGATTCAGCGGCTCTGATTCCGCACCTCTGATTCCACGCCTCTCTTTCTGTGTCTCTGATTCCCCGCCTCTGATTCCACGCCTCTGATTACCCGCCTCTGATACCCTGCCTCTCTTTCCCTGCCTCTATATCCGTGCCTCTTTCTCTGCATCTCGTTTCCCACATCTCATTTCCCCCTTCTGATAACCCGCATCAGATTCCCTGCCACAGATTCCCTGCCTCAGATTCCCTGCGTGAGATTCCCTTCATCTGATTCCCTGCCTCTGATTCCCCGCGGCTGATTCCCTGCATCTGATTCCCCGCCTCTGTTTACCCGCCTGTTTCCCCGCCTCTGATTCACCACCTCATATTCGCCACCTCAGGTTCCCTGCCTCTGATTCCCTGCCTCTGATTCCCTGCCTCTGATTCCCTGCATCTGATTGCCCGCCTCTGATACGCTGCCTCTGATTCCCCGCCTCTGATTCCCCGCCTCTGATTCCCCGCGTCTGATTTCCCACCTCCGATTCCCCACTTCTGATTCCCCGCCTCTGATTCCCCGTCTCTGATTCCACGCCTCTGATTCCCCGCCTCCGATTCAGCGCCTCTGATTCCCCGCCTCTGATACCCCACCTCTGATTCCCCGCCTCTGATTCCCTGCATCTGATTCCCCGCCTCAGATTCCCCGCCTCTGATTCCCCGACTCTGATTCCCCGCCTCTGATTCCCCGCCTCTGATTCCCCGCCTCTGATTCCCCGCCTCTGATTCCCCGCCTATGTTTACCCGCCTCTGTTTACCCGCCTGTTTTCCCGCCTCTGATTGCCCACCTCAGATTCCCTGCCTCAGATTCCCTGCCTCAGATTCCCTGCCTCTGATTCCCTGCCTCTGATTCCATGCATCTGATTGCCCGCCTCCGATTACCTGCCTCTGATTCCCCGCCTCTGATTCCCCACCTCTGATTCCCCACTTCTGATTCCCCGCCTCTGATTCCCCGCGTCTGATTCCCCGCCTCTGATTCACCGCCTCTGATTCCCCGCCTCTGATTCCCCGCCTCTGATTCCCCACCTCTGATTGCCCCGCCTCTGATTCGCTGATTCTGATTCCCCGCCTCTGATTCCCCACCTCTGATTCCCCACTTCTGATTCCCCGCCTCTGATTCCCCGCCTCTGATTCCACGCCTCTGATTCCCCGCCTCTGATTCCCCGCCTCTGATTCCCCGCCTCTGATTCCCCTCCTCTGATACCCCGCCTCTGATTCCACACCTCTGATTCCCCGCATCTGATTCCCCGCCTCTGATTCCCCGCCTCTGATTCCCTGCCTCTGATTCCGCGCCTCTGATTCCGCGCCTCTGATTCCCCGCCTATGTTTACCCACCTCTGTTTACCCACCTGTTTCCCCGCCTCTGATTCCACTCCTCAGATTCCCTGCCTCAGATTCCCCGCCTCTGATTCTCTGCCTCTGAATCCCCGCCTCTGATTCCCCACCTCTGATTCCCCACTTCTGATTCCCCGCCTCTGATTCCCCGCCTCTGTTTCCCCGCCTCTGATTCCCCGCCTCTGATTCCCCACCTCTGATTCAGTGCCTCCCTTTCCGCTCAACTTTCCTGGCCTTCTTTTCCCCACATATCTTTCCCCGCCTCTGATTTCCCGCCTCTGATTCCACGCCTCTGATTCCCCGCCTATGTTTACCCGCCTCTGTTTACCCGCCTGTTTTCCCTCCTCTGATTCCCCACCACAGATTCCCTGCCTCAGATTCCCTGCCTCAGATTCCCTGCATCAGATTCCCTTCATTTGATTCCCTGCATCTGATTCCCTGCCTCTGATTCCCTGCATCTGATTGCCCGCCTCTGATTCCCTGCCTCTAATTCCCCGCCTCTGATTCCCCACGTCTGACTCCCCACTTCTGATTCCCCGCCTCTGATTCCCCGCCTCTGATTCCCCACCTCTGATTCACCGCCTCTGATTCCCCGCCTCTGATTCCCCACCTCTGATTCCCCATTTCTGATTGCCCGCCTCTGATTCCACGCCTCTGATTCCCCGCCTCTGATTCCCCACCTCTGATTCCCCACTTCTGATTCCCCAGCTCTGATTCCGCGCCTCTGATTCCACGCCTCTGATTCCCCACCTCTGATTCCCCACTTCTGAATCCCCACCTCTGATTCTCCGCCTCTGATACCCTGCCTCTGATAACTTTTTACTGATTCCCTGCCTCAGATTCCCTGCCTCCGATTCCCTGCCTCAGATTCCCTGCCTCAGATTCCCTGCATCAGATTCCCTTCATCTGATTCCCTGCCTCTGATTCCCCGCCTCTGATTCCCCATCTGTGATTCACAACCTCTGATGCCCCACCTCTGATTCCCCATATCTGATTCCCTGCCTCTCTTTCCCCGCCTCTGATTCCCCACCTCTGTTTCCCCATATCTGATTCCCCGCCTCTGATTCCCCAACTCTAATACCCCGCCTCTGATTCCCCAGCTCTGATTCCCCGCCTCTGATTCCCCGCATCTGATTCCCTGCCTCTGATTCCCCGCCTCTGATTCCAGGCCTCTGATTCCCAGCATCTGATTCCGGCCTCTGATTCCCGGCCTCTGATTCCCTGCTTCTGATTCTGATTCCCTGCCTCTGATTCCCCATCTCTGATTCCGCACATCTGATTCCCTGCCTCTGATTCCCCACCTCTGATTCCCGATATCTGATTCCCCGCCTCTGTTTCCCCGCCTCTGATTCCCCGCCTCTGTTTCCCAATATCTAAGTCCCCACCTCTGATTCCCCAAATCTGATTCCCCACCTCTGATTCCCCAGCTCTGATTCCCCGCCTCTGATTCCCCGCATCTGATACCCTGCATCTGATTCCAAGCCTCTGATTCCCTGCCTCTGATTCCCAACCTCTGATTCCCCACCTCTGATTCCCCATATCTGATTCCCCGCCTCTGTTTCCCCGCCTCGGATTCCCCGCCTCTGTTTCCCCATATCTGATTCCCGGCCTCTGATTCCCCGCCTCTGATTCCCCATATCTGATTCCCTGCCTCTGATTCCCCAACTCTGATTCCCCGCCTCTGATTCCCCGCCTCTGATTCCCCACCTCTGATTCCCCACTTCTGATTCCCCACCTCTGATTCCCCGCCTCTGATTCCACGCCTCTGATTCCCCACCTCTGATTCCCCACTTCTGATTCCCCACCTCTGATTATCCGCCTCTGATACCCTGCCTCTGATAACTTTTTACTGATTCCCTGCCTCAGATTCCATGCCTCCGATTCCCTGCCTCAGATTCCCTGCCTCAGATTCCCTGCATCAGATTCCCTTCATCTGATTCCCTGCCTCTGATTCCCCGCCTCTGATTCCCCGCCTCTGATTCCCCACCTCTGTCTCTACGCCTCTATTTTGCCTGCACTCTTTCCCCTCCACTCTTTCTGTGCCTCTCTTTCCCTCCCTCAATTTCAACAACTCTGTTTGATCTGTTCTGTGTACCTAATTTTCAACACACAAGTTCCAACCACTATGTTTCGCCCATCTCTTTCGCTGCCTCTATTTATGCAGCTATGTTTACCCGCTTCTGTTTACCCGCCTGTTTCCCCACATCTCTTTCCCCACCTCTGATTCCACGCCTCTGATTCCCCGCCTCTGATTCCCCGCCTCTGATTCCCCGCCTCTGATTCACCGCCTCCCTTTCCGCGCAACTTTCCTGGCCTACGTTTCCGCACATCTCTTTCCCCACCTCTGATTCCACGCCTCAGATTTGCCGCCTCTGATTTCCTGCCTCTGATTCCCTGCCTCTGATTCCCTGCCTCTGATTCCCCACCTCTGATTCCCCCCTCTGATTCCCCGCCTCTGATTCCCAACCTCTGATTCCCCACCTCTGATTCCCCGCCTCTGATTCCCTGCCTCTCTTTCCCTACCTCTATTTCCGTGCCTCTTTCTCTGCATCTCGTTTCCCACATCTCATTTCCCCCTTCTGATAACCCGCATCAGATTCCCTGCCACAGATTCCCTGCCTCAGATTCCCTGCCTCAGATTCCCTGCATCAGATTCCCTTCATATGATTCCCTGCCTCTGATTCCACGCCTCTGATTCCCAACCTCTGATTCCCTGCCTCAGATTCCCTGCCTCTGATTCCCTGCCTCTGATTCCCTGCCTCTGATTTCCTGCATCTGATTGCCCGCCTCTGATTCTCCGCCTCTGATTCCCCGCCTCTGATTCCCCGCCTCTGATTCCCCGCCTCTTGATTCCCCGCCTCTGATTCCCCACCTCTGATTCCCTGCCTCTGATAACCTGCCTCTGATTCCCTGCCTCTGATTCCCGGCCTCTGAATCCCCACCTCTGATTCCCCGTGTCCGATTCAGCACCCATGTTTCACCACCTCTGTTGCTCTGCTTCTGATTTCCCGGCTCAGATTCAGCGGCTCTGATTCCGCACCTCTGATTCCACGCCTCTCTTTCTGTGTCTCTGATTCCCCGCCTCTGATTCCACGCCTCTGATTACCCGCCTCTGATACCCTGCCTCTCTTTCCCTGCCTCTATATCCGTGCCTCTTTCTCTGCATCTCGTTTCCCACATCTCATTTCCCCCTTCTGATAACCCGCATCAGATTCCCTGCCACAGATTCCCTGCCTCAGATTCCCTGCATGAGATTCCCTTCATCTGATTCCCTGCCTCTGATTCCCCGCGGCTGATTCCCTGCATCTGATTCCCCGCCTCTGTTTACCCGCCTGTTTCCCCGCCTCTGATTCACCACCTCATATTCGCCACCTCAGGTTCCCTGCCTCTGATTCCCTGCCTCTGATTCCCTGCCTCTGATTCCCTGCATCTGATTGCCCGCCTCTGATACGCTGCCTCTGATTCCCCGACTCTGATTCCCCGCCTCTGATTCCCCGCGTCTGATTTCCCACCTCTGATTCCCCACTTCTGATTCCCCGCCTCTGATTCCCCGTCTCTGATTCCACGCCTCTGATTCCCCGCCTCCGATTCAGCGCCTCTGATTCCCCGCCTCTGATACCCCACCTCTGATTCCCCGCCTCTGATTCCCTGCATCTGATTCCCCGCCTCAGATTCCCCGCCTCTGATTCCCCGACTCTGATTCCCCGCCTCTGATTCCCCGCCTCTGATTCCCCGCCTCTGATTCCCCGCCTCTGATTCCCCGCCTATGTTTACCCGCCTCTGTTTACCCGCCTGTTTTCCCGCCTCTGATTGCCCACCTCAGATTCCCTGCCTCAGATTCCCTGCCTCAGATTCCCTGCCTCTGATTCCCTGCCTCTGATTCCCTGCATCTGATTGCCCGCCTCCGATTACCTGCCTCTGATTCCCCGCCTCTGATTCCCCACCTCTGATTCCCCACTTCTGATTCCCCGCCTCTGATTCCCCGCGTCTGATTCCCCGCCTCTGATTCACCGCCTCTGATTCCCCGCCTCTGATTCCCCGCCTCTGATTCCCCACCTCTGATTGCCCCGCCTCTGATTCGCTGATTCTGATTCCCCGCCTCTGATTCCCCACCTCTGATTCCCCACTTCTGATTCCCCGCCTCTGATTCCCCGCCTCTGATTCCACGCCTCTGATTCCCCGCCTCTGATTCCCCGCCTCTGATTCCCCGCCTCTGATTCCCCTCCTCTGATACCCCGCCTCTGATTCCCCACCTCTGATTCCCCGCATCTGATTCCCCGCCTCTGATTCCCCGCCTCTGATTCCCTGCCTCTGATTCCGCGCCTCTGATTCCGCGCCTCTGATTCCCCGCCTATGTTTACCCACCTCTGTTTACCCACCTGTTTCCCCGCCTCTGATTCCACTCCTCAGATTCCCTGCCTCAGATTCCCCGCCTCTGATTCTCTGCCTCTGAATCCCCGCCTCTGATTCCCCACCTCTGATTCCCCACTTCTGATTCCCCGCCTCTGATTCCCCGCCTCTGTTTCCCCGCCTCTGATTCCCCGCCTCTGATTCCCCACCTCTGATTCAGTGCCTCCCTTTCCGCTCAACTTTCCTGGCCTTCTTTTCCCCACATATCTTTCCCCGCCTCTGATTTCCCGCCTCTGATTCCACGCCTCTGATTCCCCGCCTATGTTTACCCGCCTCTGTTTACCCGCCTGTTTTCCCTCCTCTGATTCCCCACCACAGATTCCCTGCCTCAGATTCCCTGCCTCAGATTCCCTGCATCAGATTCCCTTCATTTGATTCCCTGCATCTGATTCCCTGCCTCTGATTCCCTGCATCTGATTGCCCGCCTCTGATTCCCTGCCTCTGATTCCCCGCCTCTGATTCCACACGTCTGACTCCCCACTTCTGATTCCCCGCCTCTGATTCCCCACCTCTGATTCCCCACCTCTGATTCACCGCCTCTGATTCCCCGCCTCTGATTCCCCACCTCTGATTCCCCATTTCTGATTGCCCGCCTCTGATTCCACGCCTCTGATTCCCCGCCTCTGATTCCCCACCTCTGATTCCCCACTTCTGATTCCCCAGCTCTGATTCCGCGCCTCTGATTCCACGCCTCTGATTCCCCACCTCTGATTCCCCACTTCTGAATCCCCACCTCTGATTCTCCGCCTCTGATACCCTGCCTCTGATAACTTTTTACTGATTCCCTGCCTCAGATTCCCTGCCTCCGATTCCCTGCCTCAGATTCCCTGCCTCAGATTCCCTGCATCAGATTCCCTTCATCTGATTCCCTGCCTCTGATTCCCCGCCTCTGAATCCCCGCCTCTGATTCCCCACCTCTGTCTCTACGCCTCTATTTTGACTGCACTCTTTCCCCTCCACTCTTTCTGTGCCTCTCTTTCCCTCCCTCAATTTCAACAACTCTGTTTGATCTGTTCTGTGTACCTAATTTTCAACACACAAGTTCCAACCACTATGTTTCGCCCATCTCTTTCGCTGCCTCTATTTATGCAGCTATGTTTACCCGCTTCTGTTTACCCGCCTGTTTCCCCACATCTCTTTCCCCACCTCTGATTCCACGCCCCTGATTCCCCGCCTCTGATTCCCCGCCTCTGAATCCCCGCCTCTGATACACCGCCTCCCTTTCCGCGCAACTTTCCTGGCCTACGTTTCCCCACATCTCTTTCCCCACCTCTGATTCCACGCCTCAGATTCGCCACCTCTGATTTCCCGCCTCTGATTCCCTGCCTCTGATTCCCTGCCTCTGATTCCCCACCTCTGATTCCCCCCTCTGGTTCCCCGCCTCTGATTCCCAGCCTCTGATTCCCCACCTCTGATTCCCCGCCTCTGATTCCCTGCCTGTCTTTCCCTGCCTCTATTTCCGTGTCTCTTTCTCTGCATCTCGTTTCCCACATCTCATTTCCCCCTTCTGATAACCCGCATCAGATTCCCTGACACAGATTTCCTGCCTCAGATTCCCCGCCTCAGATTCCCTGCATCAGATTCCCTTCATCTGATTCCCTGCCTCTGATTCCCCGCCTCTGATTCCCCACCTCTGATTCCCTGCCTCAGATTCCCTGCCTCTGATTCCCTGCCTCTGATGCCCTGCCTCTGATTTCCTGCATCAGATTCCCCGCCTCTGATTCTCCGCCTCTGATTCCCCGCCTCTGATTCCCCGCCTCTGATTCGCCGGCTCTGATTCCCCGCCTCTGATTTCCCACCTCAGATTCCCTGCCTCAGATTCCCTGCCTCAGATTCCCTGCATCAGATTCCCTTCATCTGATTCCCTGCCTCTGATTCCCCGCCTCTGATTCCCCACCTCTGATTCCCTGCTCAGATTCCCTGCCTCTGATTCCCTGCCTCTGATTCCCTGCCTCTGATTTCCTGCATCAGATTCCCCGCCTCTGATTCTCCGCCTCTGATTCCCCGCCTCTGATTCCCCGCCTCTGATTCGCCGCCTCTGATTCCCTGCCTCTGAGTCCCCACCTCTGATTCCCCGTGTCCGATTCCGCACCCATGTTTCACAACCTCTGTTGCTCTGCTTCTGATTTCCCGGCTCAGATTCACCGGCTCTGATTCCGCACCTCTGATTCCACGCCTCTCTTTCTGTGTCTCTGATTCCCCGCCTCTGATTCCACGCCTCTGATTACCCGCTTCTGATACCCTGCCTCTCTTTCCCTGCCTCTATATCCGTGCCTCTTTCTCTGCATCTCGTTTCCCACATCTCATTTCCCCCTTCTGATAACCCGCATCAGATTCCCTGCCACAGATTCCCTGCCTCAGATTCCCTGCCTCAGATTCCCTGCATCAGATTCCCTTCATCTGATTCCCTGCCTCTGATTCCCCGCCTCTGATTCCCCACCTCTGATTCCCCACCTCTGATTCCCCGCCTCTGATTCCCTGCCTCTGATTCCCCATATCTGATTCCCCGCCTCTGATTCCCCAACTCTGATTCCCCGCTTCTGATTCCCCAGCTCTGAATCCCCGCCTCTGATTCCCCGCGTCTGATTCCCTGCCTCTGATTCCCCGCCTCTGATTCCCCATCTGTGATTCACAACCTCTGATGCCCCACCTCTGATTCCCCATATCTGATTCCCTGCCTCTCTTTCCCCGCCTCTGATTCCCCACCTCTGTTTCCCCATATCTGATTCCCCGCCTCTGATTCCCCAACTCTAATACCCCGCCTCTGATTCCCCAGCTCTGATTCCCCGCCTCTGATTCCCCGCATCTGATTCCCTGCCTCTGATTCCCCGCCTCTGATTCCAGGCCTCTGATTCCCAGCATCTGATTCCGGCCTCTGATTCCCGGCCTCTGATTCCCTGCTTCTGATTCTGATTCCCTGCCTCTGATTCCCCATCTCTGATTCCGCACATCTGATTCCCTGCCTCTGATTCCCCACCTATGATTCACGATATCTGATTCCCCGCCTCTGTTTCCCCGCCTCTGATTCCCCGCCTCTGTTTCCCAATATCTAAGTCCCCACCTCTGATTCCCCAAATCTGATTCCCCACCTCTGATTCCCCAGCTCTGATTCCCCGCCTCTGATTCCCCGCATCTGATACCCTGCATCTGATTCCAAGCCTCTGATTCCCTGCCTCTGATTCCCAACCTCTGATTCCCCACCTCTGATTCCCCATATCTGATTCCCCGCCTCTGTTTCCCCGCCTCGGATTCCCCGCCTCTGTTTCCCCATATCTGATTCCCGGCCTCTGATTCCCCGCCTCTGATTCCCCATATCTGATTCCCTGCCTCTGATTCCCCAACTCTGATTCCCCGCCTCTGATTCCCCAGCTCTGAATCCCCGCCTCTGATTCCCCGCGTCTGATTCCCTGCCTCTGATACCCCGCCTTGATTCCCCATCTCTGATCCACAACCTCTGATTCCCCACCTCTATTTGACTCCCCGCCTCTGCTTCCCCGCCTCTGATTCCCCGCCTCTGATTCCCCATATCTGATTCCCCGCCTCTGATTGCCCACCTCTGATTCCCAGCCTCTGATTCGCCAGCTCTGATTCCCCGCCTCTGATTCCCCGCATCTGATTCCCTGCCTCTGATTCCCCGCCTCTGATTCCCCATCTCTGATTCACCGCCTTTGATTCGCCACCTCTGATTCCCCATATCTGATTCCCCACCTCTGTTTCCCCGCCTCTGATTCCCCGCCTCTGATTCTCCATATCTCATTCCCCGCCTCTGAATCCCCATCTCTGATTCCCGGACTCTGATTCCCCTCCTCTGATTCCCGGCCTCTTATTCCCAGCATCTGATTCCCGGCCTCTGATTCCCGGCCTCTGATTCCCCGCTTCTGATTCCCTGCCTCTGATTCCCCATCTCTGATTCCGCACATCTGATTCCCTGCCTCTGATTCCCCACCTCTGATTCCCCATATCTGATTCCCCGCCTCTGTTTCCCCGCCTCTGATTCCCCGCCTCTGTTTCCCTATATCTAATTCCCCACCTCTGATGCCCCAACTCTGATTCCCCGCCTCTGATTCCCCAGCTCTGATTCCCCGCCTCTGATTCCCTGCATCCGATTCCCCATATCTGATTCCCCGCCTCTGTTTCCCCGCCTCTGATTCCCCGCCTCTGTTTCCCCATATCTGATTCCCGCCTCTGATTCCTAACTATGATTCCCTGCCTCTGATTCCCCAGCTCTGATTCCCTGCCTCTGATTCCCCGCGTTCTATTCCCTGCCTCTGATTCCCCGCCTGTGATTCCCCATCACTGATTCACCACCTCTGATTCCCTACCTCTGATTCCCCATATCTAATTCCACGCCTCTGTTTGCCCGCCTCTGATTCCCCGCCTCTGTTTCCCCATATCTGATTCCCCGCCTCTGAATCCCCAACTCTGATTCCCTGCCTCAGATTCCCCAGCTCTGATTCCCCGCCTTTGATTCCCCCCGTCTGATTCCCAGCCTCTGAATCCCCGTGTCTGATTTCCTGCCTCTGATTCCCCGCCTCTGATTCCCCATCTCTGATTCCTCTGATTCCCCACCTCTGATTCCCCATCTCTGATTCCGCACATCCAATTCCCTGCCTCTGATTCCCCAACTCTGATTCCCCACCTCTGATTCCCCAGCTCTGATTCCCCGCCTCAGATTCCCCGCGTCTGATTCCCTGCCTCTGATTCCCCGCCTCTGATTCCCTGCCTCTGATTCCCCATATCTGATTCCCCGCCTCTGATTCCCCAACTCTGATTCCCCGCTTCTGATTCCCCAGCTCTGAATCCCCACCTCTGATTCCCAGCGTCTGATTCCCTGCCTCTGATTCCCCGCCTCTGATTCCCCATCTGTGATTCACAACCTCTGATGCCCCACCTCTGATTCCCCATATCTGATTCCCCGCCTCTGTTTCCCCGCCTCTGATTCCCCGCCTCTGATTCCCCATATCTGATTCCCCGCCTCTGATTGCCCACCTCTGATTCCACGCGTCTGATACCCTGCCTCTGATTCCCCGCCTCTGATTTCCCATCTCTGATTCACCACCTCTGATTCCCGGCCTCTGATTCCCCATCTCTGATTCCGCACATCCGATTCCCTGCCTATGATTCCCCACCTCTGATTCCCCGCCTCTGATTCCCCATATCTGATTCCCTGCCTCTGTTTCCCCGCCTCTGATTCCCTACCTCTGTTTCCCCATATCTGATTCCCCGCCTCTGATTCCCCAACTCTAATACCCCGCATCTGATTCCCCAGCTCTGATTCCCCGCCTCTGATTCCCCGCATCTGATTCCCTGCCTCTGATTCCCCGCCTCTGATTCCAGGCCTCTGATTCCCATCATCTGATTCCGGCCTCTGATTCACGGCCTCTGATTCCCTGCTTCTGATTCTGATTCCCTGCCTCTGATTCCCCATCTCTGATTCCGCACATCTGATTCCCTGCCTCTGATTCCCCACCTCTGATTCCCCATATCTGATTCCCCGCCTCTGTTTCCCCGCCTCTGATTCCCCGCCTCTGTTTCCCAATATCTAAGTCCCCACCTCTGATTCCCCAAATCTGATTCCCCACCTCTGATTCCCCAGCTCTGATTCCCCGCCTCTGATTCCCCGCATCTGATTCCCTGCATCTGATTCCAAGCCTCTGATTCCCTGCCTCTGATTCCCAACCTCTGATTCCCCACCTCTGATTCCCCATATCTGATTCCCCGCCTCTGTTTCCCCGCCTCGGATTCCCCGCCTCAGTTTCCCCATATCTGATTCCCGGCCTCTGATTCCCCGCCTCTGATTCCCCGCCTCTGATTCCTGCCTCTGATTCCCCATCTCCGATTCCCTGCCTCTGATTCCCAACCTCTGATTCCCCACCTCTGATTCCCCATATCTGATTCCCCGCCTCTGTTTCCCCGCCTCTGATTCCCCGCCTCTGATTCCCAACTCTGATTCCCCGCCTCTGATTCCCCAGCTCTGATTCCCCGTGTTTGATTCCCTGCCTCTGATTCCCTGCCCTGATTCCCCATCTCTGTTTCACCGCCTTTGATTCGCCACCTCTGATTCCACATATCTGATTCCCCGCCTCTGTTTCCCCGACTCTGATTCCCTTCCTCTGATTCCCAACCTCTGATTCCACACCTCTGATTCCCCATATCTGATTCCCCGCCTCTATTTCCCCATATCTGAATCCCCGCCTCTGATTCCCCAACTCTGATTCCCCGCCTCTGATTCCCCAGCTCTTATTCCCCGACTCTGATTCCCGGCGTCCGATTCCCTGCCTCTGATTCCCCGCCTCTGATTCCCCATCTCTGATTCCCCGCCTCTGATTCCCCGTGTCTGATTCCCTGCCTCTGATTCCCCGCCTCTGATTCCCCGCCTCTGATTCCCTGACACTGAATCCCTGCCCCTGATTCCCCACCTCTGATTCCCCATATCTGATTCCCCGCCTCTGTTTCCCCGCCTCTGATTCCCCGCCTCTGATTCCCCATATCTGATTCCCTGCCTCTGATTCCCCAACTCTGATTCCCCGCCTCTGATTCCCCGCCTTGATTCCCCATCTCTGATTCACAACCTCTGATTCCCCACCTCTGATTCCCTATATTTGATTCCCCACCTCTGTTTCCCCGCCTCTGATCCCCGCCTCTGATTCCCCATATCTGATTCCCCACCTCTGATTGCCCACCTCTGATTCCCCGCCTCTGATTCGCCAGCTCTGATTCCCCGCCTCTGATTCCCCGCATCTGATTCCCTGCCTCTGATTCCCCGCGTCTGATTCCCCATCTCTGATTCACCGCCTTTGATTCGCCACCTCTGATTCCCCATATCTGATTCCCCACCTCTGTTTCCCGGCCTCTGATTCCCCGCCTCTGATTCTCCATATCTCATTCCCCGCCTCTGAATCCCCATCTCTGATTCCCGGACTCTGATTCCCCACCTCTGATTCCCGGCCTCTTATTCCCAGCATCTGATTCCCGGCCTCTGATTCCCGGCCTCTGATTCCCCGCTTCTGATTCTGATTCCCTGCCTCTGATTCCCCATCTCTGATTCCGCACATCTGATTCCCTGCCTCTGATTCCCCACCTCTGATTCCCCATATCTGATTCCCCGCCTCTGTTTCCCCGCCTCTGATTCCCCGCCTCTGTTTCCCTATATCTAATTCCCCACCTCTGATGCCCCAACTCTGATTCCCCGCCTCTGATTCCCCAGCTCTGATTCCCCGCCTCTGATTCCCCGCATCCGATTCCCCATATCTGATTCCCTGCCTCTGTTTCCCCGCATCTGATTCCCCGCCTCTGTTTCCCCATATCTGATTCCCCGCCTCTGATTCCCAACTATGATTCCCCGCCTCTGATTCCCCAGCTCTGATTCCCTGCGTCTGATTCCCTGCGTTCTATTCCCTGCCTCTGATTCCCCGCCTGTGATTCCCCATCACTGATTCACCACCTCTGATTCCCCACCTCTGATTCCCCATATCTAATTCCCCGCCTCTGTTTGCCCGCCTCTGATTCCCCGCCTCTGTTTCCCCATATCTGATTCCCCGTCTCTGAATCCCCAACTCTGATTCCCTGCCTCTGATTCCCCAGCTCTGATTCCCCGCCTTTGATTCCCCCCGTCTGATTCCCAGCCTCTGAATCCCCGTGTCTGATTTCCTGCCTCTGATTCCCCGCCTCTGATTCCCCATCTCTGATTCCTCTGATTCCCCACATCTGATTCCCCATCTCTGATTCCGCACATCCGATTCCCTGCCTCTCATTCACCAGCTCTGATTCCCCGCCTCAGATTCCCCGCGTCTGATTCCCTGCCTCTGATTCCCCGCCTCTGATTCCCCATCTCTGATTCCCCACCTCTGATTCCCCGTGTCTGATTCCCTGCCTCTGATTCCCCGCCTCTGAATCCCAGCCTCTGATTCCCCATATCTGATTCCCCGCCTCTGATTCCCTGCCTCTGATTCCCCAGCTCTGATTCCCCGCCTTTGATTCCCCCCGTCTGATTCCCAGCCTCTGAATCCCCGTGTCTGATTTCCTGCCTCTGATTCCCCGCCTCTGATTCCCCATCTCTGATTCACCGCCTCTGATTCCCCATCTCTGATTCCCCACCTCTGATTCCCCATATCTGATTCCCTGCCTCTGTTTCCCCGCCTCTGATTCCCCACCTCTGTTTCCCCATATCTGATTCCCCGCCTCTGATTCCCCAACTCTAATACCCCACCTCTGATTCCCCAGCTCTGATTCCCCGCCTCTGATTCCCCGCATCTGATTCCCTGCCTCTGATTCCCCGCCTCTGATTCCAGGCCTCTGATTCCCAGCATCTGATTCCGGCCTCTGATTCCCGGCCTCTGATTCCCTGCTTCTGATTCTGATTCCCTGCCTCTGATTCCCCATCTCTGATTCCGCACATCTGATTCCTTGCCTCTGATTCCCCACCTCTGATTCCCCATATCTGATTCCCCGCCTGGGTTTCCCCGCCTCTGATTCCCCGCCTCTGTTTCCCAATATCTAAGTCCCCGCCTCTGATTCCCCAAATCTGATTCCCCACCTCTGACTCCCCAGCTCTGATTCCCCGCCTCTGATTCCCCGCATCTGATTCCCTGCATCTGATTCCAAGCCTCTGATTCCCTGACTCTGATTCGCAACCTCTGATTCCCCACCTCTGATTCCCCATATCTGATTCCCCGCCTCTGTTTCCCGCCATCGGATTCCCCGCCTCTGTTTCCCCATATCTGATTCCCGGCCTCTGATTCCCCGCCTCTGATTCCCCGCCTCTGATTCACTGCCTCTGATTCCCCATCTCCGATTCCCCTCGTCTAATACCCCGCCTCTGATTCTCCGCCACTGATTCACCGCATCTGATTCCACGCCTCTGATTCCCCGCCTCTGATTCCCCGCCTCTGATTCCCCGCCTCTGATTCCCCACCTCTGATTCCCGCCTATGTTTACCCGCCTCTGATTCCCCGCCTCTGATTCCACGCCTCTGATTCCCCGCCTCTGATTCCCCGCCTCTAATTCCCCGCCTCTGATACCGCACCTCTGATGTCCCGCATCTGATTCCCTGCATCTGATTCCCCGCCTCAGATTCCCCGCCTCTGATTTCCCGGTTCTGATTCCCCGCCTCTGATTCCACACCTATGTTTACCCGCCTCTGTTTACTCGCCTGTTTTCCCGCCTCTGGTTCCCCAACACAGATTCCCTGCCTCAGATTCCCTGCCTCTGATTCCCTGCCTCTGATTCCCTGCCTCTGATTCCCTGCATCTGATTGCCCGACTCTGATTCCCCGCCTCTGATTCCCCGCCTCTGATTCCCCACCTCTGATTCCCCACTTCTGATTCCCCGCCTCTGATTCACCGCCTCTGTTTCCCCGCCTCTGATTCCCCGCTTCTGATTCCCCACTTCTGATTGCCCGCCTCTGATTCCCTGCCTCTGATTCCCCGCCTCTGATTCCCCACATCTGATTCCCCACTTCTGATTCCCCGCCTCTGATTCCCCGCCTCTGATTCCACGCCTCTGATTCCCCGCCTCTGATTTCCCCCCCTCTGATTCCCCGCCTCTGATTCCCCTCATCTAATACCCCACCTCTGATTCCCCGCCTCTGATTCCCCGCATCTGATTCCCCGCCTCTGATTCCCCGCCTCTGATTCACCGCCTCTGATTCCCCGCCTCTGATTCCCTGCCTCTGATTCCCCGCCTATGTTTACCCGCCTCTGTTTACCCGCCTGTTTCCCCGCCTCTGATTCCCCACCTCAGATTACCTACCTCAGATTCCGTGACTCTGATTCCCTGCCTCTGATTCCCTGCCTCTGATTCCCTGCATCTGAATGCCCATCTCTGATTCTCAACCTCTGATACCCCGCCTCTGATTCCCCACCTCTGATTCCCCGCTTCTGATTCCCCGCCTCTGATTCCCGGCCTCTGATTCCCCGCCTCTGATTCCCCGCCTCTGATTCCCCACCTCTGATTCACTGCCTCCCTTTCCGCTCAACTTTCCTGGCCTACGTTTCCCCACATATCTTTCCCCGCCTCTGATTCCCTGCCTCTGATTCCCCGCCTCTGATTCCCCGCCTCTGATTCCCCACCACTGTCTCTACGCCTCTCTTTTGCCTGCACTCTTTCCCCTCCACTCTTTCCGTGCCTCTGTTTCCCTCCCTCAATTTCAACAACTCTGTTTGATCTGTTCTGTGTAACTCATTTTCAACATACAAGTTCCAACCACTATGTTTCGCCCATCTCTTTCGCCGCCTCTATTTATGCACCTATGTTTACCCGCTTCTGTTTACCCGCCTGTTTCCCCACATCTCTTTCCCCACCTCTGATTCCACGCCTCTGATTCGCCGCCTCTGATTGCCCCCCTCTGATTCCCTGCCTCTGATTCCCCGCCTCTGATTCCCCGCCTCTGATTCACCGCCTCCCTTTCCGTGCATCTTTCCTGGCCTACGTTTCCCCACATCTCTTTCCCCACCTCTGATTCCACGCCTCAGATTCGCCGTCTCTGATTTCCCGCCTCTGATTCCCTGCCTCTGATTCCCCGCCTCTGATTCCCCGCCTCTGATTCCCCGCCTCTGATTCCACGCCTCTGATTCCCCGCCTCTGATTCCCCGCCTCTGATTCCCCGCCTCTGATTCCCCTCCTCTGATACCCCGCCTCTGATTCCCCACCTCTGATTCCCCGCATCTGATTCCCCGCCTCTGATTCCCCGCCTCTGATTCCCTGCCTCTGATTCCGCGCCTCTGATTCCGCGCCTCTGATTCCCCGCCTATGTTTACCCACCTCTGTTTACCCACCTGTTTCCCCGCCTCTGATTCCGCACCTCAGATTCCCTGCCTCAGATTCCCCGCCTCTGATTCTCTGCCTCTGAATCCCCGCCTCTGATTCCCCACCTCTGATTCCCCACTTCTGATTCCCCGCTTCTGATTCCCCGCCTCTGATTCCCCGCCTCTGATTCCCCGCCTCTGATTCCCCACCTCTGATTCAGTGCCTCCCTTTCCGCTCAACTTTCCTGGCCTTCTTTTCCCCACATATCTTTCCCCGCCTCTGATTTCCCGCCTCTGATTCCACGCCTCTGATTCCCCGCCTATGTTTACCCACCTCTGTTTACCCGCCTGTTTTCCCTCCTCTGATTCCCCACCACAGATTCCCTGCCTCAGATTCCCTGCCTCAGATTCCCTGCATCAGATTCCCTTCATTTGATTCCCTGCGTCTGATTCCCTGCCTCTGATTCCCTGCATCTGATTGCCCGCCTCTGATTCCCCGCCTCTGATTCCCCGCCTCTGATTCCCCACGTCTGATTCCCCACTTCTGATTCCCCGCCTCTGATTCCCCGCCTCTGATTCCCCGCCTCTGTGTCCCCGCCTCTGATTCCCCGCCTCTGATTCCCCATATCTGATTCCACGCCTCTGATTGCCCACCTCTGATTCCCCGCGTCTGATACCCTGCCTCTGATTCCCCACCTCTGATTTCCCATCTCTGATTCACCACCTCTAATTCCCGGCCTCTGATTCCCCATCTCTGATTCCGCACATCCGATTCCCTGCCTATGATTCCCCACCTATGATTCCCCGCCTCTGATTCCCCATATCTGATTCCCTGCCTCTGTTTCCCCGCCTCTGATTCCCTACCTCTGTTTCCCCATATCTGATTCCCCGCCTCTGATTCCCCAACTCTAATACCCGCCTCTGATTCCCCAGCTCTGATTCCCCGCCTCTGATTCCCCGCATCTGATTCCCTGCCTCTGATTCCCAGCCTCTGATTCCAGGCGTCTGATTCCCATCATCAGATTCCGGCCTCTGATTCCCGGCCTCTGATTCCCTGCTTCTGATTCTGATTCCCTGCCTCTGATTCCCCATCTCTGATTCCGCACATCTGATTCCCTGCCTCTGATTCCCCACCTCTGATTCCCCATATCTGATTCCCCGCCTCTGTTTCCCCGCCTCTGATTCCCCGCCTCTGTTTCCCAATATCTAAGTCCCCACCTCTGATTCCCCAAATCTGATTCCCCACCTCTGATTCCCCAGCTCTGATTCCCCACCTCTGATTCCCCGCATCTGATTCCCTGCATCTGATTCCAAGCCTCTGATTCCCTGCCTCTGATTCCCAACCTCTGATTCCCCACCTCTGATTCCCCATATCTGATTCCCCGCCTCTGTTTCCCCGCCTCGGATTCCCCGCCTCAGTTTCCCCATATCTGATTCCCGGCCTCTGATTCCCCGCCTCTGATTCCCCGCCTCTGATTCCCTGCCTCTGATTCCCCATCTCCGATTCCCTGCCTCTGATTCCCAACCTCTGATTCCCCACCTCTGATTCCCCATATCTGATTCCCCGCCTCTGTTTCCCCGCCTCTGATTCCCCGCCTCTGATTCCCAACTCTGATTCCCCGCCTCTGATTCCCCAGCTCTGATTCCCCGTGTTTGATTCCCTGCCTCTGATTCCCTGCCCTGATTCCCCATCTCTGTTTCACCGCCTTTGATTCGCCACCTCTGATTCCACATATCTGATTCCCCGCCTCTGTTTCCCCGACTCTGATTCCCTTCCTCTGATTCCAACCTCTGATTCCACACCTCTGATTCCCCATATCTGATTCCCCGCCTCTATTTCCCCATATATGAATCCCCGCCTCTGATTCCCCAACTCTGATTCCCCGCCTCTGATTCCCCAGCTCTGATTCCCCGACTCTGATTCCCGGCGTCCGATTCCCTGCCTCTGATTCCCCGCCTCTGATTCCCCATCTCTGATTCCCCGCCTCTGATTCCCCGTGTCTGATTCCCTGCCTCTGATTCCCCGCCTCTGATTCCCCGCCTCTGATTCCCTGACACTGAATCCCTGCCCCTGATTCCCCACCTCTGATTCCCCATATCTGATTCCCCGCCTCTGTTTCCCCGCCTCTGATTCCCCGCCTCTGATTCCCCATATCTGATTCCCTGCCTCTGATTCCCCAACTCTGATTCCCCGCCTCTGATTCCCCAGCTCTGAATCCCCGCCTCTGATTCCCCGTGTCTGATTCCCTGCCTCTGATTCCCAACCTCTGATTCCCTATATTTGATTCCCCGCCTCTGTTTCCCCGCCTCTGATCCCCGCCTCTGATTCCCCATATCTGATTCCCCACCTCTGATTGCCCACCTCTGATTCCCCGCCTCTGATTCGCCAGCTCTGATTCCCCGCCTCTGATTCCCCGCATCTGATTCCCTGCCTCTGATTCCCCGCCTCTGATTCCCCATCTCTGATTCACAACCTCTGATTCCCAACCTCTGATTCCCTATATTTGATTCCCCGCCTCTGTTTCCCCGCCTCTGATCCCCGCCTCTGATTCCCCATATCTGATTCCCCACCTCTGATTGCCCACCTCTGATTCCCCGCCTCTGATTCGCCAGCTCTGATTCCCCGCCTCTGATTCCCCGCATCTGATTCCCTGCCTCTGATTCCCCGCCTCTGATTCCCCATCTCTGATTCACCGCCTTTGATTCGCCACCTCTGATTCCCCATATCTGATTCCCCACCTCTGTTTCCCGGCCTCTGATTCCCCGCCTCTGATTCTCCATATCTCATTCCCCGCCTCTGAATCCCCATCTCTGATTCCCGGACTCTGATTCCCCACCTCTGATTCCCGGCCTCTTATTCCCAGCATCTGATTCCCGGCCTCTGATTCTCGGCCTCTGATTCCCCGCTTCTGATTCTGATTCCCTGCCTCTGATTCCCCATCTCTGATTCCGCACATCTGATTCCCTGCCTCTGATTCCCCACCTCTGATTCCCCATATCTGATTCCCCGCCTCTGTTTCCCCGCCTCTGATTCCCCGCCTCTGTTTCCCTATATCTAATTCCCCACCTCTGATGCCCCAACTCTGATTCCCCGCCTCTGGTTCCCCAGCTCTGATTCCCCGCCTCTGATTCCCCACATCCGATTCCCCATATCTGATTCCCCGCCTCTGTTTCCCCGCCTCTGATTCCCCGCCTCTGTTTCCCCATATCTGATTCCCCGCCTCTGATTCCCAACTATGATTCCCCGCCTCTGATTCCCCAGCTCTGATTCCCTGCGTCTGATTCCCTGCGTTCTATTCCCTGCCTCTGATTCCCCGCCTGTGATTCCCCATCACTGATTCACCACCTCTAATTCCCCACCTCTGATTCCCCATATCTAATTCCCCGCCTCTGTTTGCCCGCCTCTGATTCCCCGCCTCTGTTTCCCCATATCTGATTCCCCGTCTCTGAATCCCCAACTCTGATTCCCTGCCTCTGATTCCCCAGCTCTGATTCCCCGCCTTTGATTCCCCCCGTCTGATTCCCAGCCTCTGAATCCCCGTGTCTGATTTCCTGCCTCTGATTCCCCGCCTCTGATTCCCCATCTCTGATTCCTCTGATTCCCCACATCTGATTCCCCATCTCTGATTCCGCACATCCGATTCCCTGCCTCTGATTCCCCAACTCTGATTCCCCACCTCTGATTCCCCAGCTCTGATTCCCCGCCTCAGATTCCCCGCATCTGATTCCCTGCCTCTGATTCCCCGCCTCTGATTCCCCATCTCTGATTCCCCACCTCTGATTCCCCGTGTCTGATTCCCTGCCTCTGATTCCCCGCCTCTGAATCCCAGCCTCTGATTCCCCATATCTGATTCCCCGCCTCTGATTCCCTGCCTCTGATTCCCCAGCTCTGATTCCCCGCCTTTGATTCCCCCCGTCTGATTCCCAGCCTCTGAATCCCCGTGTCTGATTTCCTGCCTCTGATTCCCCGCCTCTGATTCCCCATCTCTGATTCACCGCCTCTGATTCCCCATCTCTGATTCCCCACCTCTGATTCCCCATATCTGATTCCCTGCCTCTGTTTCCCCGCCTCTGATTCCCCACCTCTGTTTCCCCATATCTGATTCCCCGCCTCTGATTCCCCAACTCTAATACCCCACCTCTGATTCCCCAGCTCTGATTCCCCGCCTCTGATTCCCCGCATCTGATTCCCTGCCTCTGATTCCCCGCCTCTGATTCCAGGCCTCTGATTCCCAGCATCTGATTCCGGCCTCTGATTCCCGGCCTCTGATTCCCTGCTTCTGATTCTGATTCCCTGCCTCTGATTCCCCATCTCTGATTCCGCACATCTGATTCCTTGACTCTGATTCCCCACCTCTGATTCCCCATATCTGATTCCCCGCCTGGGTTTCCCCGCATCTGATTCCCTGCATCTGATTCCAAGCCTCTGATTCCCTGCCTCTGATTCCCAACCTCTGATTCCCCACCTCTGATTCCCCATATCTGATTCCCCGCCTCTGTTTCCCCGCCTCGGATTCCCCGCCTCTGTTTCCCCATATCTGATTCCCGGCCTCTGATTCCCCGCCTCTGATTCCCCGCCTCTGATTCACTGCCTCTGATTCCCCATCTCCGATTCCCCTCGTCTAATACCCCGCCTCTGATTCTCCGCCACTGATTCACCGCATCTGATTCCACGCCTCTGATTCCCCGCCTCTGATTCCCCGCCTCTGATTCCCCGCCTCTGATTCCCCGCCTCTGATTCCCGCCTATGTTTACCCGCCTCTGATTCCCCGCCTCTGATTCCACGCCTCTGATTCCCCGCCTCTGATTCCCCGCCTCTAATTCCCCGCCTCTGATTCACCGCCTCTGATTCCCCGCCTCTGATTCCCTGCCTCTGATTCCCCGCCTATGTTTACCCGCCTCTGTTTACCCGCCTGTTTCCCCGCCTCTGATTCCCCACCTCAGATTCCCTACCTCAGATTCCGTGACTCTGATTCCCTGCCTCTGATTCCCTGCCTCTGATTCCCTGCATCTGAATGCCCATCTCTGATTCTCAACCTCTGATACCCCGCCTCTGATTCCCCACCTCTGATTCCCCGCTTCTGATTCCCCGTCTCTGATTCCCAGCCTCTCATTCCCCGCCTCTGATTCCCCGCCTCTGATTCCCCACCTCTGATTCACTGCCTCCCTTTCCGCTCAACTTTCCTGGCCTACGTTTCCCCACATATCTTTCCCCGCCTCTGATTCCCTGCCTCTGATTCCCCGCCTCTGATTCCCCGCCTCTGATTCCCCACCACTGTCTCTACGCCTCTCTTTTGCCTGCACTCTTTCCCCTCCACTCTTTCCGTGCCTCTCATTCCCTCCCTCAATTTCAACAACTCTGTTTGATCTGTTCTGTGTAACTCATTTTCAACATACAAGTTCCAACCACTATGTTTCGCCCATCTCTTTCGCCGCCTCTATTTATGCACCTATGTTTACCCGCTTCTGTTTACCCGCCTGTTTCCCCACATCTCTTTCCCCACCTCTGATTCCACGCCTCTGATTCCCCGCCTCTGTTTCCCCGCCTCTGATTCCCCGCCTCTGTTTCCCAATATCTAAGTCCCCACCTCTGATTCCCCAAATCTGATTCCCCACCTCTGATTCCCCAGCTCTGATTCCCCGCCTCTGATTCCCCGCATCTGATTCCCTGCATCTGATTCCAAGCCTCTGATTCCCTGCCTCTGATTCCCAACCTCTGATTCCCCACCTCTGATTCCCCATATCTGATTCCCCGCCTCTGTTTCCCCGCCTCGGATTCCCCGCCTCAGTTTCCCCATATCTGATTCCCGGCCTCTGATTCCCCGCCTCTGATTCCCCGCCTCTGATTCCTGCCTCTGATTCCCCATCTCCGATTCCCTGCCTCTGATTCCCAACCTCTGATTCCCCACCTCTGATTCCCCATATCTGATTCCCCGCCTCTGTTTCCCCGCCTCTGATTCCCCGCCTCTGATTCCCAACTCTGATTCCCCGCCTCTGATTCCCCAGCTCTGATTCCCCGTGTTTGATTCCCTGCCTCTGATTCCCTGCCCTGATTCCCCATCTCTGTTTCACCGCCTTTGATTCGCCACCTCTGATTCCACATATCTGATTCCCCGCCTCTGTTTCCCCGACTCTGATTCCCTTCCTCTGATTCCCAACCTCTGATTCCACACCTCTGATTCCCCATATCTGATTCCCCGCCTCTATTTCCCCATATCTGAATCCCCGCCTCTGATTCCCCAACTCTGATTCCCCGCCTCTGATTCCCCAGCTCTTATTCCCCGACTCTGATTCCCGGCGTCCGATTCCCTGCCTCTGATTCCCCGCCTCTGATTCCCCATCTCTGATTCCCCGCCTCTGATTCCCCGTGTCTGATTCCCTGCCTCTGATTCCCCGCCTCTGATTCCCCGCCTCTGATTCCCTGACACTGAATCCCTGCCCCTGATTCCCCACCTCTGATTCCCCATATCTGATTCCCCGCCTCTGTTTCCCCGCCTCTGATTCCCCGCCTCTGATTCCCCATATCTGATTCCCTGCCTCTGATTCCCCAACTCTGATTCCCCGCCTCTGATTCCCCGCCTTGATTCCCCATCTCTGATTCACAACCTCTGATTCCCCACCTCTGATTCCCTATATTTGATTCCCCACCTCTGTTTCCCCGCCTCTGATCCCCGCCTCTGATTCCCCATATCTGATTCCCCACCTCTGATTGCCCACCTCTGATTCCCCGCCTCTGATTCGCCAGCTCTGATTCCCCGCCTCTGATTCCCCGCATCTGATTCCCTGCCTCTGATTCCCCGCGTCTGATTCCCCATCTCTGATTCACCGCCTTTGATTCGCCACCTCTGATTCCCCATATCTGATTCCCCACCTCTGTTTCCCGGCCTCTGATTCCCCGCCTCTGATTCTCCATATCTCATTCCCCGCCTCTGAATCCCCATCTCTGATTCCCGGACTCTGATTCCCCACCTCTGATTCCCGGCCTCTTATTCCCAGCATCTGATTCCCGGCCTCTGATTCCCGGCCTCTGATTCCCCGCTTCTGATTCTGATTCCCTGCCTCTGATTCCCCATCTCTGATTCCGCACATCTGATTCCCTGCCTCTGATTCCCCACCTCTGATTCCCCATATCTGATTCCCCGCCTCTGTTTCCCCGCCTCTGATTCCCCGCCTCTGTTTCCCTATATCTAATTCCCCACCTCTGATGCCCCAACTCTGATTCCCCGCCTCTGATTCCCCAGCTCTGATTCCCCGCCTCTGATTCCCCGCATCCGATTCCCCATATCTGATTCCCTGCCTCTGTTTCCCCGCATCTGATTCCCCGCCTCTGTTTCCCCATATCTGATTCCCCGCCTCTGATTCCCAACTATGATTCCCCGCCTCTGATTCCCCAGCTCTGATTCCCTGCGTCTGATTCCCTGCGTTCTATTCCCTGCCTCTGATTCCCCGCCTGTGATTCCCCATCACTGATTCACCACCTCTGATTCCCCACCTCTGATTCCCCATATCTAATTCCCCGCCTCTGTTTGCCCGCCTCTGATTCCCCGCCTCTGTTTCCCCATATCTGATTCCCCGTCTCTGAATCCCCAACTCTGATTCCCTGCCTCTGATTCCCCAGCTCTGATTCCCCGCCTTTGATTCCCCCCGTCTGATTCCCAGCCTCTGAATCCCCGTGTCTGATTTCCTGCCTCTGATTCCCCGCCTCTGATTCCCCATCTCTGATTCCTCTGATTCCCCACATCTGATTCCCCATCTCTGATTCCGCACATCCGATTCCCTGCCTCTCATTCACCAGCTCTGATTCCCCGCCTCAGATTCCCCGCGTCTGATTCCCTGCCTCTGATTCCCCGCCTCTGATTCCCCATCTCTGATTCCCCACCTCTGATTCCCCGTGTCTGATTCCCTGCCTCTGATTCCCCGCCTCTGAATCCCAGCCTCTGATTCCCCATATCTGATTCCCCGCCTCTGATTCCCTGCCTCTGATTCCCCAGCTCTGATTCCCCGCCTTTGATTCCCCCCGTCTGATTCCCAGCCTCTGAATCCCCGTGTCTGATTTCCTGCCTCTGATTCCCCGCCTCTGATTCCCCATCTCTGATTCACCGCCTCTGATTCCCCATCTCTGATTCCCCACCTCTGATTCCCCATATCTGATTCCCTGCCTCTGTTTCCCCGCCTCTGATTCCCCACCTCTGTTTCCCCATATCTGATTCCCCGCCTCTGATTCCCCAACTCTAATACCCCACCTCTGATTCCCCAGCTCTGATTCCCCGCCTCTGATTCCCCGCATCTGATTCCCTGCCTCTGATTCCCCGCCTCTGATTCCAGGCCTCTGATTCCCAGCATCTGATTCCGGCCTCTGATTCCCGGCCTCTGATTCCCTGCTTCTGATTCTGATTCCCTGCCTCTGATTCCCCATCTCTGATTCCGCACATCTGATTCCTTGCCTCTGATTCCCCACCTCTGATTCCCCATATCTGATTCCCCGCCTGGGTTTCCCCGCCTCTGATTCCCCGCCTCTGTTTCCCAATATCTAAGTCCCCGCCTCTGATTCCCCAAATCTGATTCCCCACCTCTGACTCCCCAGCTCTGATTCCCCGCCTCTGATTCCCCGCATCTGATTCCCTGCATCTGATTCCAAGCCTCTGATTCCCTGACTCTGATTCGCAACCTCTGATTCCCCACCTCTGATTCCCCATATCTGATTCCCCGCCTCTGTTTCCCGCCATCGGATTCCCCGCCTCTGTTTCCCCATATCTGATTCCCGGCCTCTGATTCCCCGCCTCTGATTCCCCGCCTCTGATTCACTGCCTCTGATTCCCCATCTCCGATTCCCCTCGTCTAATACCCCGCCTCTGATTCTCCGCCACTGATTCACCGCATCTGATTCCACGCCTCTGATTCCCCGCCTCTGATTCCCCGCCTCTGATTCCCCGCCTCTGATTCCCCACCTCTGATTCCCGCCTATGTTTACCCGCCTCTGATTCCCCGCCTCTGATTCCACGCCTCTGATTCCCCGCCTCTGATTCCCCGCCTCTAATTCCCCGCCTCTGATACCGCACCTCTGATGTCCCGCATCTGATTCCCTGCATCTGATTCCCCGCCTCAGATTCCCCGCCTCTGATTTCCCGGTTCTGATTCCCCGCCTCTGATTCCACACCTATGTTTACCCGCCTCTGTTTACTCGCCTGTTTTCCCGCCTCTGGTTCCCCAACACAGATTCCCTGCCTCAGATTCCCTGCCTCTGATTCCCTGCCTCTGATTCCCTGCCTCTGATTCCCTGCATCTGATTGCCCGACTCTGATTCCCCGCCTCTGATTCCCCGCCTCTGATTCCCCACCTCTGATTCCCCACTTCTGATTCCCCGCCTCTGATTCACCGCCTCTGTTTCCCCGCCTCTGATTCCCCGCTTCTGATTCCCCACTTCTGATTGCCCGCCTCTGATTCCCTGCCTCTGATTCCCCGCCTCTGATTCCCCACATCTGATTCCCCACTTCTGATTCCCCGCCTCTGATTCCCCGCCTCTGATTCCACGCCTCTGATTCCCCGCCTCTGATTTCCCCCCCTCTGATTCCCCGCCTCTGATTCCCCTCATCTAATACCCCACCTCTGATTCCCCGCCTCTGATTCCCCGCATCTGATTCCCCGCCTCTGATTCCCCGCCTCTGATTCACCGCCTCTGATTCCCCGCCTCTGATTCCCTGCCTCTGATTCCCCGCCTATGTTTACCCGCCTCTGTTTACCCGCCTGTTTCCCCGCCTCTGATTCCCCACCTCAGATTACCTACCTCAGATTCCGTGACTCTGATTCCCTGCCTCTGATTCCCTGCCTCTGATTCCCTGCATCTGAATGCCCATCTCTGATTCTCAACCTCTGATACCCCGCCTCTGATTCCCCACCTCTGATTCCCCGCTTCTGATTCCCCGCCTCTGATTCCCGGCCTCTGATTCCCCGCCTCTGATTCCCCGCCTCTGATTCCCCACCTCTGATTCACTGCCTCCCTTTCCGCTCAACTTTCCTGGCCTACGTTTCCCCACATATCTTTCCCCGCCTCTGATTCCCTGCCTCTGATTCCCCGCCTCTGATTCCCCGCCTCTGATTCCCCACCACTGTCTCTACGCCTCTCTTTTGCCTGCACTCTTTCCCCTCCACTCTTTCCGTGCCTCTGTTTCCCTCCCTCAATTTCAACAACTCTGTTTGATCTGTTCTGTGTAACTCATTTTCAACATACAAGTTCCAACCACTATGTTTCGCCCATCTCTTTCGCCGCCTCTATTTATGCACCTATGTTTACCCGCTTCTGTTTACCCGCCTGTTTCCCCACATCTCTTTCCCCACCTCTGATTCCACGCCTCTGATTCGCCGCCTCTGATTGCCCCCCTCTGATTCCCTGCCTCTGATTCCCCGCCTCTGATTCCCCGCCTCTGATTCACCGCCTCCCTTTCCGTGCATCTTTCCTGGCCTACGTTTCCCCACATCTCTTTCCCCACCTCTGATTCCACGCCTCAGATTCGCCGTCTCTGATTTCCCGCCTCTGATTCCCTGCCTCTGATTCCCCGCCTCTGATTCCCCGCCTCTGATTCCCCGCCTCTGATTCCACGCCTCTGATTCCCCGCCTCTGATTCCCCGCCTCTGATTCCCCGCCTCTGATTCCCCTCCTCTGATACCCCGCCTCTGATTCCCCACCTCTGATTCCCCGCATCTGATTCCCCGCCTCTGATTCCCCGCCTCTGATTCCCTGCCTCTGATTCCGCGCCTCTGATTCCGCGCCTCTGATTCCCCGCCTATGTTTACCCACCTCTGTTTACCCACCTGTTTCCCCGCCTCTGATTCCGCACCTCAGATTCCCTGCCTCAGATTCCCCGCCTCTGATTCTCTGCCTCTGAATCCCCGCCTCTGATTCCCCACCTCTGATTCCCCACTTCTGATTCCCCGCTTCTGATTCCCCGCCTCTGATTCCCCGCCTCTGATTCCCCGCCTCTGATTCCCCACCTCTGATTCAGTGCCTCCCTTTCCGCTCAACTTTCCTGGCCTTCTTTTCCCCACATATCTTTCCCCGCCTCTGATTTCCCGCCTCTGATTCCACGCCTCTGATTCCCCGCCTATGTTTACCCACCTCTGTTTACCCGCCTGTTTTCCCTCCTCTGATTCCCCACCACAGATTCCCTGCCTCAGATTCCCTGCCTCAGATTCCCTGCATCAGATTCCCTTCATTTGATTCCCTGCGTCTGATTCCCTGCCTCTGATTCCCTGCATCTGATTGCCCGCCTCTGATTCCCCGCCTCTGATTCCCCGCCTCTGATTCCCCACGTCTGATTCCCCACTTCTGATTCCCCGCCTCTGATTCCCCGCCTCTGATTCCCCGCCTCTGTGTCCCCGCCTCTGATTCCCCGCCTCTGATTCCCCATATCTGATTCCACGCCTCTGATTGCCCACCTCTGATTCCCCGCGTCTGATACCCTGCCTCTGATTCCCCACCTCTGATTTCCCATCTCTGATTCACCACCTCTAATTCCCGGCCTCTGATTCCCCATCTCTGATTCCGCACATCCGATTCCCTGCCTATGATTCCCCACCTATGATTCCCCGCCTCTGATTCCCCATATCTGATTCCCTGCCTCTGTTTCCCCGCCTCTGATTCCCTACCTCTGTTTCCCCATATCTGATTCCCCGCCTCTGATTCCCCAACTCTAATACCCGCCTCTGATTCCCCAGCTCTGATTCCCCGCCTCTGATTCCCCGCATCTGATTCCCTGCCTCTGATTCCCAGCCTCTGATTCCAGGCGTCTGATTCCCATCATCAGATTCCGGCCTCTGATTCCCGGCCTCTGATTCCCTGCTTCTGATTCTGATTCCCTGCCTCTGATTCCCCATCTCTGATTCCGCACATCTGATTCCCTGCCTCTGATTCCCCACCTCTGATTCCCCATATCTGATTCCCCGCCTCTGTTTCCCCGCCTCTGATTCCCCGCCTCTGTTTCCCAATATCTAAGTCCCCACCTCTGATTCCCCAAATCTGATTCCCCACCTCTGATTCCCCAGCTCTGATTCCCCACCTCTGATTCCCCGCATCTGATTCCCTGCATCTGATTCCAAGCCTCTGATTCCCTGCCTCTGATTCCCAACCTCTGATTCCCCACCTCTGATTCCCCATATCTGATTCCCCGCCTCTGTTTCCCCGCCTCGGATTCCCCGCCTCAGTTTCCCCATATCTGATTCCCGGCCTCTGATTCCCCGCCTCTGATTCCCCGCCTCTGATTCCCTGCCTCTGATTCCCCATCTCCGATTCCCTGCCTCTGATTCCCAACCTCTGATTCCCCACCTCTGATTCCCCATATCTGATTCCCCGCCTCTGTTTCCCCGCCTCTGATTCCCCGCCTCTGATTCCCAACTCTGATTCCCCGCCTCTGATTCCCCAGCTCTGATTCCCCGTGTTTGATTCCCTGCCTCTGATTCCCTGCCCTGATTCCCCATCTCTGTTTCACCGCCTTTGATTCGCCACCTCTGATTCCACATATCTGATTCCCCGCCTCTGTTTCCCCGACTCTGATTCCCTTCCTCTGATTCCAACCTCTGATTCCACACCTCTGATTCCCCATATCTGATTCCCCGCCTCTATTTCCCCATATATGAATCCCCGCCTCTGATTCCCCAACTCTGATTCCCCGCCTCTGATTCCCCAGCTCTGATTCCCCGACTCTGATTCCCGGCGTCCGATTCCCTGCCTCTGATTCCCCGCCTCTGATTCCCCATCTCTGATTCCCCGCCTCTGATTCCCCGTGTCTGATTCCCTGCCTCTGATTCCCCGCCTCTGATTCCCCGCCTCTGATTCCCTGACACTGAATCCCTGCCCCTGATTCCCCACCTCTGATTCCCCATATCTGATTCCCCGCCTCTGTTTCCCCGCCTCTGATTCCCCGCCTCTGATTCCCCATATCTGATTCCCTGCCTCTGATTCCCCAACTCTGATTCCCCGCCTCTGATTCCCCAGCTCTGAATCCCCGCCTCTGATTCCCCGTGTCTGATTCCCTGCCTCTGATTCCCAACCTCTGATTCCCTATATTTGATTCCCCGCCTCTGTTTCCCCGCCTCTGATCCCCGCCTCTGATTCCCCATATCTGATTCCCCACCTCTGATTGCCCACCTCTGATTCCCCGCCTCTGATTCGCCAGCTCTGATTCCCCGCCTCTGATTCCCCGCATCTGATTCCCTGCCTCTGATTCCCCGCCTCTGATTCCCCATCTCTGATTCACAACCTCTGATTCCCAACCTCTGATTCCCTATATTTGATTCCCCGCCTCTGTTTCCCCGCCTCTGATCCCCGCCTCTGATTCCCCATATCTGATTCCCCACCTCTGATTGCCCACCTCTGATTCCCCGCCTCTGATTCGCCAGCTCTGATTCCCCGCCTCTGATTCCCCGCATCTGATTCCCTGCCTCTGATTCCCCGCCTCTGATTCCCCATCTCTGATTCACCGCCTTTGATTCGCCACCTCTGATTCCCCATATCTGATTCCCCACCTCTGTTTCCCGGCCTCTGATTCCCCGCCTCTGATTCTCCATATCTCATTCCCCGCCTCTGAATCCCCATCTCTGATTCCCGGACTCTGATTCCCCACCTCTGATTCCCGGCCTCTTATTCCCAGCATCTGATTCCCGGCCTCTGATTCTCGGCCTCTGATTCCCCGCTTCTGATTCTGATTCCCTGCCTCTGATTCCCCATCTCTGATTCCGCACATCTGATTCCCTGCCTCTGATTCCCCACCTCTGATTCCCCATATCTGATTCCCCGCCTCTGTTTCCCCGCCTCTGATTCCCCGCCTCTGTTTCCCTATATCTAATTCCCCACCTCTGATGCCCCAACTCTGATTCCCCGCCTCTGGTTCCCCAGCTCTGATTCCCCGCCTCTGATTCCCCACATCCGATTCCCCATATCTGATTCCCCGCCTCTGTTTCCCCGCCTCTGATTCCCCGCCTCTGTTTCCCCATATCTGATTCCCCGCCTCTGATTCCCAACTATGATTCCCCGCCTCTGATTCCCCAGCTCTGATTCCCTGCGTCTGATTCCCTGCGTTCTATTCCCTGCCTCTGATTCCCCGCCTGTGATTCCCCATCACTGATTCACCACCTCTAATTCCCCACCTCTGATTCCCCATATCTAATTCCCCGCCTCTGTTTGCCCGCCTCTGATTCCCCGCCTCTGTTTCCCCATATCTGATTCCCCGTCTCTGAATCCCCAACTCTGATTCCCTGCCTCTGATTCCCCAGCTCTGATTCCCCGCCTTTGATTCCCCCCGTCTGATTCCCAGCCTCTGAATCCCCGTGTCTGATTTCCTGCCTCTGATTCCCCGCCTCTGATTCCCCATCTCTGATTCCTCTGATTCCCCACATCTGATTCCCCATCTCTGATTCCGCACATCCGATTCCCTGCCTCTGATTCCCCAACTCTGATTCCCCACCTCTGATTCCCCAGCTCTGATTCCCCGCCTCAGATTCCCCGCATCTGATTCCCTGCCTCTGATTCCCCGCCTCTGATTCCCCATCTCTGATTCCCCACCTCTGATTCCCCGTGTCTGATTCCCTGCCTCTGATTCCCCGCCTCTGAATCCCAGCCTCTGATTCCCCATATCTGATTCCCCGCCTCTGATTCCCTGCCTCTGATTCCCCAGCTCTGATTCCCCGCCTTTGATTCCCCCCGTCTGATTCCCAGCCTCTGAATCCCCGTGTCTGATTTCCTGCCTCTGATTCCCCGCCTCTGATTCCCCATCTCTGATTCACCGCCTCTGATTCCCCATCTCTGATTCCCCACCTCTGATTCCCCATATCTGATTCCCTGCCTCTGTTTCCCCGCCTCTGATTCCCCACCTCTGTTTCCCCATATCTGATTCCCCGCCTCTGATTCCCCAACTCTAATACCCCACCTCTGATTCCCCAGCTCTGATTCCCCGCCTCTGATTCCCCGCATCTGATTCCCTGCCTCTGATTCCCCGCCTCTGATTCCAGGCCTCTGATTCCCAGCATCTGATTCCGGCCTCTGATTCCCGGCCTCTGATTCCCTGCTTCTGATTCTGATTCCCTGCCTCTGATTCCCCATCTCTGATTCCGCACATCTGATTCCTTGACTCTGATTCCCCACCTCTGATTCCCCATATCTGATTCCCCGCCTGGGTTTCCCCGCATCTGATTCCCTGCATCTGATTCCAAGCCTCTGATTCCCTGCCTCTGATTCCCAACCTCTGATTCCCCACCTCTGATTCCCCATATCTGATTCCCCGCCTCTGTTTCCCCGCCTCGGATTCCCCGCCTCTGTTTCCCCATATCTGATTCCCGGCCTCTGATTCCCCGCCTCTGATTCCCCGCCTCTGATTCACTGCCTCTGATTCCCCATCTCCGATTCCCCTCGTCTAATACCCCGCCTCTGATTCTCCGCCACTGATTCACCGCATCTGATTCCACGCCTCTGATTCCCCGCCTCTGATTCCCCGCCTCTGATTCCCCGCCTCTGATTCCCCGCCTCTGATTCCCGCCTATGTTTACCCGCCTCTGATTCCCCGCCTCTGATTCCACGCCTCTGATTCCCCGCCTCTGATTCCCCGCCTCTAATTCCCCGCCTCTGATTCACCGCCTCTGATTCCCCGCCTCTGATTCCCTGCCTCTGATTCCCCGCCTATGTTTACCCGCCTCTGTTTACCCGCCTGTTTCCCCGCCTCTGATTCCCCACCTCAGATTCCCTACCTCAGATTCCGTGACTCTGATTCCCTGCCTCTGATTCCCTGCCTCTGATTCCCTGCATCTGAATGCCCATCTCTGATTCTCAACCTCTGATACCCCGCCTCTGATTCCCCACCTCTGATTCCCCGCTTCTGATTCCCCGTCTCTGATTCCCAGCCTCTCATTCCCCGCCTCTGATTCCCCGCCTCTGATTCCCCACCTCTGATTCACTGCCTCCCTTTCCGCTCAACTTTCCTGGCCTACGTTTCCCCACATATCTTTCCCCGCCTCTGATTCCCTGCCTCTGATTCCCCGCCTCTGATTCCCCGCCTCTGATTCCCCACCACTGTCTCTACGCCTCTCTTTTGCCTGCACTCTTTCCCCTCCACTCTTTCCGTGCCTCTCATTCCCTCCCTCAATTTCAACAACTCTGTTTGATCTGTTCTGTGTAACTCATTTTCAACATACAAGTTCCAACCACTATGTTTCGCCCATCTCTTTCGCCGCCTCTATTTATGCACCTATGTTTACCCGCTTCTGTTTACCCGCCTGTTTCCCCACATCTCTTTCCCCACCTCTGATTCCACGCCTCTGATTCGCCACCTCTGATTGCCCCCCTCTGATTCCCTGCCTCTGATTCACCGCCTCTGATTCCCCGCCTCTGATTCACCGCCTCCCTTTCCGTGCATCTTTCCTGGCCTACGTTTCCCCACATCTCTTTCCCCACCTCTGATTCCACGCCTCAGATTCGCCGTCTCTGATTTCCCGCCTCTGATTCCCTGCCTCTGATTCCCCGCCTCTGATTCCCCGCCTCTGATTCCCCGCCTCTGATTCCACGCCTCTGATTCCCCGCCTCTGATTCCCCGCCTCTGATTCCCCGCCTCTGATTCCCCTCCTCTGATACCCCGCCTCTGATTCCCCACCTCTGATTCCCCGCATCTGATTCCCCGCCTCTGATTCCCCGCCTCTGATTCCCTGCCTCTGATTCCGCGCCTCTGATTCCGCGCCTCTGATTCCCCGCCAATGTTTACCCACCTCTGTTTACCCACCTGTTTCCCCGCCTCTGACTCCGCACCTCAGATTCCCTGCCTCAGATTTCCCGCCTCTGATTCTCTGCCTCTGAATCCCCGCCTCTGATTCCCCACCTCTGATTCCCCACTTCTGATTCCCCGCCTCTGATTCCCCGCCTCTGATTCCCCGCCTTTGATTCCCCGCCTCTGATTCCCCACCTCTGATTCAGTGCCTCCCTTTCCGCTCAACTTTCCTGGCCTTCTTTTCCCCACATATCTTTCCCCGCCTCTGATTTCCCGCCTCTGATTCCACGCCTCTGATTCCCCGCCTATGTTTACCCACCTCTGTTTACCCGCCTGTTTTCCCTCCTCTGATTCCCCACCACAGATTCCCTGCCTCAGATTCCCTGCCTCAGATTCCCTGCATCAGATTCCCTTCATTTGATTCCCTGCATCTGATTCCCTGCCTCTGATTCCCTGCATCTGATTGCCCGCCTCTGATTCCCCGCCTCTGATTCCCCGCCTCTGATTCCCCACGTCTGATTCCCCACTTCTGATTCCCCGCCTCTGATTCCCCGCCTCTGATTCCCCACCTCTGATTCACCGCCTCTGATTCCCCACCTCTGATTCCCCGCCTCTGATTCCCCACTTCTGATTGCCCGCCTCTGATTCCACGCCTCTGATTCCCCGCCTCTGATTCCCCACCTCTGTTTCCCCACTTCTGATTCCCCACCTCTGATTCCCCGCCTCTGATTCCACGCCTCTGATTCCCCACCTCTGATTCCCCACTTCTGAATCCCCACCTCTGATTCTCCGCCTCTGATACCCTGCCTCTGATAACTTTTTACTGATTCCCTGCCTCAGATTCCCTGCCTCCGATTCCCTGCCTCAGATTCCCTGCCTCAGATTCCCTGCATCAGATTCCCTTCATCTGATTCCCTGCCTCTGATTCCCCGCCTCTGAATCCCCGCCTCTGATTCCCCACCTCTGTCTCTACGCCTCTATTTTGACTGCACTCTTTCCCCTCCACTCTTTCTGTGCCTCTCTTTCCCTCCCTCAATTTCAACAACTCTGTTTGATCTGTTCTGTGTACCTAATTTTCAACACACAAGTTCCAACCACTATGTTTCGCCCATCTCTTTCGCTGCCTCTATTTATGCAGCTATGTTTACCCGCTTCTGTTTACCCGCCTGTTTCCCCACATCTCTTTCCCCACCTCTGATTCCACACCTGTGATTCCCCGCCTCTGATTCCCCGCCTCTGAATCCCCGCCTCTGATACACCGCCTCCCTTTCCGCGCAACTTTCCTGGCCTACGTTTCCCCACATCTCTTTCCCCACCTCTGATTCCACGCCTCAGATTCGCCGCCTCTGATTTCCCGCCTCTGATTCCCTGCCTCTGATTCCCTGCCTCTGATTCCCCCCTCTGATTCCCCGCCTCTGATTCCCAGCCTCTGATTCCCCACCTCTGATTCCCCGCCTCTGATTCCCTGCCTGTCTTTCCCTGCCTCTATTTCCGTGTCTCTTTCTCTGCATCTCGTTTCCCACATCTCATTTCCCCCTTCTGATAACCCGCATCAGATTCCCTGACACAGATTCCCTGCCTCAGATTCCCTGCCTCAGATTCCCTGCATCAGATTCCCTTCATCTGATTCCCTGCCTCTGATTCCCCGCCTCTGATTCCCCGCCTCTGATTCCCTGCCTCAGATTCCCTGCCTCTGATTCCCTGCCTCTGATTCCCTGCCTCTGATTTCCTGCATCAGATTCCCCGCCTCTGATTCTCCGCCTCTGATTCCCCGCCTCTGATTCCCCGCCTCTGATTCGCCGCCTCTGATTCCCCGCCTCTGATTTCCCACCTCTGATTCCCTGCCTCTGATAACCTGCCTCTGATTCCCTGCCTCTGATTCTCTGCCTCTGATTCCCGGCCTCTGAGTCCCCACCTCTGATTCCCCGTGTCCGATTCCGCACCCATGTTTCACCACCTCTGTTGCTCTGCTTCTGATTTCCCGGCTCAGATTCACCGGCTCTGATTCCGCATCTCTGATTCCACGCCTCTCTTTCTGTGTCTCTGATTCCCCGCCTCTGATTCCACGCCTCTGATTACCCGCCTCTGATACCCTGCCTCTCTTTCCCTGCCTCTATATCCGTGCCTCTTTCTCTGCATCTCGTTTCCCACATCTCATTTCCCCCTTCTGATAACCCGCATCAGATTCCCTGCCACAGATTCCCTGCCTCAGATTCCCTGCCTCAGATTCCCTGCATCAGATTCCCTTCATCTGATTCCCTGCCTCTGATTCCCCGCCTCTGATTCCCCACCTCTGATTCCCCACCTCTGATTCCCCGCCTCTGATTCCCTGCCTCTGATTCCCCATATCTGATTCCCCGCCTCTGATTCCCCAACTCTGATTCCCCGCTTCTGATTCCCCAGCTCTGAATCCCCGCCTCTGATTCCCCGCGTCTGATTCCCTGCCTCTGATTCCCCGCCTCTGATTCCCCATCTGTGATTCACAACCTCTGATGCCCCACCTCTGATTCCCCATATCTGATTCCCTGCCTCTCTTTCCCCGCCTCTGATTCCCCACCTCTGTTTCCCCATATCTGATTCCCCGCCTCTGATTCCCCAACTCTAATACCCCGCCTCTGATTCCCCAGCTCTGATTCCCTGCCTCTGATTCCCCGCATCTGATTCCCTGCCTCTGATTCCCCGCCTCTGATTCCAGGCCTCTGATTCCCAGCATCTGATTCCGGCCTCTGATTCCCCATATCTGATTCCCCGCCTCTGTTTCCCCGCCTCTGATTCCCCGCCTCTGTTTCCCAATATCTAAGTCCCCACCTCTGATTCCCCAAATCTGATTCCCCACCTCTGATTCCCCAGCTCTGATTCCCCGCCTCTGATTCCCCGCATCTGATACCCTGCATCTGATTCCAAGCCTCTGATTCCCTGCCTCTGATTCCCAACCTCTGATTCCCCACCTCTGATTCCCCATATCTGATTCCCCGCCTCTGTTTCCCCGCCTCGGATTCCCCACCTCTGTTTCCCCATATCTGATTCCCGGCCTCTGATTCCCCGCCTCTGATTCCCCATATCTGATTCCCTGCCTCTGATTCCCCAACTCTGATTCCCCGCCTCTGATTCCCCAGCTCTGATTCCCCACCTCTGTTTCCCCATATCTGATTCCCCGCCTCTGATTCCCCAAATCTGATTCCCCACCTCTGATTCCCCAGCTCTGATTCCCCGCCTCTGATTCCCCGCATCTGATACCCTGCATCTGATTCCAAGCCTCTGATTCCCTGCCTCTGATTCCCAACCTCTGATTCCCCACCTCTGATTCCCCATATCTGATTCCCCGCCTCTGTTTCCCCGCCTCGGATTCCCCACCTCTGTTTCCCCATATCTGATTCCCGGCCTCTGATTCCCCGCCTCTGATTCCCCATATCTGATTCCCTGCCTCTGATTCCCCAACTCTGATTCCCCGCCTCTGATTCCCCAGCTCTGAATCCCCGCCTCTGATTCCCCGCGTCTGATTCCCTGCCTCTGATTCCCCGCCTTGATTCCCCATCTCTGATTCACAACCTGTGATTCCCTACCTCTGATTCCCTATATTTGATTCCCCGCCTCTGTTTCCCCGCCTCTGATTCCCCGCCTCTGATTCCCCATATCTGATTCCCCGCCTCTGATTGCCCACCTCTGATTCCCAGCCTCTGATTCGCCAGCTCTGATTCCCCGCCTCTGATTCCCCGCATCTGATTCCCTGCCTCTGATTCCCCGCCTCTGATTCCCCATCTCTGATTCACCGCCTTTGATTCGCCACCTCTGATTCCCCATATCTGATTCCCCACCTCTGTTTCCCCGCCTCTGATTCCCCGCCTCTGATTCTCCATATCTCATTCCCCGCCTCTGAATCCCCATCTCTGATTCCCGGACTCTGATTCCCCTCCTCTGATTCCCGGCCTCTTATTCCCAGCATCTGATTCCCGGCCTCTGATTCCCGGCCTCTGATTCCCCGCTTCTGATTCCCTGCCTCTGATTCCCCATCTCTGATTCCGCACATCTGATTCCCTGCCTCTGATTCCCCAGCTCTGATTCCCCATATCTGATTCCCCGCCTCTGTTTCCCCGCCTCTGATTCCCCGCCTCTGTTTCCCTATATCTAATTCCCCACCTCTGATGCCCCAACTCTGATTCCCCACCTCTGATTCCCCAGCTCTGATTCCCCGCCTCTGATTCCCTGCATCCGATTCCCCATATCTGATTCCCCGCCTCTGTTTCCCCGCCTCTGATTCCCCGCCTCTGTTTCCCCATATCTGATTCCCGCCTCTGATTCACAACTATGATTCCCCGCCTCTGATTCCCCAGCTCTGATTCCCTGCCTCTGATTCCCCACGTTCTATTCCCTGCCTCTGATTCCCCCCTCTGATTCCCCATCACTGATTCACCACCTCTGATACCCTACCTCTGATTCCCCATATCTAATTCCCCGCCTCTGTTTGCCCGCCTCTGATTCCCCGCCTCTGTTTCCCCATATCTGATTCCCCACCTCTGAATCCCCAACTCTGATTCCCTGCCTCAGATTCCCCAGCTCTGATTCCCCGCCTTTGATTCCCCCCGTCTGATTCCCAGCCTCTGAATCCCCGTGTCTGATTTCCTGCCTCTGATTCCCCGCCTCTGATTCCCCATCTCTGATTCACCGCCTCTGATTCCCCACCTCTGATTCCCCATCTCTGATTCCGCACATCCAATTCCCTGCCTCTGATTCCCCAACTCTGATTCCCCACCTCTGATTCCCCAGCTCTGATTCCCCGCCTCAGATTCCCCGCGTCTGATTCCCTGCCTCTGATTCTCCGCCTCTGATTCCCTGCCTCTGATTCCCCATATCTGATTCCCCGCCTCTGATTCCCCAACTCTGATTCCCCGCTTCTGATTCCCCAGCTCTGAATCCCCGCCTCTGATTCCCAGCGTCTGATTCCCTGCCTCTGATTCCCCGCCTCTGATTCCCCATCTGTGATTCACAACCTCTGATGCCCCACCTCTGATTCCCCATATCTGATTCCCCGCCTCTGTTTCCCCGCCTCTGATTCCCCGCCTCTGATTCCCCATATCTGATTCCCCGCCTCTGATTGCCCACCTCTGATTCCCCGCGTCTGATACCCTGCCTCTGATTCCCCGCCTCTGATTTCCCATCTCTGATTCACCACCTCTGATTCCCGGCCTCTGATTCCCCATCTCTGATTCCGCACATCCGATTCCCTGCCTATGATTCCCCACCTCTGATTCCCCGCCTCTGATTCCCCATATCTGATTCCCTGCCTCTGTTTCCCCGCCTCTGATTCCCTACCTCTGTTTCCCCATATCTGATTCCCCGCCTCTGATTCCCCAACTCTAATACCCCGCCTCTGATTCCCCAGCTCTGATTCCCAACTATGATTCCCCGCCTCCGATTCCAGGCCTCTGATTCCCATCATCTGATTCCGGCCTCTGATTCCCGGCCTCTGATTCCCTGCTTCTGATTCTGATTCCCTGCCTCTGATTCCCCATCTCTGATTCCGCACATCTGATTCCCTGCCTCTGATTCCCCACCTCTGATTCCCCATATCTGATTCCCCGCCTCTGTTTCCCCGCCTCTGATTCCCAGCCTCTGTTTCCCAATATCTAAGTCCCCACCTCTGATTCCCCAAATCTGATTCCCCACCTCTGATTCCCCAGCTCTGATTCCCCGCCTCTGATTCCCCGCATCTGATTCCCTGCATCTGATTCCAAGCCTCTGATTCCCTGCCTCTGATTCCCAACCTCTGATTCCCCACCTCTGATTCCCCATATCTGATTCCCCGCCTCTGTTTCCCCGCCTCGGATTCCCCGCCTCAGTTTCCCCATATCTGATTCCCGGCCTCTGATTCCCCGCCTCTGATTCCCCGCCTCTGATTCCCTGCCTCTGATTCCCCATCTCCGATTCCCTGCCTCTGATTCCCAACCTCTGATTCCCCACCTCTGATTCCCCATATCTGATTCCCCGCCTCTGTTTCCCCGCCTCTGATTCCCCGCCTCTGATTCCCAACTCTGATTCCCCGCCTCTTATTCCCCAGCTCTGATTCCCCGTGTTTGATTCCCTGCCTCTGATTCCCTGCCCTGATTCCCCATCTCTGTTTCACCGCCTTTGATTCGCCACCTCTGATTCCACATATCTGATTCCCCGCCTCTGTTTCCCCGACTCTGATTCCCTTCCTCTGATTCCCAACCTCTGATTCCACACCTCTGATTCCCCATATCTGATTCCCCGCCTCTATTTCCCCATATCTGAATCCCCGCCTCTGATTCCCCAACCCTGATTCCCCGCCTCTGATTCCCCAGCTCTGATTCCCCGACTCTGATTCCCGGCGTCCGATTCCCTGCCTCTGATTCCCCGCCTCTGATTCCCCATCTCTGATTCCCCGCCTCTGATTCCCCGTGTCTGATTCCCTGCCTCTGATTCCCTGCCTCTGATTCCCCGCCTCTGATTCCCTGACACTGAATCCCTGCCCCTGATTCCCCACCTCTGATTCCCCATATCTGATTCCCCGCCTCTGTTTCCCCGCCTCTGATTCCCCGCCTCTGATTCCCCATATCTGATTCCCTGCCTCTGATTCCCCAACTCTGATTCCCCGCCTCTGATTCCCCAGCTCTGAATCCCCGCCTCTGATTCCCCGTGTCTGATTCCCTGCCTCTGATTCCCCGCCTTGATTCCCCATCTCTGATTCACAACCTCTGATTCCCCACCTCTGATTCCCTATATTTGATTCCCCGCCTCTGTTTCCCCGCCTCTGATTCCCCATATCTGATTCCCCGCCTCTGATTGCCCACCTCTGATTCCCCGCCTCTGATTCGCCAGCTCTGATTCCCCGCCTCTGATTCCCCGCATCTGATTCCCTGCCTCTGATTCCCCGCCTCTGATTCCCCATCTCTGATTCACCGCCTTTGATTCGCCACCTCTGATTCCCCATATCTGATTCCCCACCTCTGTTTCCCGGCCTCTGATTCCCCGCCTCTGATTCTCCATATCTCATTCCCCGCCTCTGAATCCCCATCTCTGATTCCCGGACTCTGATTCCCCACCTCTGATTCCCGGCCTCTTATTCCCAGCATCTGATTCCCGGCCTCTGATTCCCGGCCTCTGATTCCCCGCTTCTGATTCTGATTCCCTGCCTCTGATTCCCCATCTCTGATTCCGCACATCTGATTCCCTGCCTCTGATTCCCCACCTCTGATTCCCCATATCTGATTCCCCGCCTCTGTTTCCCCGCCTCTGATTCCCCGCCTCTGTTTCCCTATATCTAATTCCCCACCTCTGATGCCCCAACTCTGATTCCCCGCCTCTGATTCCCCAGCTCTGATTCCCCGCCTCTGATTCCCCGCATCCGATTCCCCATATCTGATTCCCCGCCTCTGTTTCCCCGCCTCTGATTCCCCGCCTCTGTTTCCACATATCTGATTCCCCGCCTCTGATTCCCAACTATGATTCCCCGCCTCCGATTCCCCAGCTCTAATTCCCTGCGTCTGATTCCCTGCGTTCTATTCCCTGCCTCTGATTCCCCGCCTGTGATTCCCCATCACTGATTCACCACCTCTGATTCCCCACCTCTGATTCCCCATATCTAATTCCCCGCCTCTGTTTGCCCGCCTCTGATTCCCCGCCTCTGTTTCCCCATATCTGATTCCCCGTCTCTTTATCCCCAACTCTGATTCCCTGCCTCTGATTCCCCAGCTCTGATTCCCCGCCTTTGATTCCCCCCGTCTGATTCCCAGCCTCTGAATCCCCGTGTCTGATTTCCTGCCTCTGATTCCCCGCCTCTGATTCCCCATCTCTGATTCCTCTGATTCCCCACATCTGATTCCACATCTCTGATTCCGCACATCCGATTCCCTGCCTCTGATTCCCCAACTCTGATTCCACACCTCTGTTTCCCCAGCTCTGATTCCCCGCCTCAGATTCCCCGCGTCTGATTCCCTGCCTCTGATTCCCCGCCTCTGATTCCCCATCTCTGATTCCCCACCTCTGATTCCCCGTGTCTGATTCCCAGCCTCTGATTCCCCGCCTCTGAATCCCAGCCTCTGATTCCCCATATCTGATTCCCCGCCTCTGATTCCCTGCCTCTGATTCCCCAGCTCTGATTCCCCGCCTTTGATTCCCCCCGTCTGATTCCCAGCCTCTGAATCCCCGTGTCTGATTTCCTGCCTCTGATTCCCCGCCTCTGATTCCCCATCTCTGATTCACCGCCTCTGATTCCCCATCTCTGATTCCCCACCTCTGATTCCCCATATCTGATTCCCTGCCTCTGTTTCCCCGCCTCTGATTCCCCACCTCTGTTTCCCCATATCTGATTCCCCGCCTCTGATTCCCCAACTCTAATACCCCACCTCTGATTCCCTAGCTCTGATTCCCCGCCTCTGATTCCCCGCATCTGATTCCCTGCCTCTGATTCCCCGCCTCCGATTCCAGGCCTCTGATTCCCAGCATCTGATTCCGGCCTCTGATTCCCGGCCTCTGATTCCCCACCTATGTTTACCCGCCTCTGTTTACTCGCCTGTTTTCCCGCCTCTGGTTCCCCAACACAGATTCCCTGCCTCAGATTCCCTGCCTCTGATTCCCTGCCTCTGATTCCCTGCCTCTGATTCCCTGCATCTGATTGCCCACCTCTGATTCCCCGCCTCTGATTCCCCGCCTCTGATTCCCCACCTCTGATTCCCCACTTCTGATTCCCCGCCTCTGATTCACCGCCTCTGTTTCCCCGCCTTTGATTCCCCGCTTCTGATTCCCCACTTCTGATTGCCCGCCTCTGATTCCCTGCCTCTGATTCCCCGCCTCTGATTCCCCACATCTGATTCCCCACTTCTGATTCCCCGCCTCTGATTCCCCGCCTCTGATTCCACGCCTCTGATTCCCCGCCTCTGATTCCCCGCCTCTGATTCCCCGCCTCTGATTCCCCTCATCTAATACCCCACCTCTGATTCCCCGCCTCTGATTCCCCGCATCTGATTCCCCGCCTCTGATTCCCCGCCTCTGATTCACCGCCTCTGATTCCCCGCCTCTGATTCCCTGCCTCTGATTCCCCGCCTATGTTTACCCACCTCTGTTTACCCGCCTGTTTTCCCTCCTCTGATTCCCCACCACAGATTCCCTGCCTCAGATTCCCTGCCTCAGATTCCCTGCATCAGATTCCCTTCATTTGATTCCCTGCGTCTGATTCCCTGCCTCTGATTCCCTGCATCTGATTGCCCGCCTCTGATTCCCCGCCTCTGATTCCCCGCCTCTGATTCCCCACGTCTGATTCCCCACTTCTGATTCCCCGCCTCTGATTCCCCGCCTCTGATTCCCCACCTCTGATTCACCGCCTCTGATTCCCCGCCTCTGATTCCCCGCCTCTGATTCCCCACTTCTGATTGCCCGCCTCTGATTCCACGCCTCTGATTCCCCGCCTCTGATTCCCCACCTCTGATTCCCCACTTCTGATTCCCCACCTCTGATTCCCCGCCTCTGATTCCACGCCTCTGATTCCCCACCTCTGATTCCCCACTTCTGAATCCCCACCTCTGATTCTCCGCCTCTGATACCCTGCCTCTGATAACTTTTTACTGATTCCCTGCCTCAGATTCCCTGCCTCCGATTCCCTGCATCAGATTCCCTGCCTCAGATTCCCTGCATCAGATTCCCTTCATCTGATTCCCTGCCTCTGATTCCCCGCCTCTGAATCCCCGCCTCTGATTCCCCACCTCTGTCTCTACGCCTCTATTTTGACTGCACTCTTTCCCCTCCACTCTTTCTGTGCCTCTCTTTCCCTCCCTCAATTTCAACAACTCTGTTTGATCTGTTCTGTGTACCTAATTTTCAACACACAAGTTCCAACCACTATATTTCGCCCATCTCTTTCGCTGCCTCTATTTATGCAGCTATGTTTACCCGCTTCTGTTTACCCGCCTGTTTCCCCACATCTCTTTCCCCACCTCTGATTCCACGCCTCTGATTCCCCGCCTCTGATTCCCCGCCTCTGAATCCCCGCATCTGATACACCGCCTCCCTTTCCGCGCAACTTTCCTGGCCTACGTTTCCCCACATCTCTTTCCCCACCTCTGATTCCACGCCTCAGATTCGCCGCCTCTGATTTCCCGCCTCTGATTCCCTGCCTCTGATTCCCTGCCTCTGATTCCCCACCTATGATTCCCCCCTCTGATTCCCCGCCTCTGATTCCCAGCCTCTGATTCCCCACCTCTGATTCCCCGCCTCTGATTCCCTGCCTGTCTTTCCCTGCCTCTATTTCCGTGTCTCTTTCTCTGCATCTCGTTTCCCACATCTCATTTCCCCCTTCTGATAACCCGCATCAGATTCCCTGACACAGATTCCCTGCCTCAGATTCCCTGCCTCAGATTCCCTGCATCAGATTCCCTTCATCTGATTCCCTGCCTCTGATTCCCCGCCTCTGATTCCCCACCTCTGATTCCCTGCCTCAGATTCCCTGCCTCTGATTCCCTGCCTCTGATTCCCTGCCTCTGATTTCCTGCATCAGATTCCCCGCCTCTGATTCTCCGCCTCTGATTCCCCGCCTCTGATTCCCCGCCTCTGATTCGCCGCCTCTGATTCCCCGCCTCTGATTTCCCACCTCTGATTCCCTGCCTCTGATAACCTGCCTCTGATTCCCTGCCTCTGATTCTCTGCCTCTGATTCCCGGCCTCTGAGTCCCCACCTCTGATTCCCCGTGTCCGATTCCGCACCCATGTTTCACCACCTCTGTTGCTCTGCTTCTGATTTCCCGGCTCAGATTCACCGGCTCTGATTCCGCACCTCTGATTCCACGCCTCTCTTTCTGTGTCTCTGATTCCCCGCCTCTGATTCCATGCCTCTGATTACCCGCCTCTGATACCCTGCCTCTCTTTCCCTGCCTCTATATCCGTGCCTCTTTCTCTGCATCTCGTTTCCCACATCTCATTTCCCCCTTCTGATAACCCGCATCAGATTCCCTGCCACAGATTCCCTGCCTCAGATTCCCTGCCTCTGATTCCCCAGCTCTGAATCCCCGCCTCTGATTCCCCGCGTCTGATTCCCTGCCTCTGATTCCCCGCCTCTGATTCCCCATCTGTGATTCACAACCTCTGATGCCCCACCTCTGATTCCCCATATCTGATTCCCTGCCTCTCTTTCCCCGCCTCTGATTCCCCACCTCTGTTTCCCCATATCTGATTCCCCGCCTCTGATTCCCCAACTCTAATACCCCGCCTCTGATTCCCCAGCTCTGATTCCCCGCCTCTGATTCCCCGCATCTGATTCCCTGCCTCTGATTCCACGCCTCTGATTCCCGGCCTCTGATTCCCTGCTTCTGATTCTGATTCCCTGCCTCTGATTCCCCATCTCTGATTCCGCACATCTGATTCCCTGCCTCTGATTCCCCACCTCTGATTCCCCATATCTGATTCCCCGCCTCTGTTTCCCCGCCTCTGATTCCCCGCCTCTGTTTCCCAATATCTAAGTCCCCACCTCTGATTCCCCAAATCTGATTCCCCACCTCTGATTCCCCAGCTCTGATTCCCCGCCTCTGATTCCCCGCATCTGATACCCTGCATCTGATTCCAAGCCTCTGATTCCCTGCCTCTGATTCCCAACCTTTGATTCCCCACCTCTGATTCCCCATATCTGATTCCCCGCCTCTGTTTCCCCGCCTCGGATTCCCCGCCTCTGTTTCCCCATATCTGATTCCCGGCCTCTGATTCCCCGCCTCTGATTCCCCATATCTGATTCCCTGCCTCTGATTCCCCAACTCTGATTCCCCGCCTCTGATTCCCCAGCTCTGAATCCCCGCCTCTGATTCCCCGCGTCTGATTCCCTGCCTCTGATTCCCAGCCTTGATTCCCCATTTCTGATTCACAACCTCTGATTCCCCACCTCTGATTCCCTATATTTGATTCCCCGCCTCTGTTTCCCCGCCTCTGATTCCCCGCCTCTGATTCCCCATATCTGATTCCCCGCCTCTGATTGCCCACCTCTGATTCCCAGCCTCTGATTCGCCAGCTCTGATTCCCCGCCTCTGATTCCCCGCATCTGATTCCCTGCCTCTGATTCCCCGCCTCTGATTCCCCATCTCTGATTCACCGCCTTTGATTCGCCACCTCTGATTCCCCATATCTGATTCCCCACCTCTGTTTCCCCGCCTCTGATTCCCCGCCTCTGTTTCCCTATATCTAATTCCCCACCTCTGATGCCCCAACTCTGATTCCCCACCTCTGATTCCCCAGCTCTGATTCCCTGCCTCTGATTCCCTGCATCCGATTCCCCATATCTGATTCCCCGCCTCTGTTTCCCCGCCTCTGATTCCCCGCCTCTGTTTCCCCATATCTGATTCCCGCCTCTGATTCCCAACTATGATTCCCCGCCTCTGATTCCCCAGCTCTGATTCCCTGCCTCTGATTCCCCGCGTTCTATTCCCTGCCTCTGATTCCCCGCCTGTGATTCCCCATCACTGATTCACCACCTCTGATTCCCTACCTCTGATTCCCCATATCTAATTCCCCGCCTCTGTTTGCCCGCCTCTGATTCCCCGCCTCTGTTTCCCCATATCTGATTCCCCGCCTCTGAATCCCCAACTCTGATTCCCTGCCTCAGATTCCCCAGCTCTGATTCCCCGCCTTTGATTCCCCCCGTCTGATTCCCAGCCTCTGAATCCCCGTGTCTGATTTCCTGCCTCTGATTCCCCGCCTCTGATTCCCCATCTCTGATTCACCGCCTCTGATTCCCCACCTCTGATTCCCCATCTCTGATTCCGCACATCCAATTCCCTGCCTCTGATTCCCCAACTCTGATTCCCCACCTCTGATTCCCCAGCTCTGATTCCCCGCCTCAGATTCCCCGCGTCTGATTCCCTGCCTCTGATTCCCCGCCTCTGATTCCCTGCCTCTGATTCCCCATATCTGATTCCCCGCCTCTGATTCCCCAACTCTGATTCCCCGCTTCTGATTCCCCAGCTCTGAATCCCCGCCTCTGATTCCCAGCGTCTGATTCCCTGCCTCTGATTCCCCGCCTCTGATTCCCCATCTGTGATTCACAACCTCTGATGCCCCACCTCTGATTCCCCATATCTGATTCCCCGCCTCTGTTTCCCCGCCTCTGATTCCCCGCCTCTGATTCCCCATATCTGATTCCCCGCCTCTGATTGCCCACCTCTGATTCCCCGCGTCTGATACCCTGCCTCTGATTCCCCGCCTTTGATTTCCCATCTCTGATTCACCACCTCTGATTCCCGGCCTCTGATTCCCCATCTCTGATTCCGCACATCCGATTCCCTGCCTATGATTCCCCACCTCTGATTCCCCGCCTCTGATTCCCCATATCTGATTCCCTGCCTCTGTTTCCCCGCCTCTGATTCCCTACCTCTGTTTCCCCATATCTGATTCCCCGCCTCTGATTCCCCAACTCTAATACCCTGCCTCTGATTCCCCAGCTCTGATTCCCCGCCTCTGATTCCCCGCATCTGATTCCCTGCCTCTGATTCCCCGCCTCTGATTCCAGGCCTCTGATTCCCATCATCTGATTCCGGCCTCTGATTCCCGGCCTCTGATTCCCTGCTTCTGATTCTGATTCCCTGCCTCTGATTCCCCATCTCTGATTCCGCACATCTTATTCCCTGCCTCTGATTCCCCACCTCTGATTCCCCATATCTGATTCCCCGCCTCTGTTTCCCCGCCTCTGATTCCCCGCCTCTGTTTCCCAATATCTAAGTCCCCACCTCTGATTCCCCAAATCTGATTCCCCACCTCTGATTCCCCAGCTCTGATTCCCCGCCTCTGATTCCCCGCATCTGATTCCCTGCATCTGATTCCAAGCCTCTGATTCCCTGCCTCTGATTCCCAACCTCTGATTCCCCACCTCTGATTCCCCATATCTGATTCCCCGCCTCTGTTTCCCCGCCTCGGATTCCCCGCCTCAGTTTCCCCATATCTGATTCCCGGCCTCTGATTCCCCGCCTCTGATTCCCCGCCTCTGATTCCCTGCCTCTGATTCCCCATCTCCGATTCCCTGCCTCTGATTCCCAACCTCTGATTCCCCACCTCTGATTCCCCATATCTGATTCCCCGCCTCTGTTTCCCCGCCTCTGATTCCCCGCCTCTGATTCCCAACTCTGATTCCCCGCCTCTTATTCCCCAGCTCTGATTCCCCGTGTTTGATTCCCTGCCTCTGATTCCCTGCCCTGATTCCCCATCTCTGTTTCACCGCCTTTGATTCGCCACCTCTGATTCCACATATCTGATTCCCCGCCTCTGTTTCCCCGACTCTGATTCCCTTCCTCTGATTCCCAACCTCTGATTCCACACCTCTGATTCCCCATATCTGATTCCCCGCCTCTATTTCCCCATATCTGAATCCCCGCCTCTGATTCCCCAACTCTGATTCCCCGCCTCTGATTCCCCAGCTCTGATTCCCCGACTCTGATTCCCGGCGTCCGATTCCCTGCCTCTGATTCCCCGCCTCTGATTCCCCATCTCTGATTCCCCGCCTCTGATTCCCCGTGTCTGATTCCCTGCCTCTGATTCCCTGCCTCTGATTCCCCGCCTCTGATTCCCTGACACTGAATCCCTGCCCCTGATTCCCCACCTCTGATTCCCCATATCTGATTCCCCGCCTCTGTTTCCCCGCCTCTGATTCCCCGCCTCTGATTCCCCATATCTGATTCCCTGCCTCTGATTCCCCAACTCTGATTCCCCGCCTCTGATTCCCCAGCTCTGAATCCCCGCCTCTGATTCCCCGTGTCTGATTCCCTGCCTCTGATTCCCCGCCTTGATTCCCCATCTCTGATTCACAACCTCTGATTCCCCACCTCTGATTCCCTATATTTGATTCCCCACCTCTGTTTCCCCGCCTCTGATTCCCCGCCTCTGATTCCCCATATCTGATTCCCCGCCTCTGATTGCCCACCTCTGATTCCCCGCCTCTGATTCGCCAGCTCTGATTCCCCGCCTCTGATTCCCCGCATCTGATTCCCTGCCTCTGATTCCCCGCCTCTGATTCCCCATCTCTGATTCACCGCCTTTGATTCGCCACCTCTGATTCCCCATATCTGATTCCCCACCTCTGTTTCCCGGCCTCTGATTCCCCGCCTCTGATTCTCCATATCTCATTCCCCGCCTCTGAATCCCCATCTCTGATTCCCGGACTCTGATTCCCCACCTCTGATTCCCGGCCTCTTATTCCCAGCATCTGATTCCCGGCCTCTGATTCCCGGCCTCTGATTCCCCGCTTCTGATTCTGATTCCCTGCCTCTGATTCCCCATCTCTGATTCCGCACATCTGATTCCCTGCCTCTGATTCCCCACCTCTGATTCCCCATATCTGATTCCCCGCCTCTGATTCCCCAGCTCTGATTCCCCGCCTCTGATTCCCCGCATCCGATTCCCCATATCTGATTCCCCGCCTCTGTTTCCCCGCCTCTGATTCCCCGCCTCTGTTTCCCCATATCTGATTCCCCGCCTCTGATTCCCAACTATGATTCCCCGCCTCTGATTCCCCAGCTCTAATTCCCTGCGTCTGATTCCCTGCGTTCTATTCCCTGCCTCTGATTCCCCGCCTGTGATTCCCCATCACTGATTCACCACCTCTGATTCCCCACCTCTGATTCCCCATATCTAATTCCCCGCCTCTGTTTGCCCGCCTCTGATTCCCCGCCTCTGTTTCCCCATATCTGATTCCCCGTCTCTGAATCCCCAACTCTGATTCCCTGCCTCTGATTCCCCAGCTCTGATTCCCCGCCTTTGATTCCCCACGTCTGATTCCCAGCCTCTGAATCCGCGTGTCTGATTTCCTGCCTCTGATTCCCCGCCTCTGATTCCCCATCTCTGATTCCTCTGATTCCCCACATCTGATTCCCCATCTCTGATTCCGCACATCCGATTCCCTGCCTCTGATTCCCCAACTCTGATTCCACACCTCTGATTCCCCAGCTCTGATTCCCCGCCTCAGATTCCCCGCGTCTGATTCCCTGCCTCTGATTCCCCGCCTCTGATTCCCCATCTCTGATTCCCCACCTCTGATTCCCCGTGTCTGATTCCCAGCCTCTGATTCCCCGCCTCTGAATCCCAGCCTCTGATTCCCCATATCTGATTCCCCGCCTCTGATTCCCTGCCTCTGATTCCCCAGCTCTGATTCCCCGCCTTTGATTCCCCCCGTCTGATTCCCAGCCTCTGAATCCCCGTGTCTGATTTCCTGCCTCTGATTCCCCGCCTCTGATTCCCCATCTCTGATTCACCGCCTCTGATTCCCCATCTCTGATTCCCCACCTCTGATTCCCCATATCTGATTCCCTGCCTCTGTTTCCCCGCCTCTGATTCCCCACCTCTGTTTCCCCATATCTGATTCCCCGCCTCTGATTCCCCAACTCTAATACCCCACCTCTGATTCCCCAGCTCTGATTCCCCGCCTCTGATTCCCCGCATCTGATTCCCTGCATCTGATTCCCCGCCTCCGATTCCAGGCCTCTGATTCCCAGCATCTGATTCCGGCCTCTGATTCCCGGCCTCTGATTCCCTGCTTCTGATTCTGATTCCCTGCCACTGATTCCCCATCTCTGATTCCGCACATCTGATTCCTTGCCTCTGATTCCCCACCTCTGATTCCCCAAATCTGATTCCCCACCTCTGATTCCCCAGCTCTGATTCCCCGCCTCTGATTCCCCGCATCTGATTCCCTGCATCTGATTCCAAGCCTCTGATTCCCTGCCTCTGATTCCCAACCTCTGATTCCCCACCTCTGATTCCCCATATCTGATTCCCCGCCTCTGTTTCCCCGCCTCGGATTCCCCGCCTCTGTTTCCCCATATCTGATTCCCGGCCTCTGATTCCCCGCCTCTGATTCCGCGCCTCTGATTCACTGCCTCTGATTCCCCATCTCCGATTCCCCTCGTCTAATACCCCGCCTCTGATTCTCCGCCACTGATTCACCGCATCTGATTCCACGCCTCTGATTCCCCGCCTCTGATTCCCCGCCTCTGATTCCCCGCTTCTGAATCCCCGCCTCTGATTCCCCGCCTATGTTTACCCGCCTCTGATTCCCCGCCTCTGATTCCACGCCTCTGATTCCCCGCCTCTGATTCCCCGCCTCTAATTCCCCGCCTCTGATACCGCACCTCTGATGTCCCGCATCTGATTCCCTGCATCTGATTCCCCGCCTCAGATTCCCCGCCTCTGATTTCCCGGCTCTGATTCCCCGCCTCTGATTCCCCACCTATGTTTACCCGCCTCTGTTTACTCGCCTGTTTTCCCGCCTCTGGTTCCCCAACACAGATTCCCTGCCTCAGATTCCCTGCCTCTGATTCCCTGCCTCTGATTCCCTGCCTCTGATTCCCTGCATCTGATTGCCCACCTCTGATTCCCCACCTCTGATTCCCCGCCTCTGATTCCCCACCTCTGATTCCCCACTTCTGATTCCCCGCCTCTGATTCACCGCCTCTGTTTCCCCGCCTCTGATTCCCCGCTTCTGATTCCCCACTTCTGATTGCCCGCCTCTGATTCCCTGCCTCTGATTCCCCGCCTCTGATTCCCCACATCTGATTCCCCACTTCTGATTCCCAGCCTCTGATTCCCCGCCTCTGATTCCACGCCTCTGATTCCCCGCCTCTGATTCCCCGCCTCTGATTCCCCGCCTCTGATTCCCCTCATCTAATACCCCACCTCTGATTCCCCGCCTCTGATTCCCCGCATCTGATTCCCCGCCTCTGATTCCCCGCCTCTGATTCACCGCCTCTGATTCCCCGCCTCCGATTCCCTGCCTCTGATTCCCCGCCTATGTTTACCCGCCTCTGTTTACCCGCCTGTTTCCCCGCCTCTGATTCCCCACCTCAGATTCCCTACCTCAGATTCCGTGACTCTGATTCCCTGCCTCTGATTCCCTGCCTCTGATTCCCTGCATCTGAATGCCCATCTCTGATTCTCAACCTCTGATACCCCGCCTCTGATTCCCCACCTCTGATTCCCCGCTTCTGATTCCCCGCCTCTGATTCCCCGCCTCTGATTCCCCGCCTCTGATTCCCCGCCTCTGATTCCCCACCTCTGATTCACTGCCTCCCTTTCCGCTCAACTTTCCTGGCCTACGTTTCCCCACATATCTTTCCCCGCCTCTGATTCCCTGCCTCTGATTCCCCGCCTCTGATTCCCCGCCTCTGATTCCCCACCACTGTCTCTACGCCTCTCTTTTGCCTGCACTCTTTCCCCTCCACTCTTTCCGTGCCTCTCTTTCCTTCCCTCAATTTCAACAACTCTGTTTGATCTGTTCTGTGTAACTCATTTTCAACATACAAGTTCCAGCCACTATGTTTCGCCCATCTCTTTCGCCGCCTCTATTTATGCACCTATATTTACCCGCTTCTGTTTACCCGCCTGTTTCCCCACATCTCTTTCCCCACCTCTGATTCCACGCCTCTGATTCGCCGCCTCTGATTGCCCCCCTCTGATTCCCTGCCTCTGATTCCCCGCCTTTGATTCCCCGCCTCTGATTCACCGCCTCCCTTTCCGTGCATCTTTCCTGGCCTACGTTTCCCCACATCTCTTTCCCCACCTCTGATTCCACGCCTCAGATTCGCCGTCTCTGATTTCCCGCCTCTGATTCCCTGCCTCTGATTCCCCGCCTCTGATTCCCCGCCTCTGATTCCCTGCCTCTCTTTCCCTGCCTCTATTTCCGTGCCTCTTTCTCTGCATCTCGTTTCCCAAATCTCATTTCCCCCTTCTGATAACCCTCATCAGATTCCCTGCCACAGATTCCCTGCCTCAGATTCCCTGCCTCAGATTCCCTGCATCAGAGTCCCTTCATCTGATTCCCTGCCTCTGATTCCCCGCCTCTGATTCCCCACCTCTGACTCCCTGCCTCAGATTCCCTGCCTCTGATTCCCTGCCTCTGATTCCCTGCCTCTGATTTCCTGCATCTGATTGCCCGCCTATGATTCTCCGCCTCTGATTCCCCGCCTCTGATTCCCCACCTCTCATTTTCCGCCTCTGATTCCACGCCTCTGATTCCCCGCATCTGATTCCCTGCCTCTGATAACCTGCCTCTGATTCCCTGCCTCTGATTCCCTGCCTCTGAGTCCCCACCTCTGATTCCCCGCGTCCGATTCCGCACCCATGTTTCACCGCCTCTGTTGCTATGCTTCTGATTACCCGGCTCAGATTCACCGGCTCTGATTCCGCACCTCTGATTCCACGCCTCTCTTTCTGTGTCTCTGATTCCCCGCCTCTGATTCAACGCCTCTGATTACCCGCCTCTGATACCCTGCCTCTCTTTCCCTGCCTCTATTTCCGTGCCTCTTTCTCTGCATCTCGTTTCCCACATCTCATTTCCCCCTTCTGATAACCCGCATCAGATTTTCTGCCACAGATTCCCTGCCTCAGATTCCCTGCCTAAGATTCCCTGCATCAGATTCCCTTCATCTGATTCTCTGCCTCTGATTCCCCGCGGCTGATTCCCTGCCTCTGATTCCCAGCCTCTGTTTACCAGCCTGTTTCCCCGCCTCTGATTCACTACCTCATATTCGCCCCCTCAGATTCCCTGCCTCTGATTCCCTGCCTCTGATTCCCTGCCTCTGATTCCCTGCATCTGATTGCCCGCCTCTGATTCCCTGCCTCTGATTCCCCGCCTCTGATTCCCCGCCTCTGATTCCCCGCCTCTGATTCCCCACCTCTGATTCCCCACTTCTGATTCCCCGCCTCTGATTCCCCGCCTCTGATTCCCAGCCTCTGATTCCCCGCCTCTGATTCCCCACCTCTGATTCACTGCCTCCATTTCCGCTCAACTTTCCTGGCCTACGTTTCCCCACATATCTTTCCCCGCCTCTGAATTCCCGCCTCTGATTCCACGCCTCTGATTCCCCGCCTCTGATTCCCCGCCTCTGATTCCCCGCCTCTGATTCCCCTCCTCTGATACCCCGCTTCTGATTCCCCACCTCTGATTCCCCGCATCTGATTCCCCGCATCTGATTCCCCGCCTCTGATTCCCCGCCTCTGATTCCCCGCCTCTGATTCCCCGCCTCTGATTCCCCGCCTCTGATTCCCCGCCTATGTTTACCCGCCTCTGTTTACCCGCCTGTTTCCCCGCCTCAGATTCCCTGCCTCAGATTCCCTGCATCAGATTCCCTTCATCTGATTCCCTGCCTCTGATTCCCTGCCTCTGATTCCCCGCCTCTGATTCCCCGCCTCTGATTCCCCACCTCAGATTCCCCCCTCTGATTCCCCGCCTCTGATTCCCCGCCTCTGATTCCCCGCCTCTGAATCCCCCCTCTGATTCCCCGCCTCTGATTCCCCGCCTCTGATTCCCCACATCAGATTCCCTGCCTCCGATTCCCTGCCTCAGATTCCCTGCCTCAGATTCCCTGCATCACATTCCCTTCATCTGATTCCCTGCCTCTGATTCCCCGCCACTGATTCGCCACCTCTGTCTCTACGCCTCTATTTTGCCTGCACTCTTTCCCCTTCACTCTTTCCGTTCCTCTCTTTCCCTCCCTCAATTTCAACAACTCTGTTTGATCTGTTCTGTGTAACTCATTTTCAACATACAAGTTCCAACCACTATGTTTTGCCCATCACTTTCGCCGCCTCTATTTGTGCACCTATGTTTACCCGCTTCTGTTTACCCGCCTGTTTCCCCACATCTCTTTCCACACCTCTGATTCCACGCCTCTGATTCGCCGCCTCTGATTGCCCCCCTCTGATTCCCTGCCTCTGATTCCCCGCCTCTGATTCGCCACCTCTGATTCACCGCCTCCCTTTCCGCGCAACTTTCCTGGCCTACGTTTCCCCACATCTCTTTCCCCACCTCTGATTCCACGCCTCAGATTCGCCGTCTCTGATTTCCCGCCTCTGATTCCCTGCCTCTGATTCCCCGCCTCTGATTCCCTGCCTCTGATTCTCCCCTCTGATTCCCCGCCTCTGATTCCCCACCTCTGATTCCCCGCCTCTGATTCCCTGCCTCTCTTTCCCTGCCTCTATTTCCGTGCCTCTTTCTCTGCATCTCGTTTCCCAAATCTCATTTCCCCCTTCTGATAACCCTCATCGGATTACCTGCCACAGATTCCCTGCCTCAGATTCCCTGCCTCAGATTCCCTGCATCAGATTCCCTTCATCTGATTCCCTGCCTCTGATTCCCCGCCTCTGATTCCCCACCTCTGACTCCCTGCCTCAGATTCCCTGCCTCTGATTCCCTGCCTCTGATTCCCTGCCTCTGATTTCCTGCATCTGATTGCCCGCCTATGATTCTCCGCCTCTGATTCCCCGCCTCTGATTCCCCGACTCTGATTCCCCGCCTCTGATTCCCCGCCTCTGATTCCCCGCATCTGATTCCCTTCCTCTGATAACCTGCCTCTGATTCCCTGCCTCTGATTCCCTGCCTCTGAGTCCCCACCTCTGATTCCCCGCGTCCGATTCCGCACCCATGTTTCACCGCCTCTGTTGCTATGCTTCTGATTTCCCGGCTCAGATTCACCGGCTCTGATTCCGCACCTCTGATTCCACGCCTCTCTTTCTGTGTCTCTGATTCCCCGCCTCTGATTCCATGCCTCTGATTACCCGCCTCTGATACCCTGCCTCTCTTTCCCTGCCTCTATTTCCGTGCCTCTTTCTCTGCATCTCGTTTCCCACATCTCATTTCCCCCTTCTGATAACCCGCATCAGATTTTCTGCCACAGATTCCCTGCCTCAGATTCCCTACCTCAGATTCCCTGCATCTGATTGCCCGCCTCTGATTCCCTGACTCTGATTCCCTGCCTCTGATTCCCTGCATCTGATTGCCCGCCTCTGATTCCCTGCCTCTGATTCCCCGCCTCTGATTCCCCGCCTCTGATTCCCCGCCTCTGATTCCCCACCTCTGATTCCCCACTTCTGATTCCCCGCCTCTGATTCCCCGCCTCTGATTCCCCGCCTCTGATTCCCCGCCTCTGATTCCCCACCTCTGATTCACTGCCTCCATTTCCGCTCAACTTTCCTGGCCTACGTTTCCCCACATTTCTTTCCCCGCCTCTGAATTCCCGCCTCTGATTCCACGCCTCTGATTCCCCGCCTCTGATTCCCCACCTCTGATTCCCCGCCTCTGATTCCCCTCCTCTGATACCCCGCTTCTGATTCCCCACCTCTGATTCCCCGCATCTGATTCCCCGCATCTGATTCCCCGCCTCTGATTCCCTGCCTCTGATTCCCCGCCTCTGATTCCCCGCCTCTGATTCCCCGCCTCTGATTCCCCGCCTATGTTTACCCGCCTCTGTTTACCCGCCTGTTTCCCCGCCTCAGATTCCCTGCCTCAGATTCACTGCATCAGATTCCCTTCATCTGATTCCCTGCCTCTGATTCCCCGCCTCTGTTTACCCGACTGTTTCCCCGCCTCTGATTCACCACTTCATATTCGCCATCTCAGGTTCCCTGCCTCAGATTCCCTGCCTCAGATTCCCTGCATCAAATTCCCTTCATTTGATTCCCTGCGTCTGATTCCCTGCCTCTGATTCCCTGCATCTGATTGCCCGCCTCTGATTCCCCGCCTCTGATTCCCCGCCTCTGATTCCCCACCTCTGATTCCCCACTTCTGATTCCCCGCCTCTGATTCCCCACCTCTGATTCCCCGCCTCTGAATCACCGCCTCTGATTCCCCGCCTCTGATTCCCCACCTCTGATTCCCAACTTCTGATTGCCCGCCTCTGATTCCACGCCTCTGATTCCCCGCCTCTGATTCCCCACCTCTGATTCCCCACTTCTGATTCCCCACCTCTGATTCCCCGCCTCTGATTCCACGCCTCTGATTCCCCACTTCTGAATCCCCACCTCTGATTCTCCGCCTCTGATACCCTGCCTCTGATAACTTTTTACTGATTCCCTGCCGCAGATTCCCTGCCTCCGATTCCCTGCCTCAGATTCCCTGCCTCAGATTCCCTGCATCAGATTCCCTTCATCTGATTCCCCGCCTCTGATTCCCCACCTCTGTCTCTACGCCTCTATTTTGCCTGCACTCTTTCCCCTCCACTCTTTCTGTGCCTCTCTTTCCCTCCCTCAATTTCAACAACTCTGTTTGATCTGTTCTGTGTACCTAATTTTCAACACACAAGTTCCAACCACTATGTTTCGCCCATCTCTTTCGCTGCCTCTATTTATGCAGCTATGTTTACCCGCTTCTGTTTACCCGCCTGATTCCCCACATCTCTTTCCCCACCTCTGATTCCACGCCTCTGATTCCCCGCCTCTGATTCCCCGCCTCTGATTCCCCGCCTCTGATTCACCGCCTCCCTTTCCGCGCAACTTTCCTGGCCTACGTTTCCCCACATCTCTTTCCCCACCTCTGATTCCACGCCTCAGATTCGCCCCCTCTGATTTCCCGCCTCTGATTCCCTGCCTCTGATTCCCTGCCTCTGATTCCCCACCTCTGATTCCCCCCTCTGATTCCCCGCCTCTGATTCCCAGCCTCTGATTCCCCACCTCTGATTCCCCGCCTCTGATTCCCTGCCTGTCTTTCCCTGCCTCTATTTCCGTGCCTCTTTCTCTGCATCTCGTTTCCCACATCTCATTTCCCCCTTCTGATAACCCGCATCAGATTCCCTGCCACAGATTCCCTGCCTCAGATTCCCTGCCTCAGATTCCCTGCATCAGATTCCCTTCATCTGATTCCCTGCCTCTGATTCCCCGCCTCTGATTCCCCACCTCTGATTCCCTGCCTCAGATTCCCTGCCTCTGATTCCCTGCCTCTGATTCCCTGCCTCTGATTTCCTGCATCTGATTGCCCGCCTCTGATTCTCCGCCTCTGATTCCCCGCCTCTGATTCCCCGCCTCTGATTCGCCGCCTCTGATTCCCCGCCTCTGATTTCCCACCTCTGATTCCCTGCCTCTGATAACCTGCCTCTGATTCCCTGCCTCTGATTCCCGGCCTCTGAGTCCCCACCTCTGATTCCCCGTGTCCGATTCCGCACCCATGTTTCACCACCTCTGTTGCTCTGCTTCTGATTTCCCGGCTCAGATTCACCGGCTCTGATTCCGCACCTCTGATTCCACGCCTCTCTTTCTGTGTCTCTGATTCCCCGCCTCTGATTCCACGCCTCTGATTACCCGCCTCTGATACACTGCCTCTCTTTCACTGCCTCTATTTCCGTGCCTCTTTCTCTGCATCTCGTTTCCCACATCTCATTTCCCCCTTCTGATAACCCGCATCAGATTCCCTGCCACAGATTCCCTGCCTCAGATACCCTGCCTCAGATTCACTGCATCAGATTCCCTTCATCTGATTCCCTGCCTCTGATTCCCCGCGGCTGATTCCCTGCCTCTGATTCCCCGCCTCTGTTTACCCGACTGTTTCCCTGCCTCTGATTCACCACCTCATATTCGCCATCTCAGGTTCCCTGCCTCTGATTCCCTGCCTCTGATTCCCTGCCTCTGATTCCCAGCATCTGATTGCCCGCCTCTGATACCCTGCCTCTGATTCCCCGCCTCTGATTCCCCGCCTCTGATTCCCAGCCTCTGATTTCCCACCTCTGATTCCCCACTTCTGATTCCCCGCCTCTGATTCCCCGTCTCTGATTCCACGCCTCTGATTCCCCGCCTCTGATTCCACGCCTCTGATTCCCCGCCTCTGATACCCCGCCTCTGAATCCCCGCCTCTGATTCCCTGCATCTGATTCCCCGCCTCAGATTCCCCGCCTCTGATTCCCCGACTCTGATTCCCCGCCTCTGATTCCCCGCCTCTGATTCCCCGCCTCAGATTCCCCGCTTATGTTTACCTGCCCTGATTCCCCATCTCTGTTTCACCGCCTTTGATTCGCCACCTCTGATTCCCCATATCTGATTCCCCGCCTCTGTTTCCCCGCCTCTGATTCCCTGCCTCTGATTCCCAACCTCTGATTCCACACCTCTGATTCCCCATATCTGATTCCCCGCCTCTATTTCCCCATATCTGATTCCCCGCCTCTGATTCCCCAACTCTGATTCCCCGCCTCTGATTCCCCAGCTCTGATTCCCCGCCTCTGATTCCCGGCGTCCGATTCCCTGCCTCTGATTCCCCGCCTCTGATTCCCCATCTCTGATTCACCACCTCTGATTCCCCACCTCTGATTCCCCATATCTAATTCCCCGCCTCTGTTTTCCCGCCTCTGATTCCCCGCCTCTGTTTCCCCATATCTGATTCCCCGCCTCTGAATCCCCAACTCTGATTCCCTGCCTCAGATTCCCCAGCTCTGATTCCCCGCCTTTGATTCCCCCCGTCTGATTCCCAGCCTCTGAATCCCCGTGTCTGATTTCCTGCCTCTGATTCCCCGCCTCTGATTCCCCGCTTCTGATTCCCCAGCTCTGAATCCCCGCCTCTGATTCCCCGCGTCTGATTCCCTGCCTCTGATTCCCCGCCTCTAATTCCCCATCTGTGATTCACAACTTCTGATGCCCCACCTCTGATTCCCCATATCTGATTCCCCGCCTCTGTTTCCCCGCCTCTGATTCCCTGCCTCTGATTCCCTGCCTCTGATTCCCAACCTCGGATTCCCCACCTCTGATTCCCCATATCTGATTCCCCGCCTCTGTTTCCCCGCCTCTGTTTCCCCGCCTCTGATTCCCCGCCTCTGTTTCCCTATATCTAATTCCCCACCTCTGATGCCCCAACTCTGATTCCCCGCCTCTGATTCCCCAGCTCTGATTCCCCGCCTCTGATTCCCTGCATCCGATTCCCCATATCTGATTCTCCGCCTCTGTTTCCCCGCCACTGATTCCCCGCCTCTGTTTCCCCATATCTGATTCCCCGCCTCTGATTCCCAACTATGATTCCCCGCCTCTGATTCCCCAGCTCTGATTCCCTGCCTCTGATTCCCCGCGTTCTATTCCCTGCCTCTGATTCCCCGCCTGTGATTCCCCATCACTGATTCACCACCTCTGATTCCCCACCTCTGATTCCCCATATCTAATTCCCCGCCTCTGTTTTCCCGCCTCTGATTCCCCGCCTCTGTTTCCCAATATCTGATTCCCCGCCTCTGAATCCCCAACTCTGATTCCCTGCCTCGGATTCCCCAGCTTGATTCCCCGCCTTTGATTCCCCCCGTCTGATTCCCAGCCTCTGAATCCCCGTGTCTGATTTCCTGCCTCTGATTCCCCGCCTCTGATTCCCCATCTCTGATTCACCGCCTCTGATTCCCCACCTCTGATTCACTGCCTCCATTTCCGCTCAACTTTCCTGGCCTACGTTTCCCCACATATCTTTCCCCGCCTCTGAATTCCCGCCTCTGATTCCACGCCTCTGATTCCCCGCCTCTGATTCCCCGCCTCTGATTCCCCGCCTCTGATTCCCCGCCTCTGATTCCCCGCCTCTGATTCCCCGCCTCTGATTCCCCGCCTATGTTTACCCACCTCTGTTTACCCGCCTGTTTCCCCGCCTCAGATTGCCTACCTCAGATTCCCTGCATCAGATTCCCTTCATCTGATTCCCTGCCTCTGATTCCCTGCCTCTGATTCCCCGCCTCTGATTCCCCGCCTCTGATTCCCCACCTCAGATTCCCCCCTCTGATTCCCCGCCTCTGATTCCCCGCCTCTGATTCCCCGCCTCTGAATCCCCCCTCTGATTCCCCGCCTCTGATTCCCCGCCTCTGATTCCCCACATCAGATTCCCTTCCTCCGATTCCCTGCCTCAGATTCCCTGCCTCAGATTCCCTGCATCAGATTCCCTTCATCTGATTCCCTGCCTCTGATTCCCCGCCTCTGATTCCCCACCACTGATTCCCCACCTCTGTCTCTACGCCTCTATTTTGCCTGCACTCTTTCCCCTCCACTCTTTCCGTGCCTCTCTTTCCCTCCCTCAATTTCAACAACTCTGTTTGATCTGTTCTGTGTAACTCATTTTCAACATACAAGTTCCAACCACTATGTTTCGCCCATCTCTTTCGCCGCCTCTATTTGTGCACCTATGTTTACCCGCTTCTGTTTACCCGCCTGTTTCCCCACATCTCTTTCCACACCTCTGATTCCACGCCTCTGATTCGCCGCCTCTGATTGCCCCCCTCTGATTCCCTGCCTCTGATTCCCCGCCTCTGATTCCCTGCCTCTGATTCCCCCCTCTGATTCCCCGCCTCTGATTCCCCACCTCTGATTCCCCGCCTCTGATTCCCTGCCTCTCTTTCCCTGCCTCTATTTCCGTGCCTCTTTCTCTGCATCTCGTTTCCCAAATCTCATTTCCCCCTTCTGATAACCCTCATCAGATTCCCTGCCACAGATTCCCTGCCTCAGATTCCCTGCCTCAGATTCCCTGCATCAGATTCCCTTCATCTGATTCCCTGCCTCTGATTCCCCGCCTCTGATTCCCCACCTCTGACTCCCTGCCTCAGATTCCCTGCCTCTGATTCCCTGCCTCTGATTCCCTGCCTCTGATTTCCTGCATCTGATTGCCCGCCTATGATTCTCCGCCTCTGATTCCCCGCCTCTGAATCCCCGCCTCTGATTCCCCGCCTCTGATTCCCCGCCTCTGATTCCCCGCATCTGATTCCCTGCCTCTGATAACCTGCCTCTGATTCCCTGCCTCTGATTCCCTGCCTCTGAGTCCCCACCTCTGATTCCCCGCGTCCGATTCCGCACCCATGTTTCACCGCCTCTGTTGCTATGCTTCTGATTTCCCGGCTCAGATTCACCGGCTCTGATTCCGCACCTCTGATTCCACGCCTCTCTTTCTGTGTCTCCGATTCCCCGCCTCTGATTCCCCACCTCTGATTCCCCACCTCTGATTCCCTGCCTCTCTTTCCCTGCCTCTATTTCCGTGCCTCTTTCTCTGCATCTCGTTTCCCACATCTCATTTCCCCCTTCTGATAACCCGCATCAGATTTTCTGCCACAGATTCCCTGCCTCAGATTCCCTACCTCAGATTCCCTGCATCTGATTGCCTGCCTCTGATTCCCTGCCTCTGATTCCCTGCCTCTGATTCCCTGCATCTGATTGCCCGCCTCTGATTCCCTGCCTCTGATTCCCCGCCTCTGATTCCCCGCCTCTGATTCCCCGCCTCTGATTCCCCACCTCTGATTCCCCACTTCTGATTCCCCGCCTCTGATTCCCCGCCTCTGATTCCCCACCTCTGATTCCCCGCCTCTGATTCCCCACCTCTGATTCACTGCCTCCATTTCCGCTCAACTTTCCTGGCCTACGTTTCCCCACATATCTTTCCCCGCCTCTGAATTCCCACCTCTGATTCCACGCCTCTGATTCCCCGCCTCTGATTCCCCACCTCTGATTCCCCGCCTCTGATTCCCCTCCTCTGATACCCCGCTTCTGATTCCCCACCTCTGATTCCCCGCATCTGATTCCCCGCATCTGATTCCCCGCCTCTGATTCCCCGCCTCTGATTCCCCGCCTCTGATTCCCCGCCTCTGATTCCCCGCCTCTGATTCCCCGCCTATGTTTACCCGCCTCTGTTTACCCGCCTGTTTCCCCGCCTCAGATTCCCTGCCTCAGATTCACTGCATCAGATTCCCTTCATCTGATTCCCTGCCTCTGATTCCCCACCTCTGTTTACCCGACTGTTTCCCCGCCTCTGATTCACCACCTCATATTCGCCATCTCAGGTTCCCTGCCTCAGATTCCCTGCCTCAGATTCCCTGCATCAGATTCCCTTCATTTGATTCCCTGCGTCTGATTCCCTGCATCTGATTCCCTGCATCTGATTCCCCGCCTCTGATTCCCCGCCTCTGATTCCCCGCCTCTGATTCCCCACCTCTGATTCCCCACTTCTGATTCCCCGCCTCTGATTCCCCGCCTCTGATTCCCCGCCTCTGATTCACCGCCTCTGATTCCCCGCCTCTGATTCCCCACCTCTGATTCCCCACTTCTGATTGCCCGCCTCTGATTCCACGCCTCTAATTCCCCGCCTCTGATTCCCCACCTCTGATTCCCCACTTCTGATTCCCCACCTCTGATTCCCCGCCTCTGATTCCACGCCTCTGATTCCCCACTTCTGAATCCCCACCTCTGATTCTCCGCCTCTGATACCCTGCCTCTGATAACTTTTTACTGATTCCCTGCCGCAGATTCCCTGCCTCCGATTCCCTGCCTCAGATTCCCTGCCTCCGATTCCCTGCATCAGATTCCCTTCATCTGATTCCCCGCCTCTGATTCCCCACCTCTGTCTCTACGCCTCTATTTTGCCTGCACTCTTTCCCCTCCACTCTTTCTGTGCCTCTCTTTCCCTCCCTCAATTTCAACAACTCTGTTTGATCTGTTCTGTGTACCTAATTTTCAACACACAAGTTCCAACCACTATGTTTCGCCCATCTCTTTCGCTGCCTCTATTTATGCAGCTATGTTTACCCGCTTCTGTTTACCCGCCTGATTCCCCACATCTCTTTCCCCACCTCTGATTCCACGCCTCTGATTCCCCGCCTCTGATTCCCCGCCTCTGATTCCCCGCCTCTGATTCACCGCCTCCCTTTCCGCGCAACTTTCCTGGCCTACGTTTCCCCACATCTCTTTCCCCACCTCTGATTCCACGCCTCAGATTCGCCGCCTCTGATTTCCCGACTCTGATTCCCTGCCTCTGATTCCCTGCCTCTGATTCCCCACCTCTGATTCCCCCCTCTGATTCCCCGCCTCTGATTCCCAGCCTCTGATTCCCCACCTCTGATTCCCCGCCTCTGATTCCCTGGCTGTCTTTCCCTGCCTCTATTTCCGTGCCTCTTTCTCTGCATCTCGTTTCCCACATCTCATTTCTCCCTTCTGATAACCCGCATCAGATTCCCTGCCACAGATTCCCTGCCTCAGATTCCCTGCCTCAGATTCCCTGCATCAGATTCCCTTCATCTGATTCCCTGCCTCTGATTCCCCGCCTCTGATTCCCCACCTCTGATTCCCTGCCTCAGATTCCCTGCCTCTGATTCCCTGCCTCTGATTCCCTGCCTCTGATTTCCTGCATCTGATTGCACGCCTCTGATTCTCCGCCTCTGATTCCCCGCCTCTGATTCCCCGCCTCTGATTCGCTGCCTCTGATTCCCCGCCTCTGATTTCCCACCTCTGATTCACTGCCTCTGATAACCTGCCTCTGATTCCCTGCCTCTGATTCCCGGCCTCTGAGTCCCCACCTCTGATTCCCCGTGTCCGATTCCGCACCCATGTTTCACCACCTCTGTTGCTCTGCTTCTGATTTCCCGGCTCAGATTCACCGGCTCTGATTCCGCACCTCTGATTCCACGCCTCTCTTTCTGTGTCTCTGATTCCCCGCCTCTGATTCCACGCCTCTGATTACCCGCCTCTGATACACTGCCTCTCTTTCCCTGCCTCTATTTCCGTGCCTCTTTCTCTGCATCTCGTTTCCCACATCTCATTTCCCCCTTCTGATAACCCGCATCAGATTCCCTGCCACAGATTCCCTGCCTCAGATACCCTGCCTCAGATTCCCTGCATCAGATTCCCTTCATCTGATTCCCTGCCTCTGATTCCCCGCGGCTGATTCCCTGCCTCTGATTCCCCGCCTCTGTTTACCCGACTGTTTCCCCGCCTCTGATTCACCACCTCATATTCGCCATCTCAGGTTCCCTGCCTCTGATTCCCTGCCTCTGATTCCCTGCCTCTGATTCCCTGCATCTGATTGCCCGCCTCTGATGCCCTGCCTCTGATTCCCCGCCTCTGATTCTCCGCCTCTGATTCCCAGCCTCTGATTTCCCACCTCTGATTCCCCACTTCTGATTCCCCGCCTCTGATTCCCCGTCTCTGATTCCACGCCTCTGATTCCCCGCCTCTGATTCCGCGCCTCTGATTCCCCGCCTCTGATACCCCGCCTCTGATTCCCCGCCTCTGATTCCCTGCATCTGATTCCCCACCTCAGATTCCCCGCCTCTGATTCCCCGACTCTGATTCCCCGCCTCTGATTCCCCGCCTCTGATTCCCCGCCTCTGATTCCCCGCCTATGTTTACCTGCCCTGATTCCCCATCTCTGTTTCACCGCCTTTGATTCGCCACCTCTGATTCCCCATATCTGATTCCCCGCCTCTGTTTCCCCGCCTCTGATTCCCTGCCTCTGATTCCCAACCTCTGATTCCACACCTCTGATTCCCCATATCTGATTCCCCGCCTCTATTCCCCCATATCTGATTCCCCGCCTCTGATTCCCCAACTCTGATTCCCCGCCTCTGATTCCCCAGCTCTGATTCCCCGCCTCTGATTCCCGGCGTCCGATTCCCTGCCTCTGATTCCCCGCCTCTGATTCCCCATCTCTGATTCACCACCTCTGATTCCCCACCTCTGATTCCCCATATCTAATTCCCCGCCTCTGTTTTCCCGCCTCTGATCCCCCGCCTCTGTTTCCCCATATCTGATTCCCCGCCTCTGAATCCCCAACTCTGATTCCCTGCCTCAGATTCCCCAGCTCTGATTCCCCGCCTTTGATTCCCCCCGTCTGATTCCCAGCCTCTGAATCCCCGTGTCTGATTTCCTGCCTCTGATTCCCCGCCTCTGATTCCCCATCTCTGATTCACCGCCTCTGATTCCCCACCTCTGATTCCCCATCTCTGATTCCGCACATCCAATTCCCTGCCTCTGATTCCCCAACTCTGATTCCCCACCTCTGATTCCCCAGCTCTGATTCCCCGCCTCAGATTCCCCGCGTCTGATTCCCTGCCTCTGATTCCCCGCCTCTGATTCCCTGCCTCTGATTCCCCATATCTGATTCCCCGCCTCTGATTCCCCAACTCTGATTCCCCGCTTCTGATTCCCCAGCTCTGAATCCCCGCCTCTGATTCCCCGCGTCTGATTCCCTGCCTCTGATTCCCCGCCTCTAATTCCCCATCTGTGATTCACAACTTCTGATGCCCCACCTCTGATACCCCATATCTGATTCCCCGCCTCTGTTTCCCCGCCTCTGATTCCCCGCCTCTGATTCCCTGCCTCTGATTCCCAACCTCGGATTCCCCACCTCTGATTCCCCATATCTGATTTCCCGCCTCTGTTTCCCCGCCTCTGTTTCCCCGCCTCTGATTCCCCGCCTCTGTTTCCCTATATCTAATTCCCCACCTCTGATGCCCCAACTCTGATTCCCCGCCTCTGATTCCCCAGCTCTGATTCCCCGCCTCTGATTCCCTGCATCCGATTCCCCATATCTGATTCCCCGCCTCTGTTTCCCCGCCACTGATTCCCCGCCTCTGTTTCCCCATATCTGATTCCCCGCCTCTGATTCCCAACTATGATTCCCCGCCTCTGATTCCCCAGCTCTGATTCCCTGCCTCTGATTCCCCGCGTTCTATTCCCTGCCTCTGATTCCCCGCCTGTGATTCCCCATCACTGATTCACCACCTCTGATTCCCCACCTCTGATTCCCCATATCTAATTCCCCGCCTCTGCATTCCCGCCTCTGATTCCCCGCCTCTGTTTCCCCATATCTGATTCCCCGCCTCTGAATCCCCAACTCTGATTCCCTGCCTCAAGATTCCCCAGCTCTGATTCCCCGCCTTTGATTCCCCCCGTCTGATTCCCAGCCTCTGAATCCCCGTGTCTGATTTCCTGCCTCTGATTCCCCGCCTCTGATTCCCCATCTCTGATTCACCGCCTCTGATTCCCCACCTCTGATTCCCCATCTCTGATTCCGCACATCCAATTCCCTGCCTCTGATTCCCCAACTCTGATTCCCCACCTCTGATTCCCCAGCTCTGATTCCCCGCCTCAGATTCCCTGCGTCTGATTCCCTGCCTCTGATTCCCCGCCTCTGATTCCCTGCCTCTGATTCCCCATATCTGATTCCACGCCTCTGATTCCCCAACTCTGATTCCCCGCTTCTGATTCCCCAGCTCTAAATCCCCGCCTCTGATTCCCCGCGTCTGATTCCCTGCCTCTGATTCCCCGCCTCTAATTCCCCATCTGTGATTCACAACCTCTGATGCCCCACCTCTGATTCCCCATATCTGAATCCCCGCCTCTGTTTCCCCGCCTCTGATTCCCCGCCTCTGATTCCCCATATCTGATTCCCCGCCTCTGATTGCCCACCTCTGATTCCCCGCGTCTGATTCCCTGCCTCTGATTCCCCACCTCTGATTCCCCATATCTGATTCACCACCTCTGATTCCCGGCCTCGGATTCCCCATCTCTGATTCCGCACATCCGATTCCCTGCCTATGATTCCCCACCTCTGATTCCCCGCCTCTGATTCCCCATATCTGATTCCCTGCCTCTGTTTCCCCGCCTCTGATTCCCCACCTCTGTTTCCCCATATTTGATTCCCCGCCTCTGATTCCCCAACTCTAATACCCTGACTCTGATTCCCCAGCTCTGATTCCCCGCCTCTGATTCCCCGCATCTGATTCCCTGCCTCTGATTCCCCGCCTCTGATTCCAGGCCTCTGATTTCCCGCATCTGATTCCCTGCCTCTGATTCCCCGCCTCTGATTCCAGGCCTCTGATCCCAGCATCTGATTCCGGCCTCTGATTCCCAGCCTCTGATTCCCTGCTTCTGATTCTGATTCCCTGCCTCTGATTCCCCACCTCTGATTCCCCATATCTGATTCCCCGCCTCTGTTTCCCCGCCTCTGATTCCCCGCCTCTGTTTCCCCATATCTGATTCCCCGCCTCTGATTCCCCAACACTGATTCCCCTCCTCTAATTCACCAGCTATGATTCCCCGCCTCTGATTTCCTGCGTCTGATTCCCTGCCTCTGATTCCCAGCCTCTGATTCCCCTTCTCTGATTCACCACCTCTGAATCCCCACCTCTGATTCCCCATCTCTGATTCCGCACATCCGATTCCCTGCCTCCTATTCCCCGCCTCTGATTCCCCGCCTCTGATTCGCAACCTCTAATTCCCCACCTCTGATTCCCCATGTCTGATTCGCCGCCTCTGTTTCCCTGCCTCTGATTCCCGGCCTCTGTTTCCCCATATCTGATTCCCCGCCTCTGTTTTCCCGCCTCTGATTCCCTGCCTCTGATTCCCCATATCTGATTCCCCGCCTCTGATTCCCTGCCTCTGATTCCCCAGCTCTGAATCCCCGCCTCTGATTCCCCGCGTCTGATTCCCTGCCTCTGATTCCACGCCTCTGATTCCCCATCTGTGATTCACAACCTCTGATGCCCCACCTCTGATTCCCCATATCTGATTCCCCGCCTCTGTTTCCCCGCCTCTGATTCCCCGCCACTGATACCCAAATCTGATTCCCCGCCTCTGATTGCCCACCTCTGATTCCCCGCGTCTGATTCCCTGCCTCTGATTCCCCGCCTCTGATTCCCCATCTCTGATTCACCACCTCTGATTTCCGGCCTCTGATTCCCCATCTCTGATTCCGCACATCCGATTCCCTGCCTATGATTCCCCACCTCTGATTCCCCGCCTCTGATTCCCCATATCTGATTCCCTGCCTCTGTTTCCCCGCCTCTGATTCCCCACCTCTGTTTCCCCATATCTGATTCCCCGCCTCTGATTCCCCAACTCTAATACCCCGCCTCTGATTCCCCAGCTCTGATTCCCCGCCTCTGATTCCCCGCATCTGATTCCCTGCCTCTGATTCCCCGCCTCTGATTCCAGGCCTCTGATTCCCAGCATCTGATTCCGGCCTCTGATTCCCGGCCTCTGATTCCCTGCTTCTGATTCTGATTCCCTGCCTCTGATTCCCCATCTCTGATTCCGCACATCTGATTCCTTGCCTCTGATTCCCCACCTCTGATTCCCCATATCTGATTCCCCGCCTGGGTTTCCCCGCCTCTGATTCCCCGCCTCTGTTTCCCAATATCTAAGTCCCCGCCTCTGATTCCCCAAATCTGATTCCCCACCTCTGATTCCCCAGCTCTGATTCCCCGCCTCTGATTCCCCGCATCTGATTCCCTGCATCTGATTCCAAGCCTCTGATTCCCTGCCTCTGATTCCCAACCTATGATTCCCCACCTCTGATTCCCCATATCTGATTCCCCGCCTCTGTTTCCCCGCCTCAGATTCCCCGCCTCTGTTTCCCCATATCTGACTCCCGGCCTCTGATTCCCCGCCTCTGATTCCCCGCCTCTGATTCCCTGCCTCTGATTCCCCATCTCCGATTCCGCACATCTGATTCCCTTCCTCTGATTCCCCGCCTCTGATTCCCCGCCTCTGATTCCCTGCCTCTGATTCCCAACCTCGGATTCCCCACCTCTGATTCCCCATATCAGATTCCCCGCCTCTGTTTCCCCGCCTCTGTTTCCCCGCCTCTGATTCCCCAGCTCTGATTCCCCGCCTCTGATTCCCTGCATCCGATTCCCCATATCTGATTCCCCGCCTCTGTTTCCCCGCCACTGATTCCCCGCCTCTGTTTCCCCATATCTGATTCCCCGCCTCTGATTCCCAACTATGATTCCCCGCCTCTGATTCCCCAGCTCTGATTCCCTGCCTCTGATTCCCCGCGTTCTATTCCCTGCCTCTGATTCCCCGCCTGTGATTCCCCATCACTGATTCACCACCTCTGATTCCCCACCTCTGATTCCCCATATCTAATTCCCCGCCTCTGTTTTCCCGCCTCTGATTCCCCGCCTCTGTTTCCCCATATCTGATTCCACGCCTCTGAATCCCCAACTCTGATTCCCTGCCTCAGATTCCCCAGCTCTGATTCCCCGCCTTTGATTCCCCCCGTCTGATTCCCAGCCTCTGAATCCCCGTGTCTGACTTCCTGCCTCTGATTCCCCGCCTCTGATTCCCCATCTCTGATTCACCGCCTCTGATTCCCCACCTCTGATTCCCCATCTCTGATTCCGCACATCCAATTCCCTGCCTCTGATTCCCCAACTCTGATTCCCCACCTCTGATTCCCCAGCTCTGATTCCCCGCCTCAGATTCCCCGCGTCTGATTCCCTGCCTCTGATTCCCCGCCTCTGATTCCCTGCCTCTGATTCCCCATATCTGATTCCCCGCCTCTGATTCCCCAACTCTGATTCCCCGCTTCTGATTCCCCAGCTCTGAATCCCCGCCTCTGATTCCCCGCGTCTGATTCCCTGCCTCTGATTCCCCGCCTGTAATTCCCCATCTGTGATTCACAACCTCTGATGCCCCACCTCTGATTCCCCATATCTTATTCCCCGCCTCTGATTGCCCACCTCTGATTCCCCGCGTCTGATTCCCTGCCTCTGATTCCCCGCCTCTGATTCCCCATATCTGATTCACCACCTCTGATTCCCGGCCTCTGATTCCCCATCTCTGATTCCGCACATCCTATTCCCTGCCTATGATTCCCCACCTCTGATTCCCCGCCTCTGATTCCCCATATCTGATTCCCCACCTCTGTTTCCCCGCCTCTGATTCCCCACCTCTGTTTCCCCATATCTGATTCCCCGCCTCTGATTCCCCAACTCTAATACCCTGCCTCTGATTCCCCAACTCTGATTCCCCGCCTCTGATTCCCCGCATCTAATTCCCTGCCTCTGATTCCCCGCCTCTGATTCCAGGCCTCTGATTTCCCGCATCTGATTCCCTGCCTCTGATTCCAGGCCTCTGATTCCCAGCATCTGATTCCGGCCTCTGATTCCCGGCCTCTGATTCCCTGCTTCTGATTCTGATTCCCTGCCTCTGATTCCCCATCTCTGATTTCGCACATCTGATTCCCTGCCTCTGATTCCCCACCTCTGATTCCCCATATCTGATTCCCCGCCTCTGTTTCCCCGCCTCTGATTCCCCGCCTCTGTTTCCCCATATCTGAATCCCCGCCTCTGATTCCCCAACTCTGATTCCCCTCCTCTAATTCGCCAGCTATGATTCCCCGCCTCTGATTCCCTGCGTCTAATTCCCTGCCTCTGATTCCCAGCCTCTGATTCCCCTTCTCTGATTCACCACCTCTGAATCCCCACCTCTGATTCCCCATCTCTGATTCCGCACATCCGATTCCCTGCCTCTGATTCCCCGCCTCTGATTCCCCGCCTCTGATTCGCAACCTCTAATTCCCCACCTCTGATTCCCCATATCAGATTCCCCGCCTCTGTTTCCCCGCCTCTGTTTCCCCGCCTCTGATTCCCCGCCTCTGTTTCCCTATATCTAATTCCCCACCTCTGATGCCCCAACTCTGATTCCCCGCCTCTGATTCCCCATCTCTGATTCCGCACATCTGATTCCTTGCCTCTGATTCCCCACCTCTGATTCCCCATATCTGATTCCCCGCCTGGGTTTCCCCGCCTCTGATTCCCCGCCTCTGTTTCCCAATATCTAAGTCCCCGCCTCTGATTCCCCAAATCTGATTCCCCACCTCTGATTCCCCAGCTCTGATTCCCCGCCTCTGATTCCCCGCATCTGATTCCCTGCATCTGATTCCAAGCCTCTGATTCCCTGCCTCTGATTCCCAACCTCTGATTCCCCACCTCTGATTCCCCATATCTGATTCCCCGCCTCTGTTTCCCCGCCTCAGATTCCCCGCCTCTGTTTCCCCATATCTGATTCCCGGCCTCTGATTCCCCGCCTCTGATTCCCCGCCTCTGATTCCCTGCCTCTGATTCCCCATCTCCGATTCCGCACATCTGATTCCCTTCCTCTGATTCCCCGCCTCTGATTCCCCGCCTCTGATTCCCTGCCTCTGATTCCCAACCTCGGATTCCCCACCTCTGATTCCCCATATCAGATTCCCCGCCTCTGTTTCCCCGCCTCTGTTTCCCCGCCTCTGATTCCCCGCCTCTGTTTCCCTATATCTAATTCCCCACCTCTGATGCCCCAACTCTGATTCCCCGCCTCTGATTCCCCAGCTCTGATTCCCCGCCTCTGATTCCCTGCATCCGATTCCCCATATCTGATTCCCCGCCTCTGTTTCCCCGCCACTGATTCCCCGCCTCTGTTTCCCCATATCTGATTCCCCGCCTCTGATTCCCAACTATGATTCCCCGCCTCTGATTCCCCAGCTCTGATTCCCTGCCTCTGATTCCCCGCGTTCTATTCCCTGCCTCTGATTCCCCGCCTGTGATTCCCCATCACTGATTCACCACCTCTGATTCCCCACCTCTGATTCCCCATATCTAATTCCCCGCCTCTGTTTTCCCGCCTCTGATTCCCCGCCTCTGTTTCCCCATATCTGATTCCACGCCTCTGAATCCCCAACTCTGATTCCCTGCCTCAGATTCCCCAGCTCTGATTCCCCGCCTTTGATTCCCCCCGTCTGATTCCCAGCCTCTGAATCCCCGTGTCTGACTTCCTGCCTCTGATTCCCCGCCTCTGATTCCCCATCTCTGATTCACCGCCTCTGATTCCCCACCTCTGATTCCCCATCTCTGATTCCGCACATCCAATTCCCTGCCTCTGATTCCCCGCATCTAATTCCCTGCCTCTGATTCCCCGCCTCTGATTCCAGGCCTCTGATTTCCCGCATCTGATTCCCTGCCTCTGATTCCAGGCCTCTGATTCCCAGCATCTGATTCCGGCCTCTGATTCCCGGCCTCTGATTCCCTGCTTCTGATTCTGATTCCCTGCCTCTGATTCCCCATCTCTGATTTCGCACATCTGATTCCCTGCCTATGATTCCCCACCTCTGATTCCCCGCCTCTGATTCCCCATATCTGATTTCCCACCTCAGTTTCCCCGCCTCTGATTCCCCACCTCTGTTTCCCCATATCTGATTCCCCGCCTCTGATTCCCCAACTCTAATACCCTGCCTCTGATTCCCCAACTCTGATTCCCCGCCTCTGATTCCCCGCATCTAATTCCCTGCCTCTGATTCCCCGCCTCTGATTCCAGGCCTCTGATTTCCCGCATCTGATTCCCTGCCTCTGATTCCAGGCCTCTGATTCCCAGCATCTGATTCCGGCCTCTGATTCCCGGCCTCTGATTCCCTGCTTCTGATTCTGATTCCCTGCCTCTGATTCCCCATCTCTGATTTCGCACATCTGATTCCCTGCCTCTGATTCCCCACCTCTGATTCCCCATATCTGATTCCCCGCCTCTGTTTCCCCGCCTCTGATTCCCCGCCTCTGTTTCCCCATATCTGAATCCCCGCCTCTGATTCCCCAACTCTGATTCCCCTCCTCTAATTCGCCAGCTATGATTCCCCGCCTCTGATTCCCTGCGTCTGATTCCCTGCCTCTGATTCCCAGCCTCTGATTCCCCTTCTCTGATTCACCACCTCTGAATCCCCACCTCTGATTCCCCATCTCTGATTCCGCACATCCGATTCCCTGCCTCTGATTCCCCGCCTCTGATTCCCCGCCTCTGATTCGCAACCTCTAATTCCCCACCTCTGATTCCCCATATCAGATTCCCCGCCTCTGTTTCCCCGCCTCTGTTTCCCCGCCTCTGATTCCCCGCCTCTGTTTCCCTATATCTAATTCCCCACCTCTGATGCCCCAACTCTGATTCCCCGCCTCTGATTCCCCAGCTCTGATTCCCCGCCTCTGATTCCCTGCATCCGATTCCCCATATCTGATTCCCCGCCTCTGTTTCCCCGCCACTGATTCCCCGCCTCTGTTTCCCCATATCTGATTCCCCGCCTCTGATTCCCAACTATGATTCCCCGCCTCTGATTCCCCAGCTCTGATTCCCTGCCTCTGATTCCCCGCGTTCTATTCCCTGCCTCTGATTCCCCGCCTGTGATTCCCCATCACTGATTCACCACCTCTGATTCCCCACCTCTGATTCCCCATATCTAATTCCCCGCCTCTGTTTTCCCGCCTCTGATTCCCCGCCTCTGTTTCCCCACATCTGATTCCACGCCTCTGAATCCCCAACTCTGATTCCCTGCCTCAGATTCCCCAGCTCTGATTCCCCGCCTTTGATTCCCCCCGTCTGATTCCCAGCCTCTGAATCCCCGTGTCTGACTTCCTGCCTCTGATTCCCCGCCTCTGATTCCCCATCTCTGATTCACCGCCTCTGATTCCCCACCTCTGATTCCCCATCTCTGATTCCGCACATCCAATTCCCTGCCTCTGATTCCCCAACTCTGATTCCCCACCTCTGATTCCCCAGCTCTGATTCCCCGCCTCAGATTCCCCGCGTCTGATTCCCTGCCTCTGATTCCCCGCCTCTGATTCCCTGCCTCTGATTCCCCATATCTGATTCCCCGCCTCTGATTCCCCAACTCTGATTCCCCGCTTCTGATACCCCAGCTCTGAATCCCCACCTCTGATTCCCCGCGTCTGATTCCCTGCCTCTGATTCCCCGCCTGTAATTCCCCATCTGTGATTCACAACCTCTGATGCCCCACCTCTGATTCCCCATATCTGATTCCCCGCCTCTGATTGCCCACCTCTGATTCCCCGCGTCTGATTCCCTGCCTCTGATTCCCCGCCTCTGATTCCCCATATCTGATTCACCACCTCTGATTACCGGCCTCTGATTCCCCATCTCTGATTCCGCACATCCTATTCCCTGCCTATGATTCCCCACCTCTGATTCCCCGCCTCTGATTCCCCATATCTGATTCCCCACCTCTGTTTCCCCGCCTCTGATTCCCCACCTCTGTTTCCCCATATCTGATTCCCCGCCTCTGATTCCCCAACTCTAATACCCTGCCTCTGATTCCCCAACTCTGATTCCCCGCCTCTGATTCCCCGCATCTAATTCCCTGCCTCTGATTCCCCGCCTCTGATTCCAGGCCTCTGATTTCCCGCATCTGATTCCCTGCCTCTGATTCCAGGCCTCTGATTCCCAGCATCTGATTCCGGCCTCTGATTCCCGGCCTCTGATTCCCTGCTTCTGATTCTGATTCCCTGCCTCTGATTCCCCATCTCTGATTTCGCACATCTGATTCCCTGCCTCTGATTCCCCACCTCTGATTCCCCATATCTGATTCCCCGCCTCTGTTTCCCCGCCTCTGATTCCCCGCCTCTGTTTCCCCATATCTGATTCCCCGCCTCTGATTCCCCAACTCTGATTCCCCTCCTCTAATTCGCCAGCTATGATTCCCCGCCTCTGATTCCCTGCGTCTGATTCCCTGCCTCTGATTCCCAGCCTCTGATTCCCCTTCTCTGATTCACCACCTTGAATCCCCACCTCTGATTCCCCATCTCTGATTCCGCACATCCGATTCCCTGCCTCTGATTCCCCGCCTCTGATTCCCCGCCTCTGATTCGCAACCTCTAATTCCCCACCTCTGATTCCCCATATCTGATTCCCCGCCTCTGTTTCCCTGCCTCTGATTCCCGGCCTCTGTTTCCCCATATCTGATTCCCTTCCTCTGATTCCCAAACTCTGATTCCCCGCCTCTGATTCCCCAGCTCTGATTCCCCGCCTTTTATTCCCGGCCTCTGATTCCCTGCCACTGATTCCCCGCCCCTGATTCCCCACCTCTGATTCCCCATCTCTGATTCCGCACATCCAATTCCCTGCCTCTGATTCCCCAACTCTGATTCCCCACCTCTGATTCCCCAGCTCTGATTCCCCGCCTCAGATTCCCCGCGTCTGATTCCCTGCCTCTGATTCCCCGCCTCTGATTCCCTGCCTCTGATTCCCCATATCTGATTCCACGCCTCTGATTCCCCAACTCTGATTCCCCGCTTCTGATTCCCCAGCTCTGAATCCCCACCTCTGATTCCCCGCGTCTGATTCCCTGCCTCTGATTCCCCGCCTCTAATTCCCCATCTGTGATTCACAACCTCTGATGCCCCACCTCTGATTCCCCATATCTGATTCCCCGCCTCTGTTTCCCCGCCTCTGATTCCCCGCCTCTGATTCCCCATATCTGATTCCCCGCCTCTGATTGCCCACCTCTGATTCCCCGCGTCTGATTCCCTGCCTCTGATTCCCCGCCTCTGATTCCCCATATCTGATTCACCACATCTGATTCCCGGCCTCTGATTCCCCATCTCTGATTCCGCACATCCGATTCCCTACCTATGATTCCCCACCTCTGATTCCCCGCCTCTGATTCCCCATATCTGATTCCCTGCCTCTGTTTCCCCGCCTCTGATTCCCCACCTCTGTTTCCCCATATCTGATTCCCCGCCTCTGATTCCCCAACTCTAATACCCTGCCTCTGATTCCCCAGCTCTGATTCCCCGCCTCTGATTCCCCGCATCTGATTCCCTGCCTCTGATTCCCCGCCTCTGATTCCAGGCCTCTGATTTCCCTCATCTGATTCCCTGCCTCTGATTCCCCGCCTCTGATTCCAGGCCTCTGATCCCAGCATCTGATTCCGGCCTCTGATTCCCAGCCTCTGATTCCCTGCTTCTGATTCTGATTCCCTGCCTCTGATTCCCCATCTCTGATTCCGCACATCTGATTCCCTGCCTCTGATTCCCCACCTCTGATTCCCCATATCTGATTCCCCGCCTCTGTTTCCCCGCCTCTGATTCCCCGCCTCTGTTTCCCCATATCTGATTCCCCGCCTCTGATTCCCCAACTCTGATTCCCCTCCTCTAATTCGCCAGCTCTGATTCCCCGCCTCTGATTTCCTGCGTCTGATTCCCTGCCTCTGATTCCCAGCCTCTGATTCCCCTTCTCTGATTCACCACCTCTGAATCCCCACCTCTGATTCCCCATCTCTGATTCCGCACATCCGATTCCCTGCCTCTGATTCCCTTCCTCTGATTCCCAGCCTCTGATTCCCCGCCTCTGATTCCCTGCCTCTGATTCCCAACCTCGGATTCCCCACCTCTGATTCCCCATATCAGATTCCCCGCCTCTGTTTCCCCGCCTCTGTTTCCCCGCATCTGATTCCCCGCCTCTGTTTCCCTATATCTAATTCCCCACCTCTGATGCCCCAACTCTGATTCCCCGCCTCTGATTCCCCAGCTCTGATTCCCCGCCTCTGATTCCCTGCATCCGATTCACCATATCTGATTCCCCGCCTCTGTTTCCCCGCCACTGATTCCCCGCCTCTGATTCCCCAGCTCTGATTCCCTGCCTCTGATTCCCCGCGTTCTATTCCCTGCCTCTGATTCCCCGCCTGTGATTCCCCATCACTGATTCACCACCTCTGATTCCCCACCTCTGATTCCCCATATCTAATTCCCCGCCTCTGTTTTCCCGCCTCTGATTCCCCGCCTCTGTTTCCCCATTTCTGATTCCCCGCCTCTGAATCCCCAACTCTGATTCCCTGCCTCAAATTCCCCAGCTCTGATTCCCCGCCTTTGATTCCCCCCGTCTGATTCCCAGCCTCTGAATCCCCGTGTCTGATTTCCTGCCTCTGATTCCCCGCCTCTGATTCCCCATCTCTGATTCACCGCCTCTGATTCCCCACCTCTGATTCCCCATCTCTGATTCCGCACATCCAATTCCGTGCCTCTGATTCCCCAACTCTGATTCCCCACCTCTGATTCCCCAGCTCTGATTCCCCGCCTCAGATTCCCCACGTCTGATTCCCTGCCTCTGATTCCCCGCCTCTGATTCCCTGCCTCTGATTCCCCATATCTGATTCCCCGCCTCTGATTCCCCAACTCTGATTCCCCGCTTCTGATTCCCCAGCTCTGAATCCCCGCCTCTGATTCCCCGCGTCTGATTCCCTGCCTCTGATTCCCCGCCTCTAATTCCCCATCTGTGATTCACAACCTCTGATGCCCCACCTCTGATTCCCCATATCTGATTCCACGCCTCTGTTTCCCCGCCTCTGATTCCCCGCCTCTGATTCCCCATATCTGATTCCCCGCCTCTGATTGCCCACCTCTGATTCCCCGCGTCTGATTCCCTGCCTCTGATTCCCCGCCTCTGATTCCCCATATCTGATTCACCACCTCTGATCCCCGGCCTCTGATTCCCCATCTCTGATTCCGCACATCCGATTCCCTGCCTATGATTCCCCACCTCTGATTCCCCGCCTCTGATTCCCCATATCTGATTCCCTGCCTCTGTTTCCCCGCCTCTGATTCCCCACCTCTGTTTCCCCATATCTGATTCCCCGCCTCTGATTCCCCAACTCTAATACCCTGCCTCTGATTCCCCAACTCTGATTCCCCGCCTCTGATTCCCCATATCTGATTCCGCACATCTGATTCCCTTCCTCTGATTCCCCGCCTCTGATTCCCCGCCTCTGATTCCCTGCCTCTGATTCCCAACCTCGGATTCCCCACCTCTGATTCCCCATATCAGATTCCCCGCCTCTGTTTCCCCGCCTCTGTTTCCCCGCCTCTGATTCCCCGCCTCTGTTTCCCTATATCTAATTCCCCACCTCTGATGCCCCAACTCTGATTCCCCGCCTCTGATTCCCCAGCTCTGATTCCCCGCCTCTGATTCCCTGCATCCGATTCCCCATATCTGATTCCCCGCCTCTGTTTCCCCGCCACTGATTCCCCGCCTCTGTTTCCCCATATCTGATTCCCCGCCTCTGATTCCCAACTATGATTCCCCGCCTCTGATTCCCCAGCTCTGATTCCCAGCCTCTGATTCCCCGCGTTCTATTCCCTGCCTCTGATTCCCCGCCTGTGATTCCCCATCACTGATTCACCACCTCTGATTCCCCACCTCTGATTCCCCATATCTAATTCCCCACCTCTGTTTTCTCGCCTCTGATTCCCCGCCTCTGTTTCCCCATATCTGATTCCCCGCCTCTGAATCCCCAACTCTGATTCCCTGCCTCAGATTCCCCAGCTCTGATTCCCCGCCTTTGATTCCCCCCGTCTGATTCCCAGCCTCTGAATCCCCGTGTCTGACTTCCTGCCTCTGATTCCCCGCCTCTGATTCCCCATCTCTGATTCACCGCCTCTGATTCCCCACCTCTGATTCCCCATCTCTGATTCCGCACATCCAATTCCCTGCCTCTGATTCCCCAACTCTGATTCCCCACCTCTGATTCCCCAGCTCTGATTCCCCGCCTCAGATTCCCCGCGTCTGATTCCCTGCCTCTGATTCCCCGCCTCTGATTCCCTGCCTCTGATTCCCCATATCTGATTCCCCGCCTCTGATTCCCCAACTCTGATTCCCCGCTTCTGATTCCCCAGCTCTGAATCCCCGCCTCTGATTCCCCGCGTCTGATTCCCTGCCTCTGATTCCCCGCCTGTAATTCCCCATCTGTGATTCACAACCTCTGATGCCCCACCTCTGATTCCCCATATCTGATTCCCCGCCTCTGATTGCCCACCTCTGATTCCCCGCGTCTGATTCCCTGCCTCTGATTCCCCGCCTCTGATTCCCCATATCTGATTCACCACCTCTGATTCCCGGCCTCTGATTCCCCATCTCTGATTCCGCACATCCGATTCCCTGCCTATGATTCCCCACCTCTGATTCCCCGCCTCTGATTCCCCATATCTGATTCCCCACCTCTGTTTCCCCGCCTCTGATTCCCCACCTCTGTTTCCCCATATCTGATTCCCCGCCTCTGATTCCCCAACTCTAATACCCTGCCTCTGATTCCCCAACTCTGATTCCCCGCCTCTGATTCCCCGCATCTGATTCCCTGCCTCTGATTCCCCGCCTCTGATTCCAGGCCTCTGATTTCCCGCATCTGATTCCCTGCCTCTGATTCCAGGCCTCTGTTTCCCAGCATCTGATTCCGGCCTCTGATTCCCGGCCTCTGATTCCCTGCTTCTGATTCTGATTCCCTGCCTCTGATTCCCCATCTCTGATTTCGCACATCTGATTCCCTGCCTCTGATTCCCCACCTCTGATTCCCCATATCTGATTCCCCGCCTCTGTTTCCCCGCCTCTGATTCCCCGCCTCTGTTTCCCCATATCTGATTCCCCGCCTCTGATTCCCCAACTCTGATTCCCCTCCTCTAATTCGCCAGCTATGATTCCCCGCCTCTGATTCCCTGCGTCTGATTCCCTGCCTCTGATTCCCAGCCTCTGATTCCCCTTCTCTGATTCACCACCTCTGAATCCCCACCTCTGATTCCCCATCTCTGATTCCGCACATCTGATTCCCTGCCTCTGATTCCCCGCCTCTGATTCCCCGCCTCTGATTCGCAACCTCTAATTCCCCACCTCTGATTCCCCATATCTGATTCCCCGCCTCTGTTTCCCTGCCTCTGATTCCCGGCCTCTGTTTCCCCATATCTGATTCCCTTCCTCTGATTCCCCAACTCTGATTCCCCGCCTCTGATTCCCCAGCTCTGATTCCCCGCCTTTTATTCCCGGCCTCTGATTCCCTGCCACTGATTCCCCGCCCCTGATTCCCCACCTCTGATTCCCCAACTCTGATTCCCCACCTCTGATTCCCCAGCTCTGATTCCCCGCCTCAGATTCCCCGCGTCTGATTCCCTGCCTCTGATTCCCCGCCTCTGATTCCCTGCCTCTGATTCCCCATATCTGATTCCACGCCTCTGATTCCCCAACTCTGATTCCCCGCTTCTGATTCCCCAGCTCTGAATCCCCGCCTCTGATTCCCCGCGTCAGATTCCCTGCCTCTGATTCCCCGCCTCTAATTCCCCATCTGTGATTCACAACCTCTGATGCCCCACCTCTGATTCCCCATATCTGATTCCCCGCCTCTGTTTCCCCGCCTCTGATTCCCCGCCTCTGATTCCCCATATCTGATTCCCCGCCTCTGATTGCCCACCTCTGATTCCCCGCGTCTGATTCCCTGCCTCTGATTCCCCGCCTCTGATTCCCCATATCTGATTCACCACCTCTGATTCCCGGCCTCTGATTCCCCATCTCTGATTCCGCACATCCGATTCCCTACCTATGATTCCCCACCTCTGATTCCCCGCCTCTGATTCCCCATATCTGATTCCCTGCCTCTGTTTCCCCGCCTCTGATTCCCCACCTCTGTTTCCCCATATCTGATTCCCCGCCTCTGATTCCCCAACTCTAATACCCTGCCTCTGATTCCCCAGCTCTGATTCCCCGCCTCTGATTCCCCGCATCTGATTCCCTGCCTCTGATTCCCCGCCTCTGATTCCAGGCCTCTGATTTCCCGCATCGGATTCCCTGCCTCTGATTCCCCGCCTCTGATTCCAGGCCTCTGACCCCAGCATCTGATTCCGGCCTCTGATTCCCAGCCTCTGATTCCCTGCTTCTGATTCTGATTCCCTGCCTCTGATTCCCCATCTCTGATTCCGCACATCTGATTCCCTGCCTCTGATTCCCCACCTCTGATTCCCCATATCTGATTCCCCGCCTCTGTTTCCCCGCCTCTGATTCCCCGCCTCTGTTTCCGCATATCTGATTCCCCGCCTCTGATTCCCCAACTCTGATTCCCCTCCTCTAATTCGCCAGCTATGATTCCCCGCCTCTGATTTCCTGCGTCTGATTCCCTGCCTCTGATTCCCAGCCTCTGATTCCCCTTCTCTGATTCACCACCTCTGAATCCCCACCTCTGATTCCCCATCTCTGATTCCGCACATCCGATTCCCTGCCTCTGATTCCCTTCCTCTGATTCCCCGCCTCTGATTCCCCGCCTCTGATTCCCTGCCTCTGATTCCCAACCTCGGATTCCCCACCTCTGATTCCCCATATCAGATTCCCCGCCTCTGTTTCCCCGCCTCTGTTTCCCCGCATCTGATTCCCCGCCTCTGTTTCCCTATATCTAATTCCCCACCTCTGATGCCCCAACTCTGATTCCCCGCCTCTGATTCCCCAGCTCTGATTCCCCGCCGCTGATTCCCTGCATCCGATTCACCATATCTGATTCCCCGCCTCTGTTTCCCCGCCACTGATTCCCCGCCTCTGTTTCCCCATATCTGATTCCCCGCCTCTGATTCCCAACTATGATTCCCCGCCTCTGATTCCCCAGCTCTGATTCCCTGCCTCTGATTCCCCGCGTTCTATTCCCTGCCTCTGATTCCCCGCCTGTGATTCCCCATCACTGATTCACCACCTCTGATTCCCCACCTCTGATTCCCCATATCTAATTCCCCGCCTCTGTTTTCCCACCTCTGATTCCCCGCCTCTGTTTCCCCATTTCTGATTCCCCGCCTCTGAATCCCCAACTCTGATTCCCTGCCTCAGATTCCCCAGCTCTGATTCCCCGCCTTTGATTCCCCCCGTCTGATTCCCAGCCTCTGAATCCCCGTGTCTGATTTCCTGCCTCTGATTCCCCGCCTCTGATTCCCCATCTCTGATTCACCGCCTCTGATTCCCCACCTCTGATTCCCCATCTCTGATTCCGCACATCCAATTCCCTGCCTCTGATTCCCCAACTCTGATTCCCCACCTCTGATTCCCCAGCTCTGATTCCCCGCCTCAGATTCCCCGCGTCTGATTCCCTGCCTCTGATTCCCCGCCTCTGATTCCCTGCCTCTGATTCCCCATATCTGATTCCCCGCCTCTGATTCCCCAACTCTGATTCCCCGCTTCTGATTCCCCAGCTCTGAATCCCCGCCTCTGATTCCCCGCGTCTGATTCCCTGCCTCTGATTCCCCGCCTCTAATTCCCCATCTGTGATTCACAACCTCTGATGCCCCACCTCTGATTCCCCATATCTGATTCCACGCCTCTGTTTCCCCGCCTCTGATTCCCCGCCTCTGATTCCCCATATCTGATTCCCCGCCTCTGATTGCCCACCTCTGATTCCCCGCGTCTGATTCCCTGCCTCTGATTCCCCGCCTCTGATTCCCCATATCTGATTCACCACCTCTGATCCCCGGCCTCTGATTCCCCATCTCTGATTCCGCACATCCGATTCCCTGCCTATGATTCCCCACCTCTGATTCCCCGCCTCTGATTCCCCATATCTGATTCCCTACCTCTGTTTCCCCGCCTCTGATTCCCCACCTCTGTTTCCCCATATCTGATTCCCCGCCTCTGATTCCCCAACTCTAATACCCTGCCTCTGATTCCCCAACTCTGATTCCCCGCCTCTGATTCCCCGCATCTGATTCCCTGCCTCTGATTCCCCGCCTCTGATTCCAGGCCTCTGATTTCCCGCATCTGATTCCCTGCCTCTGATTCCCCGCCTCTGATTCCAGGCCTCTGATTCCCAGCATCTGATTCCGGCCTCTGATTCCCGGCCTCTGATTCCCTGCTTCTTATTCTGATTCCCTGCCTCTGATTCCCCATCTCTGATTTCCCACATCTGATTCCCTGCCTCTGATTCCCCACCTCTGATTCCCCATATCTGATTCCCCGCCTCTGTTTCCCCGCCTCTGATTCCCCGCCTCTGTTTCCCCATATCTGATTCCCCGCCTCTGATTCCCCAACTCGGATTCCCCTCCTCTAATTCGCCAGCTATGATTCCCCGCCTCTGATTCCCTGCGTCTGATTCCCTGCCTCTGATTCCCAGCCTCTGATTCCCCTTCTCTGATTCACCACCTCTGAATCCCCACCTCTGATTCCCCATCTCTGATTCCGCACATCCGATTCCCTGCCTCTGATTCCCCGCCTCTGATTCCCCGCCTCTGATTCGCAACCTCTAATTCCCCACCTCTGATTCCCCATATCTGATTCCCCGCCTCTGTTTCCCTGCCTCTGATTCCCGGCCTCTGTTTCCCCATATCTGATTCCCCTCCTCTGATTCCCCAACTCTGATTCCCCGCCTCTGATTCCCCAGCTCTGATTCCCTGCCTTTTATTCCCGGCCTCTGATTCCCTGCCACTGATTCCCCGCCCCTGATTCCCCACCTCTGATTCCCCATCTCTGATTCCGCACATCCAATTCCCTGCCTCTGATTCCCCACCTCTGATTCCCCAGCTCTGATTCCCCGCCTCAGATTCCCCGCGTCTGATTCCCTGCATCTGATTCCCCGCCTCTGATTCCCTGCCTCTGATTCCCCATATCTGATTCCACGCCTCTGATTCCCCAACTCTGATTCCCCGCTTCTGATTCCCCAGCTCTGAATCCCCGCCTCTGATTCCCCGCGTCTGATTCCCTGCCTCTGATTCCCCGCCTCTAATTCCCCATCTGTGATTCACAACCTCTGATGCCCCACCTCTGATTCCCCATATCTGATTCCCCGCCTCTGTTTCCCCGCCTCTGATTCCCCGCCTCTGATTCCCCATATCTGATTCCCCGCCTCTGATTGCCCACCTCTGATTCCCCGCGTCTGATTCCCTGCCTCTGATTCCCCGCCTCTGATTCCCCATATCTGATTCACCACCTCTGATTCCCGGCCTCTGATTCCCCATCTCTGATTCCGCACATCCGTTTCCCTGCCTATGATTCCCCACCTCTGATTCCCCGCCTCTGATTCCCCATATCTGATTCCCTGCCTCTGTTTCCCCGCCTCTGATTCCCCACCTCGGTTTCCCCATATCTGATTCCCCGCCTCTGATTCCCCAACTCTAATACCCTGCCTCTGATTCCCCAACTCTGATTCCCCGCCTCTGATTCCCCGCATCTGATTCCCTGCCTCTGATTCCCCGCCTCTGATTCCAGGCCTCTGATTTCCCGCATCTGATTCCCTGCCTCTGATTCCCCGCCTCTGATTCCAGGTCTCTGATCCCAGCATCTGATTCCGGCCTCTGATTCCCAGCCTCTGATTCCCTGCTTCTGATTCTGATTCCCTGCCTCTGATTCCCCATCTCTGATTCCGCACATCTGATTCCCTGCCTCTGATTCCCCACCTCTGATTCCCCATATCTGATTCCCCGCCTCTGTTTCCCCGCCTCTGATTCCCCGCCTCTGTTTCCCCGCCTCTGATTCCCCGCCTCTGTTTCCCCATATCTGATTCCCCGCCTCTGATTCCCCAACTCTGATTCCCCTCCTCTAATTCGCCAGCTATGATTCCCCGCCTCTGATTTCCTGCGTCTGATTCCCTGCCTCTGATTCCCAGCCTCTGATTCCCCTTCTCTGATTCACCACCTCTGAATCCCCACCTCTGATTCCCCATCTCTGATTCCGCACATCCGATTCCCTGCCTCTGATTCCCCGCCTCTGTTTCCCCGCCTCTGATTCCCCACATCTGATTCCCCATATCTGATTCCCCGCCTCTGATTGCCCACCTCTGATTCCCCGCGTCTGATTCCCTGCCTCTGATTCCCCGACTCTCATTCCCCATCTCTGATTCACCACCTCTGATTCCCGGCCTCTGATTCCCCATCTCTGATTCCGCACATCCGATTCCCTGCCTATGATTCCCCACCTCTGATTCCCCGCCTCTGATTCCCCATATCTGATTCCCTGCCTCTGTTTCCCCGCCTCTGATTCCCCACCTCTGTTTCCCCATATCTGATTACCCGCCTCTGATTCCCCAACTCTAATACCCCGCCTCTGATTCCCCAGCTCTGATTCCCCGCCTCTGATTCCCCGCATCTGATTCCCTGCCTCTGATTCCCCGCCTCTGATTCCAGGCCTCTGATTCCCAGCATCTGATTCCGGCCTCTGATTCCCGGCCTCTGATTCCCTGCTTCTGATTCTGATTCCCTGCCTCTGATTCCACATCTCTGATTCCGCACATCTGATTCCTTGCCTCTGATTCCCCACCTCTGATTCCCCATATCTGATTCCCCGCCTGGGTTTCCCCGCCTCTGATTCCCCGCCTCTGTTTCCCAATATCTAAGTCCCCGCCTCTGATTCCCCAAATCTGATTCCCCACCTCTGATTCCCCATCTCTGATTCCCCGCCTCTGATTCCCCGCATCTGATTCCCTGCATCTGATTCCAAGCCTCTGATTCCCTGCCTCTGATTCCCAACCTCTGATTCCCCACCTCTGATTCCCCATATCTGATTCCCCGCCTCTGTTTCCCCGCATCGGATTCCCCGCCTCTGTTTCCCCATATCTGATTCCCGGCCTCTGATTCCCCGCCTCTGATTCCCCGCCTCTGATTCCCTGCCTCTGATTCCCCATCTCCGATTCCGCACATCTGATTCCCTTCCTCTGATTCCCCGCCTCTGATTCCCCGCCTCTGATTCCCTGCCTCTGATTCCCAACCTCGGATTCCCCACCTCTGATTCCCCATATCAGATTCCCCGCCTCTGTTTCCCCGCCTCTGTTTCCCCGCCTCTGATTCCCCGCCTCTGTTTCCCTATATCTAATTCCCCACCTCTGATGCCCCAAATCTGATTCCCCGCCTCTGATTCCCCAGCTCTGATTCCCCGCCTCTGATTCCCTGCATCCGATTCCCCATATCTGATTCCCCGCCTCTGTTTCCCCGCCACTGATTCCCCACCTCTGTTTCACCATATCTGATTCCCCGCCTCTGATTCCCAACTATGATTCCCCGCCTCTGATTCCCCAGCTCTGATTCCCTGCCTCTGATTCCCCGCGTTCTATTCCCTGCCTCTGATTCCCGGCCTGTGATTCCCCATCACTGATTCACCACCTCTGATTCCCCACCTCTGATTCCCCATATCTAATTCCCCGCCTCTGTTTTCCCGCCTCTGATTCCCCGCCTCTGTTTCCCCATATCTGATTCCCCGCCTCTGATTCCCCATATCTGATTCCCCGCCTCTGATTGCCCACCTCAGATTCCCCGCGTCTGATTCCCTGCCTCTGATTCCCCGCCTCTGATTCCCCATATCTGATTCACCACCTCTGATTCCCGGCCTCTGATTCCCCATCTCTGATTCCGCACATCCGATTCCCTGCCTATGATTCCCCACCTCTGATTCCCCGCCTCTGATTCCCCATATCTGATTCCCTGCCTCTGTTTCCCCGCCTCTGATTCCCCACCTCTGTTTCCCCATATCTGATTCCCCGCCTCTGATTCCCCAACTCTAATACCCTGCCTCTGATTCCCCAGCTCTGATTCCCCGCCTCTGATTCCCCGCATCTGATTCCCTGCCTCTGATTCCCCGCCTCTGATTCCAGGCCTCTGATTTCCCGCATCTGATTCCCTGCCTCTGATTCCCCGCCTCTGATTCCAGGTCTCTGATCCCAGCATCTGATTCCGGCCTCTGATTCCCAGCCTCTGATTCCCTGCTTCTGATTCTGATTCCCTGCCTCTGATTCCCCATCTATGATTCCGCACATCTGATTCCCTGCGTCTGATTCCCCACCTCTGATTCCCCATATCTGATTCCCCGCCTCTGTTTCCCCGCCTCTGATTCCCCGCCTCTGTTTCCCCATATCTGATTCCCCGCCTCTGATTCCCCAACTGTGATTCCCCTCCTCTAATTCGCCAGCTATGATTCCCCGCCTCTGATTTCCTGCGTCTGATTCCCTGCCTCTGATTCCCAGCCTCTGATTCCCCTTCTCTGATTCACCACCTCTGAATCCCCACCTCTGATTCCCCATCTCTGATTCCGCACATCCGATTCCCTGCCTCTGATTCGCAACCTCTAATTCCCCACCTCTGATTCCCCATATCTGATTCCCCGCCTCTGTTTCCCTGCCTCTGATTCCCGGCCTCTGTTTCCCCATATCTGATTCCCCGCCTCTGTTTTCCCGCCTCTGATTCCCTGCCTCTGATTCCCCATATCTGATTCCCCGCCTCTGATTCCCCAACTCTGATTCCCCGCCTCTGATTCCCCAGCTCTGAATCCCCGCCTCTGATTCCCCGCGTCTGATTCCCTGCCTCTGATTCCCCGCCTCTGATTCCCCATCTGTGATTCACAACCTCTGATGCCCCACCTCTGATTCCCCATATTTGATTCCCCGCCTCTGTGTCCCCGCCTCTGATTCCCCACCTCTGATTCCCCATATCTGATACCCCGCCTCTGATTGCCCACCTCTGATTCCCCGCGTCTGATTCCCTGCCTCTGATTCCCCGCCTCTCATTCCCCATCTCTGATTCACCACCTCTGATTCCCGGCCTCTGATTCCCCATCTCTGATTCCGCACATCCGATTCCCTGCCTATGATTCCCCACCTCTGATTCCCCGCCTCTGATTCCCCATATCTGATTCCCTGCCTCTGTTTCCCCGCCTCTGATTCCCCACCTCTGTTTCCCCATATCTGATTACCCGCCTCTGATTCCCCAACTCTAATACCCCGCCTCTGATTCCCCAGCTCTGATTCCCCGCCTCTGATTCCCCGCATCTGATTCCCTGCCTCTGATTCCCCGCCTCTGATTCCAGGCCTCTGATTCCCAGCATCTGATTGCGGCCTCTGATTCCCGGCCTCTGATTCCCTGCTTCTGATTCTGATTCCCTGCCTCTGATTCCCCATCTCTGATTCCGCACATCTGATTCCTTGCCTCTGATTCCCCACCTCTGATTCCCCATATCTGATTCCCCGCCTGGGTTTCCCCGCCTCTGATTCCCCGCCTCTGTTTCCCAATATCAAAGTCCCCGCCTCTGATTCCCCAAATCTGATTCCCCACCTCTGATTCCCCAGCTCTGATTCCCCGCCTCTGATTCCCCGCATCTGATTCCCTGCATCTGATTCCAAGCCTCTGATTCCCTGCCTCTGATTCCCAACCTCTGATTCCCCACCTCTGATTCCCCATATCTGATTCCCCGCCTCTGTTTCCCCGCCTCGGATTCCCCGCCTCTGTTTCCCCATATCTGATTCCCGGCCTCTGATTCCCCGCCTCTGATTCCCCGCCTCTGATTCCCTGCCTCTGATTCCCCATCTCCGATTCCGCACATCTGATTCCCTTCCTCTGATTCCCCGCCTCTGATTCCCCGCCTCTGATTCCCTGCCTCTGATTCCCAACCTCGGATTGCCCACCTCTGATTCCCCATATCAGATTCCCCGCCTCTGTTTTCCCGCCTCTGTTTCCCCGCCTCTGATTCCCCGCCTCTGTTTCCCTATATCTAATTCCCCACCTCTGATGCCCCAACTTTGATTTCCCGGCCTCTGATTCCCCAGCTCTGATTCCCCGCCTCTGATTCCCTGCATCCGATTCCCCATATCTGATTCCCCGCCTCTGTTTCCCCGCCACTGATTCCCCACCTCTGTTTCCCCATATCTGATTCCCCGCCTCTGATTCCCAACTATGATTCCCCGCCTCTGATTCCCCAGCTCTGATTCCCTGCCTCTGATTCCCCGCGTTCTATTCCCTGCCTCTGATTCCCCGCCTGTGATTCCCCATCACTGATTCACCACCTCTGATTCCCCACCTCTGATTCCCCATATCTAATTCCCCGCCTCTGTTTTCCCGCCTCTGATTCCCCGCCTCTGTTTCCCCATATCTGATTCCCCGCCTCTGAATCCCCAACTCTGATTCCCTGCCTCAGATTCCCCAGCTCTGATTCCCCGCCTTTGATTCCCCATCTCTGATTCACCGCCTCTGATTCCCCAGCTCTGATTCCCCACCTCAGATTCCCCGCGTCTGATTCCCTGCCTCTGATTCCCCGCCTCTGATTCCCTGCCTCTGATTCCCCATATCTGATTCCCCGCCTCTGATTCCCCAACTCTGATTCCCCGCTTCTGATTCCCCAGCTCTGAATCCCCGCCTCTGATTCCCCGCGTCTGATTCCCTGCCTCTGATTCCCCGCCTCTAATTCCCCATCTGTGATTCACAACCTCTGATGCCCCACCTCTGATTCCCCATATCTGATTCCCCGCCTCTGTTTCCCCGCCTCTGATTCCCCGCCTCTGATTCCCCATATCTGATTCCCCGCCTCTGATTGCCCACCTCTGATTCCCCGCGTCTGATTCCCTGCCTCTGATTCCCCGCCTCTGATTCCCCATATCTGATTCACCACCTCTGATTCCCGGCCTCTGATTCCCCATCTCTGATTCCGCACATCCGATTCCCTGCCTATGATTCCCCACCTCTGATTCCCCGCTTCTGATTCCCCATATCTGATTCCCTGCCTCTGTTTCCCCGCCTCTGATTCCCCACCTCTGTTTCCCCATATCTGATTCCCCGCCTCTGATTCCCCAACTCTAATACCCTGCCTCTGATTCCCCAACTCTGATTCCCCGCCTCTGATTCCCCGCATCTGATTCCCTGCCTCTGATTCTCCGCCTCTGATTCCAGGCCTCTGATTTCCCGCATCTGATTCCCTGCCTCTGATTCCCCGCCTCTGATTCCAGGCCTCTGATTCCCAGCATCTGATTCCGGCCTCTGATTCCCGGCCTCTGATTCCCTGCTTCTGATTCTGATTCCCTGCCTCTGATTCCCCATCTCTGATTTCGCACATCTGATTCCCTGCCTCTGATTCCCCACCTCTGATTCCCCATATCTGATTCCCCGCCTCTGTTTCCCCGCCTCTGATTCCCCGCCTCTGTTTCCCCATATCTGATTCCCCGCCTCTGATTCCCCAACTCTGATTCCCCTCCTCTAATTCGCCAGCTATGATTCCCCGCCTCTGATTCCCTGCGTCTGATTCCCTGCCTCTGATTCCCAGCCTCTGATTCCCCTTCTCTGATTCCCCGCCTCTGTTTCCCCGCCTCTGATTCCCCGCCTCTGTTTCCCCATATCTGATTCCCCGCCTCTGATTCCCCAACTCTGATTCCCCTCCTCTAATTCGCCAGCTATGATTCCCCACCTCTGATTCCCCATATCTGATTCCCCGCCTCTGTTTCCCCGCCTCTGATTCCCCGCCTCTGTTTCCCCATATCTGATTCCCCGCCTCTGATTCCCCAACTCTGATTCCCCTCCTCTAATTCGCCAGCTATGATTCCCCGCCTCTGATTCCCTGCGTCTGATTCCCTGCCTCTGATTCCCTGCCTCTGATTCCCTGCCCTGATTCCCCATCTCTGTTTCACCGCCTTTGATTCGCCACCTCTGATTCCCCATATCTGATTCCCCGCCTCTGTTTCCCCGACTCTGATTCCCTGCCTCTGATTCCCAACCTATGATTCCACACCTCTGATTCCCCATATCTGATTCCCCGCCTCTATTTCCACATATCTGATTCCCCGCCTCTGATTCCCCAACTCTGATTCCCCGCCTCTGATTCCCCAGCACTGATTCCCCGACTCTGATTCCCGGCATCCGATTCCCTGCCTCTGATTCCCCGCCTCTGATTCCCCATCTCTGATTCCCCGCCTCTGATTCCCCATGTCTGATTCCCTGCCTCTGATTCCCCGCCTCTGATTCCCCGCCTCTGATTCCCTGCCACTGATTCCCTGCCCCTGATTCCCCACCTCTGATTCCCCATATCTGATTCCCCGCCTCTGATTCCCCATATCTGATTCCCTGCCTCTGATTCCCCAACTCTGATTCCCCGCCTCTGATTCCCCAGCTCTGAATCCCCGCCTCTGATTCCCTGCGTCTGATTCCCTGCCTCTGATTCCCCGCCTTGATTCCCCATCTCTGATTCACAACCTCTGATTCCCCACCTCTGATTCCCTATATTTGATTCCCCGCCTCTGTTTCCCCGCCTCTGATTCCCCGCCTCTGATTCCCCATATCTGATTCCCCGCCTCTGATTGCCCACCTCTGATTCCCCGCCTCTGATTCGCCAGCTCCGATTCCCCGCCTCTGATTCCCCGCATCTGATTCCCTGCCTCTGATTCCCCGCCTCTGATTCCCCATCTCTGATTCACCGCCTTTGATTCGCCACCTCTGATTCCCCATATCTGATTCCCCACCTCTGTTTCCCCGCCTCTGATTCCCCGCCTCTGATTCTCCATATCTCATTCCCCGCCTCTGAATCCCCATCTCTGATTCCCGGACTCTGATTCCCCACCTCTGATTCCCGGCCTCTTATTCCCAGCATCTGATTCCCGGCCTCTTATTCCCGGCCTCTGATTCCCCGCTTCTGATTCTGATTCCCTGCCTCTGATTCCCCATCTCTGATTCAGCACATCTGATTCCCTGCCTCTGATTCCCCACCTCTGATTCCCCATATCTGATTCCCCGCCTCTCTTTCCCCGCCTCTGATTCCCCGCCTCTGTTTCCCTATATCTAATTCCCCACCTCTGATGCCCCAACTCTGATTCCCCGCCTCTGATTCCCCGCCTCTGTTTCCCCGCCTCTGATTCCCCACCTCTGTTTCCCCACATCTGATTCCCCGCCTCTGATTCCCAACTATGATTCCCCGCCTCTGATTCCCCAGCTCTGATTCCCTGCCTCTGATTCCCCGCGTTCTATTCCCTGCCTCTGATTCCCCGCCTGTGATTCCCCATCACTGATTCACCACCTCTGATTCCCCACCTCTGATTCCCCATATCTAATTCCCCGCCTCTGTTTTCCCGCCTCTGATTCCCCGCCTCTGTTTCCCCATATCTGATTCCCCGCCTCTGAATCCCCAACTCTGATTCCCTGCCTCAGATTCCCCAGCTCTGATTCCCCGCCTTTGATTCCCCCCGTCTGATTTCCAGCCTCTGAATCCCCGTGTCTGATTTCCTGCCTCTGATTCCCCGCCTCTGATTCCCCATCTCTGATTCACCGCCTCTGATTCCCCACCACTGATTCCCCATCTCTGATTCCGCACATCCAATTCCCTGCCTCTGATTCCCCAACTCTGATTCCCCACCTCTGATTCCCCAGCTCTGATTCCCCGCCTCAGATTCCCCACGTCTGATTCCCTGCCTCTGATACCCCGCCTCTGATTCCCTGCCTCTGATTCCCCATATCTGATTCCCCGCCTCTGATTCCCCAACTCTGATTCCCCGCTTCTGATTCCCCAGCTCTGAATTCCCGCCTCTGATTCCCCGCGTCTGATTCCCTGCCTCTGATTCCCCGCCTCTAATTCCCCATCTGTGATTCACAACCTCTGATGCCCCACCTCTGATTCCCCATATCTGATTCCCCGCCTGTTTCCTCGCCTCTGATTCCCCACCTCTGATTCCCCATATCTGATTCCCCGCCTCTGATTGCCCACCTCTGATTCCCCGCGTCTGATTCCCTGCCTCTGATCCCCCGCCTCTGATTCCCCATATCTGATTCACCACCTCTGATTCCCGGCCTCTGATTCCCCATCTCTGATTCCGCACATCCGATTCCCTGCCTATGATTCCCCACCTCTGATTCCCTGCCTCTGATTCCCCATATCTGATTCCCTGCCTCTGTTTCCCCGCCTCTGATTCCCCACCTCTGTTTCCCCATATCTGATTCCCCGCCTCTGATTCCCCAACTCTAATACCCTGCCTCTGATTCCCCAGCTCTGATTCCCCGCCTCTGATTCCCCGCATCTGATTCCCTGCCTCTGATTCCCCGCCTCTGATTCCAGGCCTCTGATTCCCAGCATCTGATTCCGGCCTCTGATTCCCGGCCTCTGATTCCCTGCTTCTGATTCTGATTCCCTGCCTCTGATTCCCCATCTCTGATTCCGCACATCTGATTCCCTGCCTCTGATTCCCCACCTCTGATTCCCCATATCTGATTCACCGCCTCTGTTTCCCCGCCTCTGATTCCCCGCCTCTGTTTCCCCATATCTGATTCCCCGCCTCTGATTCCCCAACTCTGATTCCCCTCCTCTAATTCGCCAGCAATGATTCCCCGCCTCTGATTCCCTGCGTCTGATTCCCTGCCTCTGATTCCCAGCCTCTGATTCCCCTTCTCTGATTCACCACCTCTGAATCCCCACCTCTGATTCCCCATCTCTGATTCCGCACATCCGATTCCCTGCCTCTGATTCCCCGCCTCTGATATCCCGCCTCTGATTCGCAACCTCTAATTCCCCACCTCTGATTTCACATATCTGATTCCCCGCCTCTGTTTCCCTGCCTCTGATTCCCGGCCTCTGTTTCCCCATATCTGATTCCCCTCCTCTGATTCCCCAACTCTGATTCCCCGCCTCTGATTCCCCAGCTTTGATTCCCCGCCTTTTATTCCCGGCCTCTGATTCCCTGCCACTGATTCCCCGCCTCTGATTCCCCACCTCTGATTCCCCATATCTGATTCCCCGCCTCTGTTTCCCCACCTCTGATTCCCGGCCTCTTATTCCCAGCATCTGATTCCCGGCCTCTGATTCCCTGCCTCTGATTCCCCGCCTCTGATTCCCCATCTCTGATTCCCCGCCTCTGATTCCCCGTGTCTGATTCCCTGCCTCTGATTCCCCGTCTCTGATTCCCCGCGTCTGATTCCCTGCCACTGATTCCCTGCCCCTGATTCCCCACCTCTGATTCCCCATATCTGATTCCCCGCCTCTGATTCCCCGCCTCTGATTCGCAACCTCTAATTCCCCACCTCTGATTCCCCATATCTGATTCCCCGCCTCTGTTTCCCTGCCTCTGATTCCCGGCCTCTGTTTCCCCATATCTGATTCCCTTCCTCTGATTCCCCAACTCTGATTCCCCGCCTCTGATTCCCCAGCTCTGATTCCCCGCCTTTTATTCCCGGCCTCTGATTCCCTGCCACTGATTCCCCGCCCCTGATTCCCCACCTCTGATTCCCCAACTCTGATTCCCCACCTCTGATTCCCCAGCTCTGATTCCCCGCCTCAGATTCCCCGCGTCTGATTCCCTGCCTCTGATTCCCCGCCTCTGATTCCCTGCCTCTGATTCCCCATATCTGATTCCACGCCTCTGATTCCCCAACTCTGATTCCCCGCTTCTGATTCCCCAGCTCTGAATCCCCGCCTCTGATTCCCCGCGTCAGATTCCCTGCCTCTGATTCCCCGCCTCTAATTCCCCATCTGTGATTCACAACCTCTGATGCCCCACCTCTGATTCCCCATATCTGATTCCCCGCCTCTGTTTCCCCGCCTCTGATTCCCCGCCTCTGATTCCCCAAATCTGATTCCCCGCCTCTGATTGCCCACCTCTGATTCCCCGCGTCTGATTCCCTGCCTCTGATTCCCCGCCTCTGATTCCCCATATCTGATTCACCACCTCTGATTCCCGGCCTCTGATTCCCCATCTCTGATTCCGCACATCCGATTCCCTACCTATGATTCCCCACCTCTGATTCCCCGCCTCTGATTCCCCATATCTGATTCCCTGCCTCTGTTTCCCCGCCTCTGATTCCCCACCTCTGTTTCCCCATATCTGATTCCCCGCCTCTGATTCCCCAACTCTAATACCCTGCCTCTGATTCCCCAGCTCTGATTCCCCGCCTCTGATTCCCCGCATCTGATTCCCTGCCTCTGATTCCCCGCCTCTGATTCCAGGCCTCTGATTTCCCGCATCGGATTCCCTGCCTCTGATTCCCCGCCTCTGATTCCAGGCCTCTGACCCCAGCATCTGATTCCGGCCTCTGATTCCCAGCCTCTGATTCCCTGCTTCTGATTCTGATTCCCTGCCTCTGATTCCCCATCTCTGATTCCGCACATCTGATTCCCTGCCTCTGATTCCCCACCTCTGATTCCCCATATCTGATTCCCCGCCTCTGTTTCCCCGCCTCTGATTCCCCGCCTCTGTTTCCGCATATCTGATTCCCCGCCTCTGATTCCCCAACTCTGATTCCCCTCCTCTAATTCGCCAGCTATGATTCCCCGCCTCTGATTTCCTGCGTCTGATTCCCTGCCTCTGATTCCCAGCCTCTGATTCCCCTTCTCTGATTCACCACCTCTGAATCCCCACCTCTGATTCCCCATCTCTGATTCCGCACATCCGATTCCCTGCCTCTGATTCCCTTCCTCTGATTCCCCGCCTCTGATTCCCCGCCTCTGATTCCCTGCCTCTGATTCCCAACCTCGGATTCCCCACCTCTGATTCCCCATATCAGATTCCCCGCCTCTGTTTCCCCGCCTCTGTTTCCCCGCATCTGATTCCCCGCCTCTGTTTCCCTATATCTAATTCCCCACCTCTGATGCCCCAACTCTGATTCCCCGCCTCTGATTCCCCAGCTCTGATTCCCCGCCGCTGATTCCCTGCATCCGATTCACCATATCTGATTCCCCGCCTCTGTTTCCCCGCCACTGATTCCCCGCCTCTGTTTCCCCATATCTGATTCCCCGCCTCTGATTCCCAACTATGATTCCCCGCCTCTGATTCCCCAGCTCTGATTCCCTGCCTCTGATTCCCCGCGTTCTATTCCCTGCCTCTGATTCCCCGCCTGTGATTCCCCATCACTGATTCACCACCTCTGATTCCCCACCTCTGATTCCCCATATCTAATTCCCCGCCTCTGTTTTCCCGCCTCTGATTCCCCGCCTCTGTTTCCCCATTTCTGATTCCCCGCCTCTGAATCCCCAACTCTGATTCCCTGCCTCAGATTCCCCAGCTCTGATTCCCCGCCTTTGATTCCCCCCGTCTGATTCCCAGCCTCTGAATCCCCGTGTCTGATTTCCTGCCTCTGATTCCCCGCCTCTGATTCCCCATCTCTGATTCACCGCCTCTGATTCCCCACCTCTGATTCCCCATCTCTGATTCCGCACATCCAATTCCCTGCCTCTGATTCCCCAACTCTGATTCCCCACCTCTGATTCCCCAGCTCTGATTCCCCGCCTCAGATTCCCCGCGTCTGATTCCCTGCCTCTGATTCCCCGCCTCTGATTCCCTGCCTCTGATTCCCCATATCTGATTCCCCGCCTCTGATTCCCCAACTCTGATTCCCCGCTTCTGATTCCCCAGCTCTGAATCCCCGCCTCTGATTCCCCGCGTCTGATTCCCTGCCTCTGATTCCCCGCCTCTAATTCCCCATCTGTGATTCACAACCTCTGATGCCCCACCTCTGATTCCCCATATCTGATTCCACGCCTCTGTTTCCCCGCCTCTGATTCCCCGCCTCTGATTCCCCATATCTGATTCCCCGCCTCTGATTGCCCACCTCTGATTCCCCGCGTCTGATTCCCTGCCTCTGATTCCCCGCCTCTGATTCCCCATATCTGATTCACCACCTCTGATCCCCGGCCTCTGATTCCCCATCTCTGATTCCGCACATCCGATTCCCTGCCTATGATTCCCCACCTCTGATTCCCCGCCTCTGATTCCCCATATCTGATTCCCTACCTCTGTTTCCCCGCCTCTGATTCCCCACCTCTGTTTCCCCATATCTGATTCCCCGCCTCTGATTCCCCAACTCTAATACCCTGCCTCTGATTCCCCAACTCTGATTCCCCGCCTCTGATTCCCCGCATCTGATTCCCTGCCTCTGATTCCCCGCCTCTGATTCCAGGCCTCTGATTTCCCGCATCTGATTCCCTGCCTCTGATTCCCCGCCTCTGATTCCAGGCCTCTGATTCCCAGCATCTGATTCCGGCCTCTGATTCCCGGCCTCTGATTCCCTGCTTCTGATTCTGATTCCCTGCCTCTGATTCCCCATCTCTGATTTCCCACATCTGATTCCCTGCCTCTGATTCCCCACCTCTGATTCCCCATATCTGATTCCCCGCCTCTGTTTCCCCGCCTCTGATTCCCCGCTTCTGTTTCCCCATATCTGATTCCCCGCCTCTGATTCCCCAACTCGGATTCCCCTCCTCTAATTCGCCAGCTATGATTCCCCGCCTCTGATTCCCTGCGTCTGATTCCCTGCCTCTGATTCCCAGCCTCTGATTCCCCTTCTCTGATTCACCACCTCTGAATCCCCACCTCTGATTCCCCATCTCTGATTCCGCACATCCGATTCCCTGCCTCTGATTCCCCGCCTCTGATTCCCCGCCTCTGATTCGCAACCTCTAATTCCCCACCTCTGATTCCCCATATCTGATTCCCCGCCTCTGTTTCCCTGCCTCTGATTCCCGGCCTCTGTTTCCCCATATCTGATTCCCCTCCTCTGATTCCCCAACTCTGATTCCCCGCCTCTGATTCCCCAGCTCTGATTCCCTGCCTTTTATTCCCGGCCTCTGATTCCCTGCCACTGATTCCCCGCCCCTGATTCCCCACCTCTGATTCCCCATCTCTGATTCCGCACATCCAATTCCCTGCCTCTGATTCCCCACCTCTGATTCCCCAGCTCTGATTCCCCGCCTCAGATTCCCCGCGTCTGATTCCCTGCATCTGATTCCCCGCCTCTGATTCCCTGCCTCTGATTCCCCATATCTGATTCCACGCCTCTGATTCCCCAACTCTGATTCCCCGCTTCTGATTCCCCAGCTCTGAATCCCCGCCTCTGATTCCCCGCGTCTGATTCCCTGCCTCTGATTCCCCGCCTCTAATTCCCCATCTGTGATTCACAACCTCTGATGCCCCACCTCTGATTCCCCATATCTGATTCCCCGCCTCTGTTTCCCCGCCTCTGATTCCCCGCCTCTGATTCCCCATATCTGATTCCCCGCCTCTGATTGCCCACCTCTGATTCCCCGCGTCTGATTCCCTGCCTCTGATTCCCCATCTCTGATTTCGCACATCTGATTCCCTGCCTCTGATTCCCCACCTCTGATTCCCCATATCTGATTCCCCGCCTCTGTTTCCCCGCCTCTGATTCCCCGCCTCTGTTTCCCCATATCTGATTCCCCGCCTCTGATTCCCCAACTCTGATTCCCCTCCTCTAATTCGCCAGCTATGATTCCCCGCCTCTGATTCCCTGCGTCTGATTCCCTGCCTCTGATTCCCAGCCTCTGATTCCCCTTCTCTGATTCCCCGCCTCTGCTTCCCCGCCTCTGATTCCCCGCCTCTGTTTCCCCATATCTGATTCCCCGCCTCTGATTCCCCAACTCTGATTCCCCTCCTCTAATTCGCCAGCTATGATTCCCCACCTCTGATTCCCCATATCTGATTCCCCGCCTCTGTTTCCCCGCCTCTGATTCCCCGCCTCTGTTTCCCCATATCTGATTCCCCGCCTCTGATTCCCCAACTCTGATTCCCCTCCTCTAATTCGCCAGCTATGATTCCCCGCCTCTGATTCCCTGCGTCTGATTCCCTGCCTCTGATTCCCTGCCTCTGATTCCCTGCCCTGATTCCCCATCTCTGTTTCACCGCCTTTGATTCGCCACCTCTGATTCCCCATATCTGATTCCCCGCCTCTGTTTCCCCGACTCTGATTCCCTGCCTCTGATTCCCAACCTATGATTCCACACCTCTGATTCCCCATATCTGATTCCCCGCCTCTATTTCCACATATCTGATTCCCCGCCTCTGATTCCCCAACTCTGATTCCCCGCCTCTGATTCCCCAGCACTGATTCCCCGACTCTGATTCCCGGCATCCGATTCCCTGCCTCTGATTCCCCGCCTCTGATTCCCCATCTCTGATTCCCCGCCTCTGATTCCCCATGTCTGATTCCCTGCCTCTGATTCCCCGCCTCTGATTCCCCGCCTCTGATTCCCTGCCACTGATTCCCTGCCCCTGATTCCCCACCTCTGATTCCCCATATCTGATTCCCCGCCTCTGATTCCCCATATCTGATTCCCTGCCTCTGATTCCCCAACTCTGATTCCCCGCCTCTGATTCCCCAGCTCTGAATCCCCGCCTCTGATTCCCTGCGTCTGATTCCCTGCCTCTGATTCCCCGCCTTGATTCCCCATCTCTGATTCACAACCTCTGATTCCCCACCTCTGATTCCCTATATTTGATTCCCCGCCTCTGTTTCCCCGCCTCTGATTCCCCGCCTCTGATTCCCCATATCTGATTCCCCGCCTCTGATTGCCCACCTCTGATTCCCCGCCTCTGATTCGCCAGCTCCGATTCCCCGCCTCTGATTCCCCGCATCTGATTCCCTGCCTCTGATTCCCCGCCTCTGATTCCCCATCTCTGATTCACCGCCTTTGATTCGCCACCTCTGATTCCCCATATCTGATTCCCCACCTCTGTTTCCCCGCCTCTGATTCCCCGCCTCTGATTCTCCATATCTCATTCCCCGCCTCTGAATCCCCATCTCTGATTCCCGGACTCTGATTCCCCACCTCTGATTCCCGGCCTCTTATTCCCAGCATCTGATTCCCGGCCTCTTATTCCCGGCCTCTGATTCCCCGCTTCTGATTCTGATTCCCTGCCTCTGATTCCCCATCTCTGATTCAGCACATCTGATTCCCTGCCTCTGATTCCCCACCTCTGATTCCCCATATCTGATTCCCCGCCTCTCTTTCCCCGCCTCTGATTCCCCGCCTCTGTTTCCCTATATCTAATTCCCCACCTCTGATGCCCCAACTCTGATTCCCCGCCTCTGATTCCCCGCCTCTGTTTCCCCGCCTCTGATTCCCCACCTCTGTTTCCCCACATCTGATTCCCCGCCTCTGATTCCCAACTATGATTCCCCGCCTCTGATTCCCCAGCTCTGATTCCCTGCCTCTGATTCCCCGCGTTCTATTCCCTGCCTCTGATTCCCCGCCTGTGATTCCCCATCACTGATTCACCACCTCTGATTCCCCACCTCTGATTCCCCATATCTAATTCCCCGCCTCTGTTTTCCCGCCTCTGATTCCCCGCCTCTGTTTCCCCATATCTGATTCCCCGCCTCTGAATCCCCAACTCTGATTCCCTGCCTCAGATTCCCCAGCTCTGAATCCCCGCCTTTGATTCCCCCCGTCTGATTTCCAGCCTCTGAATCCCCGTGTCTGATTTCCTGCCTCTGATTCCCCGCCTCTGATTCCCCATCTCTGATTCACCGCCTCTGATTCCCCACCTCTGATTCCCCATCTCTGATTCCGCACATCCAATTCCCTGCCTCTGATTCCCCAACTCTGATTCCCCACCTCTGATTCCCCAGCTCTGATTCCCCGCCTCAGATTCCCCACGTCTGATTCCCTGCCTCTGATACCCCGCCTCTGATTCCCTGCCTCTGATTCCCCATATCTGATTCCCCGCCTCTGATTCCCCAACTCTGATTCCCCGCTTCTGATTCCCCAGCTCTGAATTCCCGCCTCTGATTCCCCGCGTCTGATTCCCTGCCTCTGATTCCCCGCCTCTAATTCCCCATCTGTGATTCACAACCTCTGATGCCCCACCTCTGATTCCCCATATCTGATTCCCCGCCTGTTTCCTCGCCTCTGATTCCCCACCTCTGATTCCCCATATCTGATTCCCCGCCTCTGATTGCCCACCTCTGATTCCCCGCGTCTGATTCCCTGCCTCTGATCCCCCGCCTATGATTCCCCATATCTGATTCACCACCTCTGATTCCCGGCCTCTGATTCCCCATCTCTGATTCCGCACATCCGATTCCCTGCCTATGATTCCCCACCTCTGATTCCCTGCCTCTGATTCCCCATATCTGATTCCCTGCCTCTGTTTCCCCGCCTCTGATTCCCCACCTCTGTTTCCCCATATCTGATTCCCCGCCTCTGATTCCCCAACTCTAATACCCTGCCTCTGATTCCCCAGCTCTGATTCCCCGCCTCTGATTCCCCGCATCTGATTCCCTGCCTCTGATTCCCCGCCTCTGATTCCAGGCCTCTGATTCCCAGCATCTGATTCCGGCCTCTGATTCCCGGCCTCTGATTCCCTGCTTCTGATTCTGATTCCCTGCCTCTGATTCCCCATCTCTGATTCCGCACATCTGATTCCCTGCCTCTGATTCCCCACCTCTGATTCCCCATATCTGATTCACCGCCTCTGTTTCCCCGCCTCTGATTCCCCGCCTCTGTTTCCCCATATCTGATTCCCCGCCTCTGATTCCCCAACTCTGATTCCCCTCCTCTAATTCGCCAGCAATGATTCCCCGCCTCTGATTCCCTGCGTCTGATTCCCTGCCTCTGATTCCCAGCCTCTGATTCCCCTTCTCTGATTCACCACCTCTGAATCCCCACCTCTGATTCCCCATCTCTGATTCCGCACATCCGATTCCCTGCCTCTGATTCCCCGCCTCTGATATCCCGCCTCTGATTCGCAACCTCTAATTCCCCACCTCTGATTTCACATATCTGATTCCCCGCCTCTGTTTCCCTGCCTCTGATTCCCGGCCTCTGTTTCCCCATATCTGATTCCCCTCCTCTGATTCCCCAACTCTGATTCCCCGCCTCTGATTCCCCAGCTTTGATTCCCCGCCTTTTATTCCCGGCCTCTGATTCCCTGCCACTGATTCCCCGCCTCTGATTCCCCACCTCTGATTCCCCATATCTGATTCCCCGCCTCTGTTTCCCCACCTCTGATTCCCGGCCTCTTATTCCCAGCATCTGATTCCCGGCCTCTGATTCCCTGCCTCTGATTCCCCGCCTCTGATTCCCCATCTCTGATTCCCCGCCTCTGATTCCCCGTGTCTGATTCCCTGCCTCTGATTCCCCGTCTCTGATTCCCCGCGTCTGATTCCCTGCCACTGATTCCCTGCCCCTGATTCCCCACCTCTGATTCCCCATATCTGATTCCCCGCCTCTGATTCCCCGCCTCTGATTCGCAACCTCTAATTCCCCACCTCTGATTCCCCATATCTGATTCCCCGCCTCTGTTTCCCTGCCTCTGATTCCCGGCCTCTGTTTCCCCATATCTGATTCCCTTCCTCTGATTCCCCAACTCTGATTCCCCGCCTCTGATTCCCCAGCTCTGATTCCCCGCCTTTTATTCCCGGCCTCTGATTCCCTGCCACTGATTCCCCGCCCCTGATTCCCCACCTCTGATTCCCCAACTCTGATTCCCCACCTCTGATTCCCCAGCTCTGATTCCCCGCCTCAGATTCCCCGCGTCTGATTCCCTGCCTCTGATTCCCCGCCTCTGATTCCCTGCCTCTGATTCCCCATATCTGATTCCACGCCTCTGATTCCCCAACTCTGATTCCCCGCTTCTGATTCCCCAGCTCTGAATCCCCGCCTCTGATTCCCCGCGTCAGATTCCCTGCCTCTGATTCCCCGCCTCTAATTCCCCATCTGTGATTCACAACCTCTGATGCCCCACCTCTGATTCCCCATATCTGATTCCCCGCCTCTGTTTCCCCGCCTCTGATTCCCCGCCTCTGATTCCCCATATCTGATTCCCCGCCTCTGATTGCCCACCTCTGATTCCCCGCGTCTGATTCCCTGCCTCTGATTCCCCGCCTCTGATTCCCCATATCTGATTCACCACCTCTGATTCCCGGCCTCTGATTCCCCATCTCTGATTCCGCACATCCGATTCCCTACCTATGATTCCCCACCTCTGATTCCCCGCCTCTGATTCCCCATATCTGATTCCCTGCCTCTGTTTCCCCGCCTCTGATTCCCCACCTCTGTTTCCCCATATCTGATTCCCCGCCTCTGATTCCCCAACTCTAATACCCTGCCTCTGATTCCCCAGCTCTGATTCCCCGCCTCTGATTCCCCGCATCTGATTCCCTGCCTCTGATTCCCCGCCTCTGATTCCAGGCCTCTGATTTCCCGCATCGGATTCCCTGCCTCTGATTCCCCGCCTCTGATTCCAGGCCTCTGACCCCAGCATCTGATTCCGGCCTCTGATTCCCAGCCTCTGATTCCCTGCTTCTGATTCTGATTCCCTGCCTCTGATTCCCCATCTCTGATTCCGCACATCTGATTCCCTGCCTCTGATTCCCCACCTCTGATTCCCCATATCTGATTCCCCGCCTCTGTTTCCCCGCCTCTGATTCCCCGCCTCTGTTTCCGCATATCTGATTCCCCGCCTCTGATTCCCCAACTCTGATTCCCCTCCTCTAATTCGCCAGCTATGATTCCCCGCCTCTGATTTCCTGCGTCTGATTCCCTGCCTCTGATTCCCAGCCTCTGATTCCCCTTCTCTGATTCACCACCTCTGAATCCCCACCTCTGATTCCCCATCTCTGATTCCGCACATCCGATTCCCTGCCTCTGATTCCCTTCCTCTGATTCCCCGCCTCTGATTCCCCGCCTCTGATTCCCTGCCTCTGATTCCCAACCTCGGATTCCCCACCTCTGATTCCCCATATCAGATTCCCCGCCTCTGTTTCCCCGCCTCTGTTTCCCCGCATCTGATTCCCCGCCTCTGTTTCCCTATATCTAATTCCCCACCTCTGATGCCCCAACTCTGATTCCCCGCCTCTGATTCCCCAGCTCTGATTCCCCGCCGCTGATTCCCTGCATCCGATTCACCATATCTGATTCCCCGCCTCTGTTTCCCCGCCACTGATTCCCCGCCTCTGTTTCCCCATATCTGATTCCCCGCCTCTGATTCCCAACTATGATTCCCCGCCTCTGATTCCCCAGCTCTGATTCCCTGCCTCTGATTCCCCGCGTTCTATTCCCTGCCTCTGATTCCCCGCCTGTGATTCCCCATCACTGATTCACCACCTCTGATTCCCCACCTCTGATTCCCCATATCTAATTCCCCGCCTCTGTTTTCCCGCCTCTGATTCCCCGCCTCTGTTTCCCCATTTCTGATTCCCCGCCTCTGAATCCCCAACTCTGATTCCCTGCCTCAGATTCCCCAGCTCTGATTCCCCGCCTTTGATTCCCCCCGTCTGATTCCCAGCCTCTGAATCCCCGTGTCTGATTTCCTGCCTCTGATTCCCCGCCTCTGATTCCCCATCTCTGATTCACCGCCTCTGATTCCCCACCTCTGATTCCCCATCTCTGATTCCGCACATCCAATTCCCTGCCTCTGATTCCCCAACTCTGATTCCCCACCTCTGATTCCCCAGCTCTGATTCCCCGCCTCAGATTCCCCGCGTCTGATTCCCTGCCTCTGATTCCCCGCCTCTGATTCCCTGCCTCTGATTCCCCATATCTGATTCCCCGCCTCTGATTCCCCAACTCTGATTCCCCGCTTCTGATTCCCCAGCTCTGAATCCCCGCCTCTGATTCCCCGCGTCTGATTCCCTGCCTCTGATTCCCCGCCTCTAATTCCCCATCTGTGATTCACAACCTCTGATGCCCCACCTCTGATTCCCCATATCTGATTCCACGCCTCTGTTTCCCCGCCTCTGATTCCCCGCCTCTGATTCCCCATATCTGATTCCCCGCCTCTGATTGCCCACCTCTGATTCCCCGCGTCTGATTCCCTGCCTCTGATTCCCCGCCTCTGATTCCCCATATCTGATTCACCACCTCTGATCCCCGGCCTCTGATTCCCCATCTCTGATTCCGCACATCCGATTCCCTGCCTATGATTCCCCACCTCTGATTCCCCGCCTCTGATTCCCCATATCTGATTCCCTACCTCTGTTTCCCCGCCTCTGATTCCCCACCTCTGTTTCCCCATATCTGATTCCCCGCCTCTGATTCCCCAACTCTAATACCCTGCCTCTGATTCCCCAACTCTGATTCCCCGCCTCTGATTCCCCGCATCTGATTCCCTGCCTCTGATTCCCCGCCTCTGATTCCAGGCCTCTGATTTCCCGCATCTGATTCCCTGCCTCTGATTCCCCGCCTCTGATTCCAGGCCTCTGATTCCCAGCATCTGATTCCGGCCTCTGATTCCCGGCCTCTGATTCCCTGCTTCTGATTCTGATTCCCTGCCTCTGATTCCCCATCTCTGATTTCCCACATCTGATTCCCTGCCTCTGATTCCCCACCTCTGATTCCCCATATCTGATTCCCCGCCTCTGTTTCCCCGCCTCTGATTCCCCGCCTCTGTTTCCCCATATCTGATTCCCCGCCTCTGATTCCCCAACTCGGATTCCCCTCCTCTAATTCGCCAGCTATGATTCCCCGCCTCTGATTCCCTGCGTCTGATTCCCTGCCTCTGATTCCCAGCCTCTGATTCCCCTTCTCTGATTCACCACCTCTGAATCCCCACCTCTGATTCCCCATCTCTGATTCCGCACATCCGATTCCCTGCCTCTGATTCCCCGCCTCTGATTCCCCGCCTCTGATTCGCAACCTCTAATTCCCCACCTCTGATTCCCCATATCTGATTCCCCGCCTCTGTTTCCCTGCCTCTGATTCCCGGCCTCTGTTTCCCCATATCTGATTCCCCTCCTCTGATTCCCCAACTCTGATTCCCCGCCTCTGATTCCCCAGCTCTGATTCCCTGCCTTTTATTCCCGGCCTCTGATTCCCTGCCACTGATTCCCCGCCCCTGATTCCCCACCTCTGATTCCCCATCTCTGATTCCGCACATCCAATTCCCTGCCTCTGATTCCCCACCTCTGATTCCCCAGCTCTGATTCCCCGCCTCAGATTCCCCGCGTCTGATTCCCTGCATCTGATTCCCCGCCTCTGATTCCCTGCCTCTGATTCCCCATATCTGATTCCACGCCTCTGATTCCCCAACTCTGATTCCCCGCTTCTGATTCCCCAGCTCTGAATCCCCGCCTCTGATTCCCCGCGTCTGATTCCCTGCCTCTGATTCCCCGCCTCTAATTCCCCATCTGTGATTCACAACCTCTGATGCCCCACCTCTGATTCCCCATATCTGATTCCCCGCCTCTGTTTCCCCGCCTCTGATTCCCCGCCTCTGATTCCCCATATCTGATTCCCCGCCTCTGATTGCCCACCTCTGATTCCCCGCGTCTGATTCCCTGCCTCTGATTCCCCGCCTCTGATTCCCCATATCTGATTCACCACCTCTGATTCCCGGCCTCTGATTCCCCATCTCTGATTCCGCACATCCGTTTCCCTGCCTATGATTCCCCACCTCTGATTCCCCGCCTCTGATTCCCCATATCTGATTCCCTGCCTCTGTTTCCCCGCCTCTGATTCCCCACCTCGGTTTCCCCATATCTGATTCCCCGCCTCTGATTCCCCAACTCTAATACCCTGCCTCTGATTCCCCAACTCTGATTCCCCGCCTCTGATTCCCCGCATCTGATTCCCTGCCTCTGATTCCCCGCCTCTGATTCCAGGCCTCTGATTTCCCGCATCTGATTCCCTGCCTCTGATTCCCCGCCTCTGATTCCAGGTCTCTGATCCCAGCATCTGATTCCGGCCTCTGATTCCCAGCCTCTGATTCCCTGCTTCTGATTCTGATTCCCTGCCTCTGATTCCCCATCTCTGATTCCGCACATCTGATTCCCTGCCTCTGATTCCCCACCTCTGATTCCCCATATCTGATTCCCCGCCTCTGTTTCCCCGCCTCTGATTCCCCGCCTCTGTTTCCCCGCCTCTGATTCCCCGCCTCTGTTTCCCCATATCTGATTCCCCGCCTCTGATTCCCCAACTCTGATTCCCCTCCTCTAATTCGCCAGCTATGATTCCCCGCCTCTGATTTCCTGCGTCTGATTCCCTGCCTCTGATTCCCAGCCTCTGATTCCCCTTCTCTGATTCACCACCTCTGAATCCCCACCTCTGATTCCCCATCTCTGATTCCGCACATCCGATTCCCTGCCTCTGATTCCCCGCCTCTGTTTCCCCGCCTCTGATTCCCCACATCTGATTCCCCATATCTGATTCCCCGCCTCTGATTGCCCACCTCTGATTCCCCGCGTCTGATTCCCTGCCTCTGATTCCCCGACTCTCATTCCCCATCTCTGATTCACCACCTCTGATTCCCGGCCTCTGATTCCCCATCTCTGATTCCGCACATCCGATTCCCTGCCTATGATTCCCCACCTCTGATTCCCCGCCTCTGATTCCCCATATCTGATTCCCTGCCTCTGTTTCCCCGCCTCTGATTCCCCACCTCTGTTTCCCCATATCTGATTACCCGCCTCTGATTCCCCAACTCTAATACCCCGCCTCTGATTCCCCAGCTCTGATTCCCCGCCTCTGATTCCCCGCATCTGATTCCCTGCCTCTGATTCCCCGCCTCTGATTCCAGGCCTCTGATTCCCAGCATCTGATTCCGGCCTCTGATTCCCGGCCTCTGATTCCCTGCTTCTGATTCTGATTCCCTGCCTCTGATTCCACATCTCTGATTCCGCACATCTGATTCCTTGCCTCTGATTCCCCACCTCTGATTCCCCATATCTGATTCCCCGCCTGGGTTTCCCCGCCTCTGATTCCCCGCCTCTGTTTCCCAATATCTAAGTCCCCGCCTCTGATTCCCCAAATCTGATTCCCCACCTCTGATTCCCCATCTCTGATTCCCCGCCTCTGATTCCCCGCATCTGATTCCCTGCATCTGATTCCAAGCCTCTGATTCCCTGCCTCTGATTCCCAACCTCTGATTCCCCACCTCTGATTCCCCATATCTGATTCCCCGCCTCTGTTTCCCCGCCTCGGATTCCCCGCCTCTGTTTCCCCATATCTGATTCCCGGCCTCTGATTCCCCGCCTCTGATTCCCCGCCTCTGATTCCCTGCCTCTGATTCCCCATCTCCGATTCCGCACATCTGATTCCCTTCCTCTGATTCCCCGCCTCTGATTCCCCGCCTCTGATTCCCTGCCTCTGATTCCCAACCTCGGATTCCCCACCTCTGATTCCCCATATCAGATTCCCCGCCTCTGTTTCCCCGCCTCTGTTTCCCCGCCTCTGATTCCCCGCCTCTGTTTCCCTATATCTAATTCCCCACCTCTGATGCCCCAAATCTGATTCCCCGCCTCTGATTCCCCAGCTCTGATTCCCCGCCTCTGATTCCCTGCATCCGATTCCCCATATCTGATTCCCCGCCTCTGTTTCCCCGCCACTGATTCCCCACCTCTGTTTCACCATATCTGATTCCCCGCCTCTGATTCCCAACTATGATTCCCCGCCTCTGATTCCCCAGCTCTGATTCCCTGCCTCTGATTCCCCGCGTTCTATTCCCTGCCTCTGATTCCCGGCCTGTGATTCCCCATCACTGATTCACCACCTCTGATTCCCCACCTCTGATTCCCCATATCTAATTCCCCGCCTCTGTTTTCCCGCCTCTGATTCCCCGCCTCTGTTTCCCCATATCTGATTCCCCGCCTCTGATTCCCCATATCTGATTCCCCGCCTCTGATTGCCCACCTCAGATTCCCCGCGTCTGATTCCCTGCCTCTGATTCCCCGCCTCTGATTCCCCATATCTGATTCACCACCTCTGATTCCCGGCCTCTGATTCCCCATCTCTGATTCCGCACATCCGATTCCCTGCCTATGATTCCCCACCTCTGATTCCCCGCCTCTGATTCCCCATATCTGATTCCCTGCCTCTGTTTCCCCGCCTCTGATTCCCCACCTCTGTTTCCCCATATCTGATTCCCCGCCTCTGATTCCCCAACTCTAATACCCTGCCTCTGATTCCCCAGCTCTGATTCCCCGCCTCTGATTCCCCGCATCTGATTCCCTGCCTCTGATTCCCCGCCTCTGATTCCAGGCCTCTGATTTCCCGCATCTGATTCCCTGCCTCTGATTCCCCGCCTCTGATTCCAGGTCTCTGATCCCAGCATCTGATTCCGGCCTCTGATTCCCAGCCTCTGATTCCCTGCTTCTGATTCTGATTCCCTGCCTCTGATTCCCCATCTATGATTCCGCACATCTGATTCCCTGCGTCTGATTCCCCACCTCTGATTCCCCATATCTGATTCCCCGCCTCTGTTTCCCCGCCTCTGATTCCCCGCCTCTGTTTCCCCATATCTGATTCCCCGCCTCTGATTCCCCAACTGTGATTCCCCTCCTCTAATTCGCCAGCTATGATTCCCCGCCTCTGATTTCCTGCGTCTGATTCCCTGCCTCTGATTCCCAGCCTCTGATTCCCCTTCTCTGATTCACCACCTCTGAATCCCCACCTCTGATTCCCCATCTCTGATTCCGCACATCCGATTCCCTGCCTCTGATTCCCCGCCTCTGATTCCCCGCCTCTGATTCGCAACCTCTAATTCCCCACCTCTGATTCCCCATATCTGATTCCCCGCCTCTGTTTCCCTGCCTCTGATTCCCGGCCTCTGTTTCCCCATATCTGATTCCCCGCCTCTGTTTTCCCGCCTCTGATTCCCTGCCTCTGATTCCCCATATCTGATTCCCCGCCTCTGATTCCCCAACTCTGATTCCCCGCCTCTGATTCCCCAGCTCTGAATCCCCGCCTCTGATTCCCCGCGTCTGATTCCCTGCCTCTGATTCCCCGCCTCTGATTCCCCATCTGTGATTCACAACCTCTGATGCCCCACCTCTGATTCCCCATATTTGATTCCCCGCCTCTGTGTCCCCGCCTCTGATTCCCCACCTCTGATTCCCCATATCTGATACCCCGCCTCTGATTGCCCACCTCTGATTCCCCGCGTCTGATTCCCTGCCTCTGATTCCCCGCCTCTCATTCCCCATCTCTGATTCACCACCTCTGATTCCCGGCCTCTGATTCCCCATCTCTGATTCCGCACATCCGATTCCCTGCCTATGATTCCCCACCTCTGATTCCCCGCCTCTGATTCCCCATATCTGATTCCCTGCCTCTGTTTCCCCGCCTCTGATTCCCCACCTCTGTTTCCCCATATCTGATTACCCGCCTCTGATTCCCCAACTCTAATACCCCGCCTCTGATTCCCCAGCTCTGATTCCCCGCCTCTGATTCCCCGCATCTGATTCCCTGCCTCTGATTCCCCGCCTCTGATTCCAGGCCTCTGATTCCCAGCATCTGATTGCGGCCTCTGATTCCCGGCCTCTGATTCCCTGCTTCTGATTCTGATTCCCTGCCTCTGATTCCCCATCTCTGATTCCGCACATCTGATTCCTTGCCTCTGATTCCCCACCTCTGATTCCCCATATCTGATTCCCCGCCTGGGTTTCCCCGCCTCTGATTCCCCGCCTCTGTTTCCCAATATCAAAGTCCCCGCCTCTGATTCCCCAAATCTGATTCCCCACCTCTGATTCCCCAGCTCTGATTCCCCGCCTCTGATTCCCCGCATCTGATTCCCTGCATCTGATTCCAAGCCTCTGATTCCCTGCCTCTGATTCCCAACCTCTGATTCCCCACCTCTGATTCCCCATATCTGATTCCCCGCCTCTGTTTCCCCGCCTCGGATTCCCCGCCTCTGTTTCCCCATATCTGATTCCCGGCCTCTGATTCCCCGCCTCTGATTCCCCGCCTCTGATTCCCTGCCTCTGATTCCCCATCTCCGATTCCGCACATCTGATTCCCTTCCTCTGATTCCCCGCCTCTGATTCCCCGCCTCTGATTCCCTGCCTCTGATTCCCAACCTCGGATTGCCCACCTCTGATTCCCCATATCAGATTCCCCGCCTCTGTTTTCCCGCCTCTGTTTCCCCGCCTCTGATTCCCCGCCTCTGTTTCCCTATATCTAATTCCCCACCTCTGATGCCCCAACTTTGATTTCCCGGCCTCTGATTCCCCAGCTCTGATTCCCCGCCTCTGATTCCCTGCATCCGATTCCCCATATCTGATTCCCCGCCTCTGTTTCCCCGCCACTGATTCCCCACCTCTGTTTCCCCATATCTGATTCCCCGCCTCTGATTCCCAACTATGATTCCCCGCCTCTGATTCCCCAGCTCTGATTCCCTGCCTCTGATTCCCCGCGTTCTATTCCCTGCCTCTGATTCCCCGCCTGTGATTCCCCATCACTGATTCACCACCTCTGATTCCCCACCTCTGATTCCCCATATCTAATTCCCCGCCTCTGTTTTCCCGCCTCTGATTCCCCGCCTCTGTTTCCCCATATCTGATTCCCCGCCTCTGAATCCCCAACTCTGATTCCCTGCCTCAGATTCCCCAGCTCTGATTCCCCGCCTTTGATTCCCCATCTCTGATTCACCGCCTCTGATTCCCCAGCTCTGATTCCCCGCCTCAGATTCCCCGCGTCTGATTCCCTGCCTCTGATTCCCCGCCTCTGATTCCCTGCCTCTGATTCCCCATATCTGATTCCCCGCCTCTGATTCCCCAACTCTGATTCCCCGCTTCTGATTCCCCAGCTCTGAATCCCCGCCTCTGATTCCCCGCGTCTGATTCCCTGCCTCTGATTCCCCGCCTCTAATTCCCCATCTGTGATTCACAACCTCTGATGCCCCACCTCTGATTCCCCATATCTGATTCCCCGCCTCTGTTTCCCCGCCTCTGATTCCCCGCCTCTGATTCCCCATATCTGATTCCCCGCCTCTGATTGCCCACCTCTGATTCCCCGCGTCTGATTCCCTGCCTCTGATTCCCCGCCTCTGATTCCCCATATCTGATTCACCACCTCTGATTCCCGGCCTCTGATTCCCCATCTCTGATTCCGCACATCCGATTCCCTGCCTATGATTCCCCACCTCTGATTCCCCGCTTCTGATTCCCCATATCTGATTCCCTGCCTCTGTTTCCCCGCCTCTGATTCCCCACCTCTGTTTCCCCATATCTGATTCCCCGCCTCTGATTCCCCAACTCTAATACCCTGCCTCTGATTCCCCAACTCTGATTCCCCGCCTCTGATTCCCCGCATCTGATTCCCTGCCTCTGATTCTCCGCCTCTGATTCCAGGCCTCTGATTTCCCGCATCTGATTCCCTGCCTCTGATTCCCCGCCTCTGATTCCAGGCCTCTGATTCCCAGCATCTGATTCCGGCCTCTGATTCCCGGCCTCTGATTCCCTGCTTCTGATTCTGATTCCCTGCCTCTGATTCCCCATCTCTGATTTCGCACATCTGATTCCCTGCCTCTGATTCCCCACCTCTGATTCCCCATATCTGATTCCCCGCCTCTGTTTCCCCGCCTCTGATTCCCCGCCTCTGTTTCCCCATATCTGATTCCCCGCCTCTGATTCCCCAACTCTGATTCCCCTCCTCTAATTCGCCAGCTATGATTCCCCGCCTCTGATTCCCTGCGTCTGATTCCCTGCCTCTGATTCCCAGCCTCTGATTCCCCTTCTCTGATTCCCCGCCTCTGTTTCCCCGCCTCTGATTCCCCGCCTCTGTTTCCCCATATCTGATTCCCCGCCTCTGATTCCCCAACTCTGATTCCCCTCCTCTAATTCGCCAGCTATGATTCCCCACCTCTGATTCCCCATATCTGATTCCCCGCCTCTGTTTCCCCGCCTCTGATTCCCCGCCTCTGTTTCCCCATATCTGATTCCCCGCCTCTGATTCCCCAACTCTGATTCCCCTCCTCTAATTCGCCAGCTATGATTCCCCGCCTCTGATTCCCTGCGTCTGATTCCCTGCCTCTGATTCCCTGCCTCTGATTCCCTGCCCTGATTCCCCATCTCTGTTTCACCGCCTTTGATTCGCCACCTCTGATTCCCCATATCTGATTCCCCGCCTCTGTTTCCCCGACTCTGATTCCCTGCCTCTGATTCCCAACCTATGATTCCACACCTCTGATTCCCCATATCTGATTCCCCGCCTCTATTTCCACATATCTGATTCCCCGCCTCTGATTCCCCAACTCTGATTCCCCGCCTCTGATTCCCCAGCACTGATTCCCCGACTCTGATTCCCGGCATCCGATTCCCTGCCTCTGATTCCCCGCCTCTGATTCCCCATCTCTGATTCCCCGCCTCTGATTCCCCATGTCTGATTCCCTGCCTCTGATTCCCCGCCTCTGATTCCCCGCCTCTGATTCCCTGCCACTGATTCCCTGCCCCTGATTCCCCACCTCTGATTCCCCATATCTGATTCCCCGCCTCTGATTCCCCATATCTGATTCCCTGCCTCTGATTCCCCAACTCTGATTCCCCGCCTCTGATTCCCCAGCTCTGAATCCCCGCCTCTGATTCCCTGCGTCTGATTCCCTGCCTCTGATTCCCCGCCTTGATTCCCCATCTCTGATTCACAACCTCTGATTCCCCACCTCTGATTCCCTATATTTGATTCCCCGCCTCTGTTTCCCCGCCTCTGATTCCCCGCCTCTGATTCCCCATATCTGATTCCCCGCCTCTGATTGCCCACCTCTGATTCCCCGCCTCTGATTCGCCAGCTCCGATTCCCCGCCTCTGATTCCCCGCATCTGATTCCCTGCCTCTGATTCCCCGCCTCTGATTCCCCATCTCTGATTCACCGCCTTTGATTCGCCACCTCTGATTCCCCATATCTGATTCCCCACCTCTGTTTCCCCGCCTCTGATTCCCCGCCTCTGATTCTCCATATCTCATTCCCCGCCTCTGAATCCCCATCTCTGATTCCCGGACTCTGATTCCCCACCTCTGATTCCCGGCCTCTTATTCCCAGCATCTGATTCCCGGCCTCTTATTCCCGGCCTCTGATTCCCCGCTTCTGATTCTGATTCCCTGCCTCTGATTCCCCATCTCTGATTCAGCACATCTGATTCCCTGCCTCTGATTCCCCACCTCTGATTCCCCATATCTGATTCCCCGCCTCTCTTTCCCCGCCTCTGATTCCCCGCCTCTGTTTCCCTATATCTAATTCCCCACCTCTGATGCCCCAACTCTGATTCCCCGCCTCTGATTCCCCGCCTCTGTTTCCCCGCCTCTGATTCCCCACCTCTGTTTCCCCACATCTGATTCCCCGCCTCTGATTCCCAACTATGATTCCCCGCCTCTGATTCCCCAGCTCTGATTCCCTGCCTCTGATTCCCCGCGTTCTATTCCCTGCCTCTGATTCCCCGCCTGTGATTCCCCATCACTGATTCACCACCTCTGATTCCCCACCTCTGATTCCCCATATCTAATTCCCCGCCTCTGTTTTCCCGCCTCTGATTCCCCGCCTCTGTTTCCCCATATCTGATTCCCCGCCTCTGAATCCCCAACTCTGATTCCCTGCCTCAGATTCCCCAGCTCTGATTCCCCGCCTTTGATTCCCCCCGTCTGATTTCCAGCCTCTGATTCCCCGCCTCTGATTCCCCATCTCTGATTCACCGCCTCTGATTCCCCACCTCTGATTCCCCATCTCTGATTCCGCACATCCAATTCCCTGCCTCTGATTCCCCAACTCTGATTCCCCACCTCTGATTCCCCAGCTCTGATTCCCCGCCTCAGATTCCCCACGTCTGATTCCCTGCCTCTGATACCCCGCCTCTGATTCCCTGCCTCTGATTCCCCATATCTGATTCCCCGCCTCTGATTCCCCAACTCTGATTCCCCGCTTCTGATTCCCCAGCTCTGAATTCCCGCCTCTGATTCCCCGCGTCTGATTCCCTGCCTCTGATTCCCCGCCTCTAATTCCCCATCTGTGATTCACAACCTCTGATGCCCCACCTCTGATTCCCCATATCTGATTCCCCGCCTGTTTCCTCGCCTCTGATTGCCCACCTCTGATTCCCCATATCTGATTCCCCGCCTCTGATTGCCCACCTCTGATTCCCCGCGTCTGATTCCCTGCCTCTGATCCCCCGCCTCTGATTCCCCATATCTGATTCACCACCTCTGATTCCCGGCCTCTGATTCCCCATCTCTGATTCCGCACATCCGATTCCCTGCCTATGATTCCCCACCTCTGATTCCCTGCCTCTGATTCCCCATATCTGATTCCCTGCCTCTGTTTCCCCGCCTCTGATTCCCCACCTCTGTTTCCCCATATCTGATTCCCCGCCTCTGATTCCCCAACTCTAATACACGGCCTCTGATTCCCCAGCTCTGATTCCCCGCCTCTGATTCCCCGCATCTGATTCCCTGCCTCTGATTCCCCGCCTCTGATTCCAGGCCTCTGATTCCCAGCATCTGATTCCGGCCTCTGATTCCCGGCCTCTGATTCCCTGCTTCTGATTCTGATTCCCTGCCTCTGATTCCCCATCTCTGATTCCGCACATCTGATTCCCTGCCTCTGATTCCCCACCTCTGATTCCCCATATCTGATTCACCGCCTCTGTTTCCCCGCCTCTGATTCCCCGCCTCTGTTTCCCCATATCTGATTCCCCGCCTCTGATTCCCCAACTCTGATTCCCCTCCTCTAATTCGCCAGCAATGATTCCCCGCCTCTGATTCCCTGCGTCTGATTCCCTGCCTCTGATTCCCAGCCTCTGATTCCCCTTCTCTGATTCACCACCTCTGAATCCCCACCTCTGATTCCCCATCTCTGATTCCGCACATCCGATTCCCTGCCTCTGATTCCCCGCCTCTGATATCCCGCCTCTGATTCGCAACCTCTAATTCCCCACCTCTGATTTCACATATCTGATTCCCCGCCTCTGTTTCCCTGCCTCTGATTCCCGGCCTCTGTTTCCCCATATCTGATTCCCCTCCTCTGATTCCCCAACTCTGATTCCCCGCCTCTGATTCCCCAGCTTTGATTCCCCGCCTTTTATTCCCGGCCTCTGATTCCCTGCCACTGATTCCCCGCCTCTGATTCCCCACCTCTGATTCCCCATATCTGATTCCCCGCCTCTGTTTCCCCACCTCTGATTCCCGGCCTCTTATTCCCAGCATCTGATTCCCGGCCTCTGATTCCCTGCCTCTGATTCCCCGCCTCTGATTCCCCATCTCTGATTCCCCGCCTCTGATTCCCCGTGTCTGATTCCCTGCCTCTGATTCCCCGTCTCTGATTCCCCGCGTCTGATTCCCTGCCACTGATTCCCTGCCCCTGATTCCCCACCTCTGATTCCCCATATCTGATTCCCCGCCTCTGTTTCCCCAACTCTGATTCCCATCCTCTAATTCGCCAGCTATGATTCCCCGCCTCTGATTCCCTGCCACTGATTCCCTGCCCCTGATTCCCCACCTCTGATTCCCCATATATGATTCCCCGCCTCTGATTCCCCAACTCTGATTCCCCTCCTCTAATTCGCCAGCTATGATTCCCCGCCTCTGATTCCCTGCGTCTGATTCCCTGCCTCTGATTCCCAGCCTCTGATTCCCCTTCTCTGATTCACCACCTCTGAATCCCCACCTCTGATTCCCCATCTCTGATTCCGCACATCCGATTCCCTGCCTCTGATTCCCCGCCTCTGATTCCCCGCCTCTGATTCCCCGCCTCTGATTCCCCGCGTCTGATTCCCTGCCACTGATTCCCTGCCCCTGATTCCCCACCTCTGATTCCCCATATCTGATTCCCCGCCTCTGTTTCCCCACCTTTGATTCCCCGCCTCTGTTTCCCCATATCTGATTCCCCGCCTCTGATTCCCCAACTCTGATTCCCCTCCTCTAATTCGCCAGCTATGATTCCCCGCCTCTGATTCCCTGCATCTGATTCCCTGCCTCAAATTCCCAGCCTCTGATACCCCTTCTCTGATTCACCACCTCTGAATCCGCACCTCTGATTCCCCATCTCTGATTCCGCACATCCGATTCCCTGCCTCTGATTCCCCGCCTTTTATTCCCGGCCTCTGATTCCCTGCCACTGATTCCCTGCTTCTGATTCTGATTCCCTGCCTCTGATTCCCCATCTCTGATTCCGCACATCTGATTCCCTGCCTCTGATTCCCCACCTCTGATTCCCCATATCTGATTCCCCGCCTCTGTTTCCCCGCCTCTGATTCCCCGCCTCTGTTTCCCGATATCTGATTCCCCGCCTCTGATTCCCCAACTCTGATTCCCCTCCTCTAATTCGCCAGCTATGATTCCCCGCCTCTGATTCCCTGCGTCTGATTCCCTGCCTCTGATTCCCAGCCTCTGATTCCCCTTCTCTGATTCACCACCTCTGATTCCCCGCCTCTGATTCCCCAACTCTGATTCCCCGCTTCTGATTCCCCAGCTCTGAATTCCCGCCTCTGATTCCCCGCGTCTGATTCCCTGCCTCTGATTCCCCGCCTCTAATTCCCCATCTGTGATTCACAACCTCTGATGCCCCACCTCTGATTCCCCATATCTGATTCCCCGCCTGTTTCCTCGCCTCTGATTCCCCACCTCTGATTCCCCATATCTGATTCCCCGCCTCTGATTGCCCACCTCTGATTCCCCGCGTCTGATTCCCTGCCTCTGATCCCCGCCTCTGATTCCCCATATCTGATTCACCACCTCTGATTCCCGGCCTCTGATTCCCCATCTCTGATTCCGCACATCCGATTCCCTGCCTATGATTCCCCACCTCTGATTCCCCGCCTCTGATTCCCCATATCTGATTCCCTGCCTCTGTTTCCCCGCCTCTGATTCCCCACCTCTGTTTCCCCATATCTGATTCCCCGCCTCTGATTCCCCAACTCTAATACCCTGCCTCTGATTCCCCAGCTCTGATTCCCCGCCTCTGATTCCCCGCATCTGATTCCCTGCCTCTGATTCCCCGCCTCTGATTCCAGGCCTCTGATTCCCAGCATCTGATTCCGGCCTCTGATTCCCGGCCTCTGATTCCCTGCTTCTGATTCTGATTCCCTGCCTCTGATTCCCCATCTCTGATTCCGCACATCTGATTCCCTGCCTCTGATTCCCCACCTCTGATTCCCCATATCTGATTCCCCGCCTCTGTTTCCCCGCCTCTGATTCCCCGCCTCTGTTTCCCCATATCTGATTCCCCGCCTCTGATTCCCCAACTCTGATTCCCCTCCTCTAATTCGCCAGCTATGATTCCCCGCCTCTGATTCCCTGCGTCTGATTCCCTGCCTCTGATTCCCAGCCTCTGATTCCCCTTCTCTGATTCACCACCTCTGAATCCCCACCTCTGATTCCCCATCTCTGATTCCGCACATCCGATTCCCTGCCTCTGATTCCCCGCCTCTGATATCCCGCCTCTGATTCGCAACCTCTAATTCCCCACCTCTGATTTCACATATCTGATTCCCCGCCTCTGAATCCCCAACTCTGATTCCCTGCCTCAGATTCCCCAGCTCTGATTCCCCGCCTTTGATTCCCCCCGTCTGATTTCCAGCCTCTGAATCCCCGTGTCTGATTTCCTGCCTCTGATTCCCCGCCTCTGATTCCCCATCTCTGATTCACCGCCTCTGATTCCCCACCTCTGATTCCCCATCTCTGATTCCGCACATCCAATTCCCTGCCTCTGATTCCCCAACTCTGATTCCCCACCTCTGATTCCCCAGCTCTGATTCCCCGCCTCAGATTCCCCACGTCTGATTCCCTGCCTCTGATACCCCGCCTCTGATTCCCTGCCTCTGATTCCCCATATCTGATTCCCCGCCTCTGATTCCCCAACTCTGATTCCCCGCTTCTGATTCCCCAGCTCTGAATTCCCGCCTCTGATTCCCCGCGTCTGATTCCCTGCCTCTGATTCCCCGCCTCTAATTTCCCATCTGTGATTCACAACCTCTGATGCCCCACCTCTGATTCCCCATATCTGATTCCCCGCCTGTTTCCTCGCCTCTGATTCCCCACCTCTGATTCCCCATATCTGATTCCCCGCCTCTGATTGCCCACCTCTGATTCCCCGCGTCTGATTCCCTGCCTCTGATCCCCCGCCTCTGATTCCCCATATCTGATTCACCACCTCTGATTCCCGGCCTCTGATTCCCCATCTCTGATTCCGCACATCCGATTCCCTGCCTATGATTCCCCACCTCTGATTCCCCGCCTCTGATTCCCCATATCTGATTCCCTGCCTCTGTTTCCCCGCCTCTGATTCCCCACCTCTGTTTCCCCATATCTGATTCCCCGCCTCTGATTCCCCAACTCTAATACCCTGCCTCTGATTCCCCAGCTCTGATTCCCCGCCTCTGATTCCCCGCATCTGATTCCCTGCCTCTGATTCCCCGCCTCTGATTCCAGGCCTCTGATTCCCAGCATCTGATTCCGGCCTCTGATTCCCGGCCTCTGATTCCCTGCTTCTGATTCTGATTCCCTGCCTCTGATTCCCCATCTCTGATTCCGCACATCTGATTCCCTGCCTCTGATTCCCCACCTCTGATTCCCCATATCTGATTCACCGCCTCTGTTTCCCCACCTCTGATTCCCCGCCTCTGTTTCCCCATATCTGATTCCCCGCCTCTGATTCCCCAACTCTGATTCCCCTCCTCTAATTCGCCAGCTATGATTCCCCGCCTCTGATTCCCTGCGTCTGATTCCCTGCCTCTGATTCCCAGCCTCTGATTCCCCTTCTCTGATTCACCACCTCTGAATCCCCACCTCTGATTCCCCATCTCTGATTCCGCACATCCGATTCCCTGCCTCTGATTCCCCGCCTCTGATATCCCGCCTCTGATTCGCAACCTCTAATTCCCCACCTCTGATTTCACATATCTGATTCCCCGCCTCTGTTTCCCTGCCTCTGATTCCCGGCCTCTGTTTCCCCATATCTGATTCCCCTCCTCTGATTCCGCAACTCTGATTCCCCGCCTCTGATTCCCCAGCTTTGATTCCCCGCCTTTTATTCCCGGCCTCTGATTCCCTGCCACTGATTCCCCGCCTCTGATTCCCCACCTCTGATTCCCCATATCTGATTCCCCGCCTCTGTTTCCCCACCTCTGATTCCCGGCCTCTTATTCCCAGCATCTGATTCCCGGCCTCTGATTCCCTGCCTCTGATTCCCCGCCTCTGATTCCCCATCTCTGATTCCCCGCCTCTGATTCCCCGTGTCTGATTCCCTGCCTCTGATTCCCCGTCTCTGATTCCCCGCGTCTGATTCCCTGCCACTGATTCCCTGCCCCTGATTCCCCACCTCTGATTCCCCATATCTGATTCCCCGCCTCTGTTTCCCCAACTCTGATTCCCATCCTCTAATTCGCCAGCTATGATTCCCCGCCTCTGATTCCCTGCCACTGATTCCCTGCCCCTGATTCCCCACCTCTGATTCCCCATATATGATTCCCCGCCTCTGATTCCCCAACTCTGATTCCCCTCCTCTAATTCGCCAGCTATGATTCCCCGCCTCTGATTCCCTGCGTCTGATTCCCTGCCTCTGATTCCCAGCCTCTGATTCCCCTTCTCTGATTCACCACCTCTGAATCCCCACCTCTGATTCCCCATCTCTGATTCCGCACATCCGATTCCCTGCCTCTGATTCCCCGCCTCTGATTCCCCGCCTCTGATTCCCCGCCTCTGATTCCCCGCGTCTGATTCCCTGCCACTGATTCCCTGCCCCTGATTCCCCACCTCTGATTCCCCATATCTGATTCCCCGCCTCTGTTTCCCCACCTCTGATTCCCCGCCTCTGTTTCCCCATATCTGATTCCCCGCCTCTGATTCCCCAACTCTGATTCCCCTCCTCTAATTCGCCAGCTATGATTCCCCGCCTCTGATTCCCTGCATCTGATTCCCTGCCTCAAATTCCCAGCCTCTGATACCCCTTCTCTGATTCACCACCTCTGAATCCGCACCTCTGATTCCCCATCTCTGATTCCGCACATCCGATTCCCTGCCTCTGATTCCCCGCCTTTTATTCCCGGCCTCTGATTCCCTGCCACTGATTCCCTGCTTCTGATTCTGATTCCCTGCCTCTGATTCCCCATCTCTGATTCCGCACATCTGATTCCCTGCCTCTGATTCCCCACCTCTGATTCCCCATATCTGATTCCCCGCCTCTGTTTCCCCGCCTCTGATTCCCCACCTCTGTTTCCCGATATCTGATTCCCCGCCTCTGATTCCCCAACTCTGATTCCCCTCCTCTAATTCGCCAGTTATGATTCCCCGCCTCTGATTCCCTGCGTCTGATTCCCTGCCTCTGATTCCCAGCCTCTGATTCCCCTTCTCTGATTCACCACCTCTGATTCCCCGCCTCTGATTCCCCAACTCTGATTCCCCGCTTCTGATTCCCCAGCTCTGAATTCCCGCCTCTGATTCCCCGCGTCTGATTCCCTGCCTCTGATTCCCCGCCTCTAATTCCCCATCTGTGATTCACAACCTCTGATGCCCCACCTCTGATTCCCCATATCTGATTCCCCGCCTGTTTCCTCGCCTCTGATTCCCCACCTCTGATTCCCCATATCTGATTCCCCGCCTCTGATTGCCCACCTCTGATTCCCCGCGTCTGATTCCCTGCCTCTGATCCCCCGCCTCTGATTCCCCATATCTGATTCACCACCTCTGATTCCCGGCCTCTGATTCCCCATCTCTGATTCCGCACATCCGATTCCCTGCCTATGATTCCCCACCTCTGATTCCCCGCCTCTGATTCCCCATATCTGATTCCCTGCCTCTGTTTCCCCGCCTCTGATTCCCCACCTCTGTTTCCCCATATCTGATTCCCCGCCTCTGATTCCCCAACTCTAATACCCTGCCTCTGATTCCCCAGCTCTGATTCCCCGCCTCTGATTCCCCGCATCTGATACCCTGCCTCTGATTCCCCGCCTCTGATTCCAGGCCTCTGATTCCCAGCATCTGATTCCGGCCTCTGATTCCCGGCCTCTGATTCCCTGCTTCTGATTCTGATTCCCTGCCTCTGATTCCCCATCTCTGATTCCGCACATCTGATTCCCTGCCTCTGATTCCCCACCTCTGATTCCCCATATCTGATTCCCCGCCTCTGTTTCCCCGCCTCTGATTCCCCGCCTCTGTTTCCCCATATCTGATTCCCCGCCTCTGATTCCCCAACTCTGATTCCCCTCCTCTAATTCGCCAGCTATGATTCCCCGCCTCTGATTCCCTGCGTCTGATTCCCTGCCTCTGATTCCCAGCCTCTGATTCCCCTTCTCTGATTCACCACCTCTGAATCCCCACCTCTGATTCCCCATCTCTGATTCCGCACATCCGATTCCCTGCCTCTGATTCCCCGCCTCTGATATCCCGCCTCTTATTCGCAACCTCTAATTCCCCACCTCTGATTTCACATATCTGATTCCCCGCCTCTGTTTCCCTGCCTCTGATTCCCGGCCTCTGTTTCCCCATATCTGATTCCCCTCCTCTGATTCCCCAACTCTGATTCCCCGCCTCTGATTCCCCAGCTTTGATTCCCCGCCTTTTATTCCCGGCCTCTGATTCCCTGCCACTGATTCCCCGCCTCTGATTCCCCACCTCTGATTCCCCATATCTGATTCCCCGCCTCTGTTTCCCCACCTCTGATTCCCGGCCTCTTATTCCCAGCATCTGATTCCCGGCCTCTGATTCCCTGCCTCTGATTCCCCGCCTCTGATTCCCCATCTCTGATTCCCCGCCTCTGATTCCCCGTGTCTGATTCCCTGCCTCTGATTCCCCGTCTCTGATTCCCCGCGTCTGATTCCCTGCCACTGATTCCCTGCCCCTGATTCCCCACCTCTGATTCCCCATATCTGATTCCCCGCCTCTGTTTCCCCAACTCTGATTCCCATCCTCTAATTCGCCAGCTATGATTCCCCGCCTCTGATTCCCTGCCACTGATTCCCTGCCCCTGATTCCCCACCTCTGATTCCCCATATATGATTCCCCGCCTCTGATTCCCCAACTCTGATTCCCCTCCTCTAATTCGCCAGCTATGATTCCCCGCCTCTGATTCCCTGCGTCTGATTCCCTGCCTCTGATTCCCAGCCTCTGATTCCCCTTCTCTGATTCACCACCTCTGAATCCCCACCTCTGATTCCCCATCTCTGATTCCGCACATCCGATTCCCTGCCTCTGATTCCCCGCCTCTGATTCCCCGCCTCTGATTCCCCGCCTCTGATTCCCCGTGTCTGATTCCCTGCCACTGATTCCCTGCCCCTGATTCCCCACCTCTGATTCCCCATATCTGATTCCCCGCCTCTGTTTCCCCACCTCTGATTCCCCGCCTCTGTTTCCCCATATCTGATTCCCCGCCTCTGATTCCCCAACTCTGATTCCCCTCCTCTAATTCGCCAGCTATGATTCCCCGCCTCTGATTCCCTGCATCTGATTCCCTGCCTCTGATTCCCAGCCTCTGATACCCCTTCTCTGATTCACCACCTCTGAATCCGCACCTCTGATTCCCCATCTCTGATTCCGCACATCCGATTCCCTGCCTCTGATTCCCCGCCTTTTATTCCCGGCCTCTGATTCCCTGCCACTGATTCCCTGCTTCTGATTCTGATTCCCTGCCTCTGATTCCCCATCTCTGATTCCGCACATCTGATTCCCTGCCTCTGATTCCCCACCTCTGATTCCCCATATCTGATTCCCCGCCTCTGTTTCCCCGCCTCTGATTCCCCGCCTCTGTTTCCCGATATCTGATTCCCCGCCTCTGATATCCCGCCTCTGATTCGCAACCTCTAATTCCCCACCTCTGATTTCACATATCTGATTCCCCGCCTCTGAATCCCCAACTCTGATTCCCTGCCTCAGATTCCCCAGCTCTGATTCCCCGCCTTTGATTCCCCCCGTCTGATTTCCAGCCTCTGAATCCCCGTGTCTGATTTCCTGCCTCTGATTCCCCGCCTCTGATTCCCCATCTCTGATTCACCGCCTCTGATTCCCCACCTCTGATTCCCCATCTCTGATTCCGCACATCCAATTCCCTGCCTCTGATTCCCCAACTCTGATTCCCCACCTCTGATTCCCCAGCTCTGATTCCCCGCCTCAGATTCCCCACGTCTGATTCCCTGCCTCTGATACCCCGCCTCTGATTCCCTGCCTCTGATTCCCCATATCTGATTCCCCGCCTCTGATTCCCCAACTCTGATTCCCCGCTTCTGATTCCCCAGCTCTGAATTCCCGCCTCTGATTCCCCGCGTCTGATTCCCTGCCTCTGATTCCCCGCCTCTAATTTCCCATCTGTGATTCACAACCTCTGATGCCCCACCTCTGATTCCCCATATCTGATTCCCCGCCTGTTTCCTCGCCTCTGATTCCCCACCTCTGATTCCCCATATCTGATTCCCCGCCTCTGATTGCCCACCTCTGATTCCCCGCGTCTGATTCCCTGCCTCTGATCCCCCGCCTCTGATTCCCCATATCTGATTCACCACCTCTGATTCCCGGCCTCTGATTCCCCATCTCTGATTCCGCACATCCGATTCCCTGCCTATGATTCCCCACCTCTGATTCCCCGCCTCTGATTCCCCATATCTGATTCCCTGCCTCTGTTTCCCCGCCTCTGATTCCCCACCTCTGTTTCCCCATATCTGATTCCCCGCCTCTGATTCCCCAACTCTAATACCCTGCCTCTGATTCCCCAGCTCTGATTCCCCGCCTCTGATTCCCCGCATCTGATTCCCTGCCTCTGATTCCCCGCCTCTGATTCCAGGCCTCTGATTCCCAGCATCTGATTCCGGCCTCTGATTCCCGGCCTCTGATTCCCTGCTTCTGATTCTGATTCCCTGCCTCTGATTCCCCATCTCTGATTCCGCACATCTGATTCCCTGCCTCTGATTCCCCACCTCTGATTCCCCATATCTGATTCACCGCCTCTGTTTCCCCACCTCTGATTCCCCGCCTCTGTTTCCCCATATCTGATTCCCCGCCTCTGATTCCCCAACTCTGATTCCCCTCCTCTAATTCGCCAGCTATGATTCCCCGCCTCTGATTCCCTGCGTCTGATTCCCTGCCTCTGATTCCCAGCCTCTGATTCCCCTTCTCTGATTCACCACCTCTGAATCCCCACCTCTGATTCCCCATCTCTTATTCCGCACATCCGATTCCCTGCCTCTGATTCCCCGCCTCTGATATCCCGCCTCTGATTCGCAACCTCTAATTCCCCACCTCTGATTTCACATATCTGATTCCCCGCCTCTGTTTCCCTGCCTCTGATTCCCGGCCTCTGTTTCCCCATATCTGATTCCCCTCCTCTGATTCCGCAACTCTGATTCCCCGCCTCTGATTCCCCAGCTTTGATTCCCCGCCTTTTATTCCCGGCCTCTGATTCCCTGCCACTGATTCCCCGCCTCTGATTCCCCACCTCTGATTCCCCATATCTGATTCCCCGCCTCTGTTTCCCCACCTCTGATTCCCGGCCTCTTATTCCCAGCATCTGATTCCCGGCCTCTGATTCCCTGCCTCTGATTCCCCGCCTCTGATTCCCCATCTCTGATTCCCCGCCTCTGATTCCCCGTGTCTGATTCCCTGCCTCTGATTCCCCGTCTCTGATTCCCCGCGTCTGATTCCCTGCCACTGATTCCCTGCCCCTGATTCCCCACCTCTGATTCCCCATATCTGATTCCCCGCCTCTGTTTCCCCAACTCTGATTCCCATCCTCTAATTCGCCAGCTATGATTCCCCGCCTCTGATTCCCTGCCACTGATTCCCTGCCCCTGATTCCCCACCTCTGATTCCCCATATATGATTCCCCGCCTCTGATTCCCCAACTCTGATTCCCCTCCTCTAATTCGCCAGCTATGATTCCCCGCCTCTGATTCCCTGCGTCTGATTCCCTGCCTCTGATTCCCAGCCTCTGATTCCCCTTCTCTGATTCACCACCTCTGAATCCCCACCTCTGATTCCCCATCTCTGATTCCGCACATCCGATTCCCTGCCTCTGATTCCCCGCCTCTGATTCCCCGCCTCTGATTCCCCGCCTCTGATTCCCCGCGTCTGATTCCCTGCCACTGATTCCCTGCCCCTGATTCCCCACCTCTGATTCCCCATATCTGATTCCCCGCCTCTGTTTCCCCACCTCTGATTCCCCGCCTCTGTTTCCCCATATCTGATTCCCCGCCTCTGATTCCCCAACTCTGATTCCCCTCCTCTAATTCGCCAGCTATGATTCCCCGCCTCTGATTCCCTGCATCTGATTCCCTGCCTCAAATTCCCAGCCTCTGATACCCCTTCTCTGATTCACCACCTCTGAATCCGCACCTCTGATTCCCCATCTCTGATTCCGCACATCCGATTCCCTGCCTCTGATTCCCCGCCTTTTATTCCCGGCCTCTGATTCCCTGCCACTGATTCCCTGCTTCTGATTCTGATTCCCTGCCTCTGATTCCCCATCTCTGATTCCGCACATCTGATTCCCTGCCTCTGATTCCCCACCTCTGATTCCCCATATCTGATTCCCCGCCTCTGTTTCCCCGCCTCTGATTCCCCGCCTCTGTTTCCCGATATCTGATTCCCCGCCTCTGATTCCCCAACTCTGATTCCCCTCCTCTAATTCGCCAGTTATGATTCCCCGCCTCTGATTCCCTGCGTCTGATTCCCTGCCTCTGATTCCCAGCCTCTGATTCCCCTTCTCTGATTCACCACCTCTGATTCCCCGCCTCTGATTCCCCAACTCTGATTCCCCGCTTCTGATTCCCCAGCTCTGAATTCCCGCCTCTGATTCCCCGCGTCTGATTCCCTGCCTCTGATTCCCCGCCTCTAATTCCCCATCTGTGATTCACAACCTCTGATGCCCCACCTCTTATTCCCCATATCTGATTCCCCGCCTGTTTCCTCGCCTCTGATTCCCCACCTCTGATTCCCCATATCTGATTCCCCGCCTCTGATTGCCCACCTCTGATTCCCCGCGTCTGATTCCCTGCCTCTGATCCCCCGCCTCTGATTCCCCATATCTGATTCACCACCTCTGATTCCCGGCCTCTGATTCCCCATCTCTGATTCCGCACATCCGATTCCCTGCCTATGATTCCCCACCTCTGATTCCCCGCCTCTGATTCCCCATATCTGATTCCCTGCCTCTGTTTCCCCGCCTCTGATTCCCCACCTCTGTTTCCCCATATCTGATTCCCCGCCTCTGATTCCCCAACTCTAATACCCTGCCTCTGATTCCCCAGCTCTGATTCCCCGCCTCTGATTCCCCGCATCTGATTCCCTGCCTCTGATTCCCCGCCTCTGATTCCAGGCCTCTGATTCCCAGCATCTGATTCCGGCCTCTGATTCCCGGCCTCTGATTCCCTGCTTCTGATTCTGATTCCCTGCCTCTGATTCCCCATCTCTGATTCCGCACATCTGATTCCCTGCCTCTGATTCCCCACCTCTGATTCCCCATATCTGATTCCCCGCCTCTGTTTCCCCGCCTCTGATTCCCCGCCTCTGTTTCCCCATATCTGATTCCCCGCCTCTGATTCCCCAACTCTGATTCCCCTCCTCTAATTCGCCAGCTATGATTCCCCGCCTCTGATTCCCTGCGTCTGATTCCCTGCCTCTGATTCCCAGCCTCTGATTCCCCTTCTCTGATTCACCACCTCTGAATCCCCACCTCTGATTCCCCATCTCTGATTCCGCACATCCGATTCCCTGCCTCTGATTCCCCGCCTCTGATATCCCGCCTCTTATTCGCAACCTCTAATTCCCCACCTCTGATTTCACATATCTGATTCCCCGCCTCTGTTTCCCTGCCTCTGATTCCCGGCCTCTGTTTCCCCATATCTGATTCCCCTCCTCTGATTCCCCAACTCTGATTCCCCGCCTCTGATTCCCCAGCTTTGATTCCCCGCCTTTTATTCCCGGCCTCTGATTCCCTGCCACTGATTCCCCGCCTCTGATTCCCCACCTCTGATTCCCCATATCTGATTCCCCGCCTCTGTTTCCCCACCTCTGATTCCCGGCCTCTTATTCCCAGCATCTGATTCCCGGCCTCTGATTCCCTGCCTCTGATTCCCCGCCTCTGATTCCCCATCTCTGATTCCCCGCCTCTGATTCCCCGTGTCTGATTCCCTGCCTCTGATTCCCCGTCTCTGATTCCCCGCGTCTGATTCCCTGCCACTGATTCCCTGCCCCTGATTCCCCACCTCTGATTCCCCATATCTGATTCCCCGCCTCTGTTTCCCCAACTCTGATTCCCATCCTCTAATTCGCCAGCTATGATTCCCCGCCTCTGATTCCCTGCCACTGATTCCCTGCCCCTGATTCCCCACCTCTGATTCCCCATATATGATTCCCCGCCTCTGATTCCCCAACTCTGATTCCCCTCCTCTAATTCGCCAGCTATGATTCCCCGCCTCTGATTCCCTGCGTCTGATTCCCTGCCTCTGATTCCCAGCCTCTGATTCCCCTTCTCTGATTCACCACCTCTGAATCCCCACCTCTGATTCCCCATCTCTGATTCCGCACATCCGATTCCCTGCCTCTGATTCCCCGCCTCTGATTCCCCGCCTCTGATTCCCCGCCTCTGATTCCAGGCCTCTGATTCCCAGCATCTGATTCCGGCCTCTGATTCCCGGCCTCTGATTCCCTGCTTCTGATTCTGATTCCCTGCCTCTGATTCCCCATCTCTGATTCCGCACATCTGATTCCCTGCCTCTGATTCCCCACCTCTGATTCCCCATATCTGATTCCCCGCCTCTGTTTCCCCGCCTCTGATTCCCCGCCTCTGTTTCCCCATATCTGATTCCCCGCCTCTGATTCCCCAACTCTGATTCCCCTCCTCTAATTCGCCAGCTATGATTCCCCGCCTCTGATTCCCTGCGTCTGATTCCCTGCCTCTGATTCCCAGCCTCTGATTCCCCTTCTCTGATTCACCACCTCTGAATCCCCACCTCTGATTCCCCATCTCTGATTCCGCACATCCGATTCCCTGCCTCTGATTCCCCGCCTCTGATATCCCGCCTCTTATTCGCAACCTCTAATTCCCCACCTCTGATTTCACATATCTGATTCCCCGCCTCTGTTTCCCTGCCTCTGATTCCCGGCCTCTGTTTCCCCATATCTGATTCCCCTCCTCTGATTCCCCAACTCTGATTCCCCGCCTCTGATTCCCCAGCTTTGATTCCCCGCCTTTTATTCCCGGCCTCTGATTCCCTGCCACTGATTCCCCGCCTCTGATTCCCCACCTCTGATTCCCCATATCTGATTCCCCGCCTCTGTTTCCCCACCTCTGATTCCCGGCCTCTTATTCCCAGCATCTGATTCCCGGCCTCTGATTCCCTGCCTCTGATTCCCCGCCTCTGATTCCCCATCTCTGATTCCCCGCCTCTGATTCCCCGTGTCTGATTCCCTGCCTCTGATTCCCCGTCTCTGATTCCCCGCGTCTGATTCCCTGCCACTGATTCCCTGCCCCTGATTCCCCACCTCTGATTCCCCATATCTGATTCCCCGCCTCTGTTTCCCCAACTCTGATTCCCATCCTCTAATTCGCCAGCTATGATTCCCCGCCTCTGATTCCCTGCCACTGATTCCCTGCCCCTGATTCCCCACCTCTGATTCCCCATATATGATTCCCCGCCTCTGATTCCCCAACTCTGATTCCCCTCCTCTAATTCGCCAGCTATGATTCCCCGCCTCTGATTCCCTGCGTCTGATTCCCTGCCTCTGATTCCCAGCCTCTGATTCCCCTTCTCTGATTCACCACCTCTGAATCCCCACCTCTGATTCCCCATCTCTGATTCCGCACATCCGATTCCCTGCCTCTGATTCCCCGCCTCTGATTCCCCGCCTCTGATTCCCCGCCTCTGATTCCCCGTGTCTGATTCCCTGCCACTGATTCCCTGCCCCTGATTCCCCACCTCTGATTCCCCATATCTGATTCCCCGCCTCTGTTTCCCCACCTCTGATTCCCCGCCTCTGTTTCCCCATATCTGATTCCCCGCCTCTGATTCCCTGCCTCTGATTCCCAGCCTCTGATACCCCTTCTCTGATTCACCACCTCTGAATCCGCACCTCTGATTCCCCATCTCTGATTCCGCACATCCGATTCCCTGCCTCTGATTCCCCGCCTTTTATTCCCGGCCTCTGATTCCCTGCCACTGATTCCCTGCTTTCTGATTCTGATTCCCTGCCTCTGATTCCCCATCTCTGATTCCGCACATCTGATTCCCTGCCTCTGATTCCCCACCTCTGATTCCCCATATCTGATTCCCCGCCTCTGTTTCCCCGCCTCTGATTCCCCGCCTCTGTTTCCCGATATCTGATTCCCCGCCTCTGATTCCCCAACTCTGATTCCCCTCCTCTAATTCGCCAGCTATGATTCCCCGCCTCTGATTCCCTGCGTCTGATTCCCTGCCTCTGATTCCCAGCCTCTGATTCCCCTTCTCTGATTCACCACCTCTGAATCCCCACCTCTGATTCCCCATCTCTGATTCCGCACATCCGATTCCCTGCCTCTGATTCCCAGCCTCTGATTCCCCGCCTCTGATTCGCAACCTCTAATTCCCCACCTCTGATTCCCCATATCTGATTCCCCGCCTCTGTTTCCCTGCCTCTGATTCCCGGCCTCTGTTTCCCCATATCTGATTCCCCTCCTCTGATTCCCCAACTCTGATTCCCCGCCTCTGATTCCCCAGCTCTGATTCCCCGCCTTTTATTCACGGCCTCTTATTCCCTGCCACTGATTCCCCGCCCCTGATTCCCCACCTCTGATTCCCCATATCTGATTCCCCGCCTCTGTTTCCCCAGCTCTGATTCCCCACCTCTGATTCCCCAGCTCTGATTCCCTGCCACTGATTCCCCGCCCCTGATTCCCCACCTCTGATTCCCCATATCTGATTCCCCACCTCTGTTTCCCCAGCTCTGATTCCCTGCCTCTGATTCCCTGCCCTGATTCCCCATCTCTGTTTCACCGCCTTTGATTCGCCACCTCTGATTCCCCATATCTGATTCCCCGCCTCTGTTTCCCTGCCTCTGATTCCCTGCCTCTGATTCACAACCTCTGATTCCACACCTCTGATTCCCCATATCTGATTCCCCGCCTCTATTTCCCCATATCTGATTCCCCGCCTCTGATTCCCCAACTCTGATTCCCCGCCTCTGATTCCCCAACTCTGATTCCCCGCCTCTGATTCCCGGCGTCCGATTCCCTGCCTCTGATTCCCCGCCTCTGATTCGCCATCTCTGATTCCCCGCCTCTGATTCCCCGTGTCTGATTCCCTGCCTCTGATTCCCCGCCTCAGATTCCCCGCCTCTGATTCCCTGCCACTGATTCCCTGCCCCTGATTCCCCACCTCGGATTCCCCATATCTGATTCCCCGCCTCTATTTCCCCGCCTCTGATTCCACGCCTCTGATTCCCCATATCTGATTCCCCGCCTCTGATTGCCCACCTCTGATTCCCCGCCTCTGATTCGCCAGCTCCGATTCCCCGCCTCTGATTCCCCGCATCTGATTCCCTGCCTCTGATTCCCCGCCTCTGATTCCCCATCTCTGATTCACCGCCTTTGATTCGCCACCTCTGATTCCCCATATCTGATTCCCCACCTCTGTTTCCCCGCCTCTGATTCCCCGCCTCTGATTCTCCATATCTCATTCCCCGCCTCTGAATCCCCATCTCTGATTCCCGGACTCTGATTCCCCACCTCTGATTCCCGGCCTCTTATTCCCTGCCTCTGATTCCCCGCCTCTGATTCCCAACTATGATTCCCCGCCTCTGATTCCCCAGCTCTGATTCCCTGCCTCTGATTCCCCGCGTTCTATTCCCTGCCTCTGATTCCCCGCCTGTGATTCCCCATCACTGATTCACCACCTCTGATTCCCCACCTCTGATTCCCCATATCTAATTCCCCGCCTCTGTTTGCCCGCCTCTGATTCCCCGCCTCTGTTTCCCCATATCTGATTCCCCGCCTCTGAATCCCCTACTCTGATTCCCTGCCTCAGATTCCCCAGCTCTGATTCCCCGCCTTTGATTCCCCCCGTCTGATTCCCAGCCTCTGAATCCCCGTGTCTGATTTCCTGCCTCTGATTCCCCGCCTCTGATTCCCCATCTCTGATTCACCGCCTCTGATTCCCCACCTCTGATTCCCCATCTCTGATTCCGCACATCCAATTCCCTGCCTCTGATTCCCCAACTCTGATTCCCCACCTCTGATTCCCCAGCTCTGATTCCCCGCCTCAGATTCCCCACGTCTGATTCCCTGCCTCTGATTCCCCGCCTCTGATTCCCTGCCTCTGATTCCCCATATCTGATTCCCCACCTCTGATTCCCCAACTCTGATTCCCCGCTTCTGATTCCCCAGCTCTGAATCCCCGCCTCTGATTCCCCGCATCTGATTCCCTGCCTCTGATTCCCCGCCTCTAATTCCCCATCTGTGATTCACAACCTCTGATGCCCCACCTCTGATTCCCCATATCTGATTCCCCGCCTGTTTCCCCGCCTCTGATTCCCCACCTCTGATTCTCCATATCTGATTCCCCGCCTCTGATGGCCCACCTCTGATTCCCCGCATCTGATTCCCTGCCTCTGATTCCCCGCCTCTGATTCCCCATATCTGATTCACCACCTCTGATTCCCGGCCTCTGATTCCCCATCTCTGATTCCGCACATCCGATTCCCTGCCTATGATTCCCCACCTCTGATTCCCCGCCTCTGATTCCCCATATCTGATTCCCTGCCTCTGTTTCCCCGCCTCTGATTCCCCACCTCTGTTTCCCCATATCTGATTCCCCGCCTCTGATTCCCCAACTCTAATACCCTGCCTCTGATTCCCCTGCTCTGATTCCCCGCCTCTGATTCCCCGCATCTGATTCCCTGCCTCTGATTCCCCGCCTCTGATTCCAGGCCTCTGATTCCCAGCATCTGATTCCGGCCTCTGATTCCCGGCCTCTGATTCCCTGCTTCTGATTCTGATTCCCTGCCTCTGATTCCCCATCTCTGATTCCGCACATCTGATTCCCTGCCTCTGATTCCCCACCTCTGATTCCCCATATCTGATTCCCCGCCTCTGTTTCCCCGCCTCTGATTCCCCGCCTCTGTTTCCCCATATCTGATTCCCCGCCTCTGATTCCCCAACTCTGATTCCCCTCCTCTAATTCGCCAGCTATGATTCCCCGCCTCTGATTCCCTGCGTCTGATTCCCTGCCTCTGATTCCCAGCCTCTGATTCACCTTCTCTGATTCACCACCTCTGAATCCCCACCTCTGATTCCCCATCTCTGATTCCGCACATCCGATTCCCTGCCTCTGATTCCCCGCCTCTGATATCCCGCCTCTGATTCGCAACCTCTAATTCCCCACCTCTGATTTCCCATATCTGATTCCCCGCCTCTGTTTCCCTGCCTCTGATTCCCGGCCTCTGTTTCCCCATATCTGATTCCCCTCCTCTGATTCCCCAACTCTGGTTCCCCGCCTCTGATTCCCCAGCTTTGATTCCCCGCCTTTTATTCCCGGCCTCTGATTCCCTGCCACTGATTCCCCGCCTCAGATTCCCCAACTCTGATTCCCCATATCTGATTCCCCGCCTCTGTTTCCCCACCTCTGATTCCCAGCCTCTTATTCCCAGCATCTGATTCCCGGCCTCTGATTCCCTGCCTCTGATTCCCCGCCTCTGATTCCCCATCTCTGATTCCCCGCCTCTGATTCCCCGTGTCTGATTCCCTGCCTCTGATTCCCCGTCTCTGATTCCCCGCGTCTGATTCCCTGCCACTGATAACCTGCCCCTGATTCCCCACCTCTGATTCCCCATATCTGATTCCCCGCCTCTGCTTCCCCAACTCTGATTCCCTTCCTCTAATTCGCCAGCTATGATTCCCCGCCTCTGATTCCCTGCCACTGATTCCCTGCCCCTGATTCCCCACCTCTGATTCCCCATATATGAATCCCCGCCTCTGATTCCCCAACTCTGATTCCCCTCCTCTAATTCGCCAGCTATGATTCCCCGCCTCTGATTCCCTGCGTCTGATTCCCTGCCTCTGATTCCCAGCCTCTGATTCCCCTTCTCTGATTCACCACCTCTGAATCCCCACCTCTGATTCCCCATCTCAGATTCCGCACATCCGATTCCCTGCCTCTGATTCCCCGCCTCTGATTCCCCGCCTCTGATTCCCCGCCTCTGATTCCCCGCGTCTGATTCCCTGCCACTGATTCCCCGCCCCTGATTCCCCACCTCTGATTCCCCATATCTGATTCCCAGCCTCTGTTTCCCCACCTCTGATTCCCCGCCTCTGTTTCCCCATATCTGATTCCCCGCCTCTGATTCCCCAACTATGATTCCCCTCCTCTAATTCGCCAGCTATGATTCCCCGCCTCTGATTCCCTGCATCTGATTCCCTGCCTCTGATTCCCAGCCTCTGATTCCCCTTCTCTGATTCACCACCTCTGAATCCCCACCTCTGATTCCCCATCTCTGATTCCGCACATCCGATTCCCTGCCTCTGATTCCCCGCCTTTTATTCCCGGCCTCTGATTCCCTGCCACTGATTCCCTGCTTCTGATTCTGATTCCCTGCCTCTGATTCCCCATCTCTGATTCCGCACATCTGATTCCCTGCCTCTGATTCCCCACCTCTGATTCCCCATATCTGATTCCCCGCCTCTGTTTCCCCGCCTCTGATTCCCCGCCTCTGTTTCCCGATATCTGATTCCCCGCCTCTGATTCCCCAACTCTGATTCCCCTCCTCTAATTCGCCAGCTATGATTCCCCGCCTCTGATTCCCTGCGTCTGATTCCCTGCCTCTGATTCCCAGCCTCTGATTCCCCTTCTCTGATTCACCACCTCTGAATCCCCACCTCTGATTCCCCATCTCTGATTCCGCACATCCGATTCCCGCCTCTGATTCCCAGCCTCTGATTCCCCGCCTCTGATTCGCAACCTCTAGTTCCCCACCTCTGATTCCCCATATCCGATTCCCCGCCTCTGTTTCCCTGCCTCTGATTCCCGGCCTCTGTTTCCCCATATCTGATTCCCCTCCTCTGATTCCCCAACTCTGATTCCCCGCCTCTGATTCCCCAGCTCTGATTCCCTGCCTCTGATTCCCCGCATTCTATTCCCTGCCTCTGATTCCCCGCCTGTGATTCCCCATCACTGATTCACCACCTCTGATTCCCCACCTCTGATTCCCCATATCTAATTCCCCGCCTCTGTTTGCCCGCCTCTGATTCCCCGCCTCTGTTTCCCCATATCTGATTCCCCGCCTCTGAATCCCCAACTCTGATTCCCTGCCTCAGATTCCCCAGCTCTGATTCCCCGCCTTTGATTCCCCCCGTCTTATTCCCAGCCTCTGAATCCCCATGTCTGATTTCCTGCCTCTGATTCCCCGCCTCTGATTCCCCATCTCTGATTCACCGCCTCTGATTCCCCACCTCTGATTCCCCATCTCTGATTCCGCACATCCAATTCCCTGCCTCTGATTCCCCAACTCTGATTCCCCACCTCTGATTCCCCAGCTCTGATTCCCCGCCTCAGATTCCCCACGTCTGATTCCCTGCCTCTGATTCCCCGCCTCTGATTCCCTGCCTCTGATTCCCCATATCTGATTCCCCGCCTCTGATTCCCCAACTCTGATTCCCCGCTTCTGATTCCCCAGCTCTGAATCCCCGCCTCTGATTCCCCGCGTCTGATTCCCTGCCTCTGATTCCCCGCCTCTAACTCCCCATCTGTGATTCACAACCTCTGATGCCCCACCTCTGATTCCCCATATCTGATTCCCCGCCTGTTTCCCCGCCTCTGATTCCCCGCCTCTGATTCCCCATATCTGATTCCCCTCCTCTGATTCCCCAACTCTGGTTCCCCGCCTCTGATTCCCCAGCTTTGATTCCCCGCCTTTTATTCCCGGCCTCTGATTCCCTGCCACTGATTCCCCGCCTCTGATTCCCCAACTCTGATTCCCCATATCTGATTCCCCGCCTCTGTTTCCCCACCTCTGATTCCCAGCCTCTTATTCCCAGCATCTGATTCCCGGCCTCTGATTCCCTGCCTCTGATTCCCCGCCTCTGATTCCCCATCTCTGATTCCCCGCCTCTGATTCCCCGTGTCTGATTCCCTGCCTCTGATTCCCCGTCTCTGATTCCCCGCGTCTGATTCCCTGCCACTGATAACCTGCCCCTGATTCCCCACCTCTGATTCCCCATATCTGATTCCCCGCCTCTGCTTCCCCAACTCTGATTCCCTTCCTCTAATTCGCCAGCTATGATTCCCCGCCTCTGATTCCCTGCCACTGATTCCCTGCCCCTGATTCCCCACCTCTGATTCCCCATATATGAATCCCCGCCTCTGATTCCCCAACTCTGATTCCCCTCCTCTAATTCGCCAGCTATGATTCCCCGCCTCTGATTCCCTGCGTCTGATTCCCTGCCTCTGATTCCCAGCCTCTGATTCCCCTTCTCTGATTCACCACCTCTGAATCCCCACCTCTGATTCCCCATCTCAGATTCCGCACATCCGATTCCCTGCCTCTGATTCCCCGCCTCTGATTCCCCGCCTCTGATTCCCCGCCTCTGATTCCCCGCGTCTGATTCCCTGCCACTGATTCCCCGCCCCTGATTCCCCACCTCTGATTCCCCATATCTGATTCCCAGCCTCTGTTTCCCCACCTCTGATTCCCCGCCTCTGTTTCCCCATATCTGATTCCCCGCCTCTGATTCCCCAACTATGATTCCCCTCCTCTAATTCGCCAGCTATGATTCCCCGCCTCTGATTCCCTGCATCTGATTCCCTGCCTCTGATTCCCAGCCTCTGATTCCCCTTCTCTGATTCACCACCTCTGAATCCCCACCTCTGATTCCCCATCTCTGATTCCGCACATCCGATTCCCTGCCTCTGATTCCCCGCCTTTTATTCCCGGCCTCTGATTCCCTGCCACTGATTCCCTGCTTCTGATTCTGATTCCCTGCCTCTGATTCCCCATCTCTGATTCCGCACATCTGATTCCCTGCCTCTGATTCCCCACCTCTGATTCCCCATATCTGATTCCCCGCCTCTGTTTCCCCGCCTCTGATTCCCCGCCTCTGTTTCCCGATATCTGATTCCCCGCCTCTGATTCCCCAACTCTGATTCCCCTCCTCTAATTCGCCAGCTATGATTCCCCGCCTCTGATTCCCTGCGTCTGATTCCCTGCCTCTGATTCCCAGCCTCTGATTCCCCTTCTCTGATTCACCACCTCTGAATCCCCACCTCTGATTCCCCATCTCTGATTCCGCACATCCGATTCCCGCCTCT